>NC_090130.1:8040206-8349445 GCF_040581485.1 Linepithema humile | reverse complement strand
GTAGCAATTTTGCACGATTCTTTCGAAATCGTTGGTGATATTTTTCAAAATTTTACTTTGTACAATAATTATTTTTAACTTGACACTCTGCGTGCAGTATGCATTATTTTTTAAATAAAATAGTTTTGTAAGATTTACGTTCTAGAGAATTTGTATGGATTCTATTAGAGAGAGAGTTGAATATTATATATATGTTTTATTAATAGAGTTTAATAGAATTTTTCATGATATTTATATATATATATATATATTTATACCACCATTTTGTATTTTAGATCGCGAGGACCAGTCAATTTTGTGTACCGGCGAGTCCGGCGCCGGCAAGACCGAGAACACGAAGAAAGTGATTCAATATTTGGCCTATGTGGCCGCATCGAAACCGAAATCCAACGCGGTAAGTCAATGCGCTCGTCGATTAGCGGCGGCGGCGGCGGTTTCCGTCGCGCGGCGAATTCATTGTATTTCACGCACGCGTTCGTTCGACGAAGACACGCGCGCGCAATGAATTAAACCGCCGTGGTTTATACGAGCCATTTAACCTCTCGATACTCCACAAGAAATCTCGTTCCCGTAAATACGAGCACGCTGTTTCTCGAGAGTTTCCTCAGAAGCACGCAAGTGATCTTCATCTCCGGAAATTAGATCAATTAGAAAACGGAGAATCTTTGCGATATACGTATCATATTTTGAATGCAACAATATTCGAATTATAGATTTCGCACTATATATTACACTTGCAATATCTAAAAAAAATGGAAGAAAAATTTTTTAATACTGTCAAAATTTTCACTAAGCATAATAAAAAAAAAGGAGCAATATAACAATTACGACGAGACGATTGTTATAATTTTAAGCGGTCAAATTTGCAGCAAATGATATCTTTTAACTTAATTGCTTGAACGAATACCATTCTATACCATGTATTGGCTCTTCCTCTATTTTTTCCGGTTAATGATAGTAATTGCATGTAACGGTTACGGCTGACAGGTTACCTCACGCAATTATATTTACGCATAGATAGACATCTGTTCGCAATTACGTTGCCAAGGTTAATGACCAAGGCGACAATATCAACAAGAGACCATTCTGCAAACGATACACTACTCGGTAAAATAGCTTTTAACGCAAGGGCGTGTGGGAGTGATTGTGATTTTGCGCGATCACAATGTTCGGCCGTGAAACGCGTTTAGCCAATTATTCGGTGCGTTTTTTTTTTTTTTTTTATTTTGTTTCTTCCCGGCGGACGCGCCGCGAAACGTGCTTATCTGTGCTAGATTTCAACTGAAACGCAGGAAGAACTATCAGATTACGCGCGGGTTAACGACTGATGATCGCGTTAGAAGGCATTTTCAACGCAACAAATAATAACGAATGGAAAAAAGGATACTTGATGCCTTTTGATTTTCGAAATTTCGAACGTTATCTAACGTAACGATGTTTTTTATTTTTTATTTAACTAAGTTTTCGAAAATATGACTTGTCAGTTATTTTAAATATTTTGGGCGGACGCGAAGAATCGTCGGTGAATTGCTCGAGTCCACTTCAATGCAGGATTACAAAGCTTTAACGCTGCAAAGAGCTCCGAGCCGGATAATCACACTTAGTCCTTAATGCGCGATAAGAATCCGAACCATCAGCACTAAAAGCGTGAAAATCTCGTGTAATCGACTTAGTGTTCACCGCGATCGCGTCAGCCTTTCCGAAGCTCGGAAAATCTCGCCTACCATTGTCGTTCACCGGAAATGTAACCTCAATATCCGCATTGTGACATCCTGGTTGCATTATCATGCGGTATCACGAATTTTTTATTAATGAATTTTTTCTTAATCTCGGAGAGAGTCTTCTGCGAAGTTCATTAGAATGCTTTACGTCATCGTTTTCGAACAGATTTCACATTTGGTCATCGTTAGTTTAGATAATTGGTTAAAAAATAGCGCATATTTTCATTTTTAAAAAAGATATAAAATTTGCAATTAACAAGTTTCAGCATTACGCCGTGCTTATCTCAACAATTTTATACAGTTTTCGCTCCTTTCGCAAGTAATGAGATAATATTTTTTCAAGAGTGACGTAAGAATTGCGAAAGAGCTCGAGAACTTTTTAAATATTTATTGAAGAACGAGCGCGAAATTTGTTTGAGAGCCTCTGTCATACAGGTTCGTGTACAGTGGCTTCTTTGTTCTCGCGCGTTTCGCCGGGATACTTGAAGGGTATAATACGAACCATCACGCGCAACGTTATTAATAAATCGAGAAAGATGCAAAAGGCGTGTTGTTTTTACGGATCGCAAATTACGCCGAGGTATGGGCGAAAAAAAGAAAAATGGCGAGCGAAAAAAACTGTAGGTATAGCCTTCAGCCGGTAGCGTCCCACATTTCTCAGGCTTGTCTGCCTCGCGCTGTAACTGCCTTTATAAATTTTGTAAATCACACGGCTATTTTTGGCGTTTACATGAATCAGATAAAAATTTTAGAAAGAAATAACGGCGACCGTATGCTGAACGTAAACAATGTAATTTAGTCTCAAGCAGGCATTTTAAAGAGACGGGCTCGCGTTAGTGAAATGATAGCGCGCGCTGCGTAAAGTGGTACAGCAGAGGACTCACTCAGAAAAAAACATTAGCGTAATATTTTACGCTCATGATGTCGGATTAATCATCCGGAAAACAGCAGAGAGAGAAGAAGTCTAGTTGTCTTTTTTAAATTAAACTTCTTTGTAATTGTTAACGATCGAAATTTTTGAAGACATATCGAAAGTCTCACGAATAAGAAACTTGATAAAAAAATTAAGTTTAAATTTTGTAATTTAATAGAAAAATTATTGTTTATCAAACATTTTTTTTGTTAAATATTTGAATTAAGAATGATTATCGATTCTCAGGCTCGAGGCGGCTGAAAATATAGCTGCTAGCGTAAAAAGTAATTGAGAGGAGACCTTTACTCCTTTCGAAGATCCACGTGAATCGCGCCTCCTCCTTCCACTTAATCGAAGGTCACCGCAGGAGAGCCTTAACACATTTTCGATTACCATAAGTCGCGTTACGACTCAAACGGCGAGCGCTTGTTTATACGTCGATTAAGCCCAATCGATCTATATTGCGTCGCGCAAACGTTGCCCGCGATAGCGCGAGAAGGAGAAAGACAGAGCCGGAGACTCGTGCTCTCCGAAGGATCCTCTCCTTTTCCAGACAAGCGATCCACTTATCGGACCGAGTCTCTTTCTGATTCTCTTGAGTCACGCGAGTCGACTTGCCCGCGCGTGACTCATCCCACGAGCGCAGAATCTAAGCACATCTGCTTATCGTAGAAAAAGAAAAAAAGAGTACAAAAAGCATTAGATGTCCGTCGCGTTTTTCTTCCCGTAGATTTCGGAACAAGTTTGGTAGAATTTTTCGTTCGGTGAACATCAATACTTTTAATTTCGATGAATTTATATTATCTTTCTTTAATATTTGATTATTTTTTTTAGTTCAAATGTTTCACGAAGATAACCGCGATAGTTCCGGAATACAATGGCGCGTTGTAGATAAAATTTTTTTCCGGGACATTTTCTCTGATTCTGTTGCGGCAACTTGCGGTCAACGATTATTGCCGTGTTTTGTCACGGACGCAATTGTTGCAAACTAATCTCTGCGGATTGAATAGAGTCTCGCAATCAGCGCAATTAATTGACGCTCCCGCGTTGTTTGCCTGATTTTCAACGGTCTCTTGGATCTAGCCGGGACATTTTGTACATAGCATGTAGATGTAGAAAATAAGTATGCACACGTGAGGCACGTATCTAATACTTTGTACAGTAAATCTCGAATTAGAATTGTAGTGAATAAATAACACGGAGGTTGGTCAGCGAAAAATGGTGATAGGGACATGTTCTTTTTGGAGCGATATGAATTAGGAATGGCTTCCTCACCCGAGAAAATTCAAGCAAGGACCTAACTTTCGAATAATTTAGCGCCAACGAGCTTTTGATAAATTAGGTGAACATGTGAACTTCACTCCGTCTCTTTTAGGAGAAGACAAGAAAATATGGTTGGAAAATTATTCACTTACATTGATAAAGTTGATTGTTAAAATTTTGAAAAATCAGTGAGACTAATTGTAAAATTCTGAAATAATTGGCACCTTAGATAATAATGTAGAGCACTCTTTGCAAAATTATGCGCGGCCAAGAATTACTCGTCTTGTTGAACTCGGCGCACGTACAGATCTCGAGAAGATCCGACCTTTTTCAGCGTGTCAGATTTCTTAATGTTCCTTCTTGACCGCCGATCGCACGGCATTTATACATGTAAAAGTGTATGTGGAGAAAAAAAAGTGTGTAAAACGAGAACACTCGCCTACGGTACGACTGCATGCTATCGCATCGGCTGCATTATCGTCTTACTTTTGTTCACAGCCAGCACATTCCTGATCGTTTCGCATGCACAAGAGCAAATAAGCTCGCTTGTTTCGCCGACTCGCCACTACGTTTCAAACCGTTTCGATCGGGGCGTCACTCTTTAACTTTTCGAGTTTATAGGGTGTCCCGCGACTCGCCGAGTTATTTTTCAATATTCCCGATTCTTCGACGAGTCCGGGAGTCGGTTATCTCTCTCGGTGAGAATTTTTCAACGAAAGCCTGTCGTACCGCGGCTTTTGAAATACTTCGGAAATTAAATTCTCCAGATGAAATTTCGATTGTGCATGTAAATTAATTGCGAGGCGGAATTTAATTATCTGCTGAAAAACGTTATCTTTATTATTATCAGTCGCTGAATATTTGTCGTAATTAAAACGGAACCGATCACAAATTTAATAAGAATTGCAAAATTAAGCAAATAATGGCACAATTAATACTCGAACGTTAAAAACGAATTATGCAAATTCCGTATCGAAAGGGATTTTCAAATCTTTTTTGTTTCAAAAATTACAATGAAAACTGCGTCGGATTCGTGCTGTACGTTAAAAAATTCGATACACGCTTGCTCGGTTGACCGGTTCTTCGCGTACCTGCCATTCGGTACGCGAACGTAAAGGAATCGCACGGATCAAGGACAAAACGCGCGACTCGAATGCCACGCCATGGTCGATTCTGATTCTAATGCTGAAAATTCTTTTATTTTCGGTGCTGACTTTTGGCGGCCGCCCACCTAGACTCCGAGCCCGGCATTAATCATAGTAAGTCAACGAATGAAACCGAGGCCCCGGCACAGGCGGCTGACAACGCCTGCGGCGCGGAGCTTCGCATTATTTTCCCCGCTTATCCACCCTCTACTAACAGACGCTTTTGATTTTTGACTCATCTTCAAGTGTGACGCACGTACCGAGAGAGATCAGTGCACACATCGCCGCGGTAACACTCGAGAATGATGTGTGATTTGCATACATATGTATATTATATAAATAGAATACGAAATATATCTGTTGCGATATCTAATTCTTCTTGCGAAAAAAAGATTCAAGGATTATTTGACGGAAAATTGAATTGGGTGTAATTTTTAGAGCATCGCGAGATGCGTTTGAGATCCAGTTTATGTAAAGATAACATGATCGAATTTGTACGCTAAACGTAGTTAATATTGATTCACATGTGATTGATAAAAATGTCTCTCGCGATTGTTTTGGAGGAAAAAAGACGAGCTAAAGGAGATCGTGTTAAACAACGATGATAAGATAACGTCCTCTCGGTACCTGCACTCTCTCGCGCATTAAATATGTAATTACATCGTTTCGCATTGTTCTCTTGAGAAATTAATCGTCGCAAAATCATTACAACTTTCGTCGTTCTCGTGGCTAACAAAGATTTCCCCTCTCCTCTTCTTTTTTCTGCTGCTTGCGGATCCAGGGATCTGGGAGTGTGACAGAAAAGTTTGCGGTAATTAACGTGAGGCAGGGCGGGAGAAAGTGGGAGGAAAGAATATTAACACTGGTGTGGTGTCGTGATAAGTGTTTTGCCCTCTGTAGCTTGCTTTGTCCTCGATTGTCGTCGTTTATTTATGTTTTCTCACCCTTTTCGACAAGCTGCAGTTTTTTTAACAAGTCGCAAGACTTAGACACTTGCTGTGCAAGGATGCGTGAAGAATTTCGTTGACGTAGGTGAAATAAATTCGGAATTTTGTTTATAATTTTGAACAAAAACTTGCCAGGACTGACGCGCTGACGTTCGAACGTAAGAAGACAAATGTTGATACATTCTGTACAGAGACACTTTCTTTCACTTCCGCGCTGTAGAAGCCTTGCGGTGATTTATTGTAGACTTTTGGACGAAAATTTTCACGCCAATTATATTCCTTTGAAATAAGTGGAATTAATTTACATTCCCGCGTTCCAATAATTGACGTTTCGAAACTAAGCTTCGATGTCTCTTTTACGCTTTCGTGTCTCCGACAGCTATTTTCAAATAGCGATTATTGTAACCGTTATCTATCTTGCTACTTTTTTTTCACCAGCTGTTGTACATATTTAACGTTATTCCATGTACTTAGCGTTAAAACGTACGTATCTATATTGCCATTTAATATTTTTGGCAAAATGTTTAGGGTATTAATTCATTAGTGTCATTTGCTTTTTCATTCGGACAGAACAGTAAGCTCTTTTACATCATTGCATTCTTAACGTGCGCGATAAGCCATTTACTTTACTCTTTAGCATCATTCTTATTCAGTGTTGAGAAACAAGCGTCTTCGGCGATGTTTATAATTGTCGGGTGTTTTTCGTCACAGGGCGAGCTCGAGCAGCAGCTTCTTCAGGCGAATCCAATTCTGGAGGCGTTTGGTAACGCGAAGACTGTCAAGAATGATAACTCGTCCCGTTTTGTAAGTTACACGAATAATTCTTTGGGAAAAAATCGAAGTTGCATTAAGATACATTCTTGAAATGCAATCCGCTTCCATTTCTAACGTGTGACGTACCTGTTGCAGGGTAAATTTATAAGAATAAATTTTGACGCGTCCGGCTACATAGCCGGCGCGAACATCGAGACGTATCTTTTGGAAAAGTCGAGAGCCATTCGACAGGCGAAAGACGAGAGGACCTTCCATATATTCTACCAGTTGCTGGCCGGAGCCTCGCCGGAACAAAAGAGTGAGTCGATGCGCGAAAAGCGCTTCTTCACGCGCGTTTGCCACTCGTTAAGCACGTTTGCCGTTTTTTTTTTTCCAGAGGAATTCATTCTGGAGGATCCGAAGCACTATCCCTTCTTGTCGAACGGGGCGCTGCCCGTGCCGGGCGTCGACGATTCCGCTGAATTCTTTTCCACGGTGAAGTCGATGCACATCATGGGAATGACGAACGAGGACTTCTCCTCCATCTTCCGTATCGTTTCCGCCGTAATGTTGTTCGGTTCGATGCAGTTCCGTCAGGAGCGGAATTCTGATCAAGCGACGTTACCCGACAACACCGTAGCGCAGAAGATCTCGCACCTGCTCGGCCTGAGCGTGACCGAGATGACGAAGGCCTTCCTGAAGCCGCGCATCAAGGTCGGCCGTGATTTCGTGACGAAGGCGCAGACGAAGGAGCAGGTGGAGTTCGCCGTGGAGGCGATCTCCAAGGCCTGCTACGAGAGAATGTTCCGCTGGCTGGTGAACAGGATCAACAGGTCCCTGGACAGGACGAAGCGGCAAGGCGCGAGCTTCATCGGCATACTCGACATGGCCGGCTTCGAGATATTCGAGCTCAACTCCTTCGAGCAGCTCTGCATCAATTACACGAACGAGAAGCTGCAGCAGCTGTTCAACCACACGATGTTCATCCTGGAGCAAGAGGAGTATCAGCGCGAAGGCATCGAATGGAAGTTCATAGATTTCGGGCTGGATCTGCAGCCGACGATCGATCTGATCGACAAGCCGATGGGCATCATGGCGCTCCTGGACGAGGAGTGCTGGTTCCCGAAGGCGACGGACAAGACCTTCGTCGAGAAGCTGGTCGGCGCCCACAGCGTCCATCCGAAGTTCATGAAGACCGACTTCCGCGGCGTGGCGGACTTCGCGATCATTCACTATGCCGGCAAGGTGGACTACTCCGCCGCCAAGTGGCTTATGAAAAACATGGACCCGTTGAACGAGAACGTCGTGAGCCTTCTGCAGGCCTCGCAGGATCCGTTTGTCTGTCACATCTGGAAGGACGCCGAGATCGTCGGTATGGCGCAGCAGGCGCTCACGGACACTCAGTTCGGCGCGAGGACGAGGAAGGGCATGTTCAGGACGGTCTCGCAGCTGTACAAGGAGCAGTTGGCGAAGCTGATGGTGACGCTGCGCAACACGAATCCAAACTTCGTCCGATGCATCATTCCGAATCACGAGAAAAGGGCCGGCAAGATCGACGCGCCGCTCGTGCTAGATCAGCTGCGGTGCAACGGGGTGTTGGAGGGTATTCGTATCTGCAGGCAAGGCTTTCCGAACAGAATTCCGTTCCAAGAGTTCAGGCAACGCTACGAACTGCTCACTCCGAACGCCATTCCGAAGGGATTCATGGACGGGAAGAAAGCTTGCGAGAAGATGGTGCGTATCTCTCGACGCTTTTGCGCGTCTCGACCGAGAGCGACTAATCGATAAGTTGTTTCATTGCAGATTCAAGCGTTGGAGCTGGACCCGAACCTTTATCGCGTCGGACAGTCGAAAATCTTCTTCCGCGCCGGAGTGCTGGCCCACCTCGAGGAGGAGAGGGACTACAAGATTACGGACATAATTGTCAATTTCCAGGCCTTCTGCCGCGGTTTCCTCGCCAGGCGCAACTATCAGAAGCGTCTGCAACAGCTGAACGCGATCCGCATCATACAGAGAAACTGCGCGGCCTATCTGAAGCTGCGCAACTGGCAATGGTGGCGGCTGTACACCAAGGTGAAGCCCCTGCTGGAGGTGACGAAGCAGGAGGAGAAGCTCACGCAGAAGGAGGACGAGCTGAAGCAGGTGCGCGACAAGCTGGAGCTGCAGCTGCACTCGGCTCAGGAGTACGAGCGCAAGTATCAGCAGGCGGTTCAGGAGAAAACCATGCTGGCCGAGCAGCTGCAGGCGGAGGTCGAGCTGTGCGCGGAGGCCGAGGAGATGAGGGCCAGGCTGGCCGGGAGGAAGCAGGAGCTCGAGGAAATTCTGCACGAAATGGAAACGCGTATCGAGGAGGAGGAGGAGAGAATCAACGCGTTGAGCGCCGAGAGGAAAAGGCTGCAGCAAGTCATCAACGATCTGGAGGAGCAGTTGGAGGAGGAGGAAGCCGCCAGGCAGAAGCTGCAGCTCGAGAAGGTGCAATGCGACGCGAAGATCAAGAAGCTGGAGGAGGATCTCGCCCTCTCGGACGACATCAATCAAAAGTTGCTGAAGGAGAAGAAGATTCTCGAGGAGCGCGCCAACGATCTCTCGCAGACGTTGGCGGAGGAGGAGGAGAAGGCGAAGCACCTGTCGAAGCTGAAAGCCAAGCACGAAGCGACGATCGCCGATCTCGAGGAGCGACTCCTCAAGGACCATCAGCAGCGCCAGGAGGTGGACAGATCTAAGAGGAAAGTCGAGACCGAGGTTTCCGACTTGAAGGAACAACTGACCGAGAGGAAGACACAAGTCGAGGAGCTGCAGCTTCAACTTGGCAAGCGAGAGGAGGAACTCAACCAAGTCATGGCGAAGATGGACGAGGAGGGCGCCGCTAAGGCTCAAGCTCAGAAGGCGCTGAGGGAATTGGAGTCGCAATTGGCCGAGCTTCAGGAAGACCTGGAGGCCGAGAAGGCTGCTAGAGGCAAAGCGGAGAAGTTGAAGCGCGACCTGAACGAGGAGCTCGAGGCGCTGAAGAACGAACTGCTCGATTCTCTGGACACCACCGCGGCTCAGCAGGAGTTGAGGAGCAAGCGGGAGCAGGAGCTCGCGACGCTGAAGAAGAATCTCGAAGAGGAGACATCGTTGCACGAGACCACGCTCGCCGACATGCGTCACAAGCACACGCAGGAATTGACGGCTCTGAATGAACAGATGGACGCGTTGAAGAAGACGAAGGCGACTCTGGAGAAAGCGAAGGGATCGCTGGAGGCCGAGAATGCCGATTTGGCGACGGAACTGCGGTCGGTGAGCGCGAGCAGGCAAGAGTCCGATCGCCGTCGCAAGCAGGCGGAGCAGCAGTTGGCCGAAATAAACGCGAAACTGGCCGAAATAGAGAGGAACAAGCAGGAACTGGTCGAAAAGGTGACGAAATTGCAGCAAGAGGCGGAGAGCGTGATGCAACAGCTGGAAACCGCCGAGCTGAAAGCATCCGCGGCGCTGAAGGCGTCGGCCACGTGCGAGTCGCAGTTCACCGAGCTTCAGCAACAATTGGAGGAGGAAACGCGACAGAAATTGGCTCTCAGCTCGAAGTTGCGCGCGCTGGAGAGCGAGAAGGAGGGCCTGCACGATCAGCTCGAGGAGGAAGAGGAGGCGAAGCGTGCCCTGGATAAGCAAGTGCTGAGTCTGAACGTGCAATTGGCCGAGGCGAAGAAGCGCGGCGACGAGGAGGCGGAGGCGGCCGCCGTTCTCGAGGAGGCCCGGAAGCGCTGCACGAAGGACATCGAGGCCCTTCAGCGGCAGGTCGAGGAACTGCAGACGGCCAACGACAAGCTGGACAAGTCGAAGAAGAAGATCCAGGCGGAACTGGAGGACAGCATCATCGAGCTGGAGGCGCAGCGGGCGAAGGTGCTCGAGCTCGAGAAGAAGCAGAAGAACTTCGACAAGGTGCTGGCCGAGGAGAAGGCTGTGTCCGAGCAGTACGCCGAGCAGCGCGACATCGCGGAGAGGGAAGCGCGCGAGAAGGAAACGAGAGTGCTGTCGCTGACTCGCGAGCTGGACGAGCTCAACGAGAAAGTTGAGGAGCTGGAACGGGGCCGCAGGAGTCTGCAGTCGGAGCTGGACGAGCTGGTCAACAATCAAGGCACCGCCGACAAGAACGTTCACGAGCTGGAGAAGGCGAAACGCTTGCTGGAGTCGCAGCTGCAGGAGCAAAAGTCGCAGGTGGAGGAATTGGAGGACGAGCTGCAGCTGACGGAGGACGCCAAGCTGCGACTGGAGGTGAACATGCAGGCGCTGCGAACCCAATTCGAGCGCGATCTGCAGACGAAGGAGGAGCAAGCGGAAGAGAAGCGTCGGGGACTGTTGAAGCAGCTGCGCGATCTCGAGGCGGAGCTCGAGGACGAGAGGAAGCAGCGCGCCGCGGCTATCGCGGCGCGCAAGAAGATGGAGGCGGACTACAAGGACATCGAGCAACAGCTGGAGATGCACAGCAAGCTGAAGGAGGACGCGCTCAAGCAGCTGAAGAAGCTCCAGGCTCAGATCAAGGACTGCATCAGAGAGACGGAGGAAGCCAGGGCGGCCAGAGACGAGCTGGCGGCCGCCTCGAAAGAGACCGAGAGGAAAGTCAAGAGCCTGGAAGCCGATCTGCTGCAGCTGACGGAAGAC
Organism: Linepithema humile; assembly: GCF_040581485.1. Classification (NCBI taxonomy): domain Eukaryota; kingdom Metazoa; phylum Arthropoda; class Insecta; order Hymenoptera; family Formicidae; genus Linepithema; species Linepithema humile. The sequence goes on along the minus strand of NC_090130.1, from coordinate 8,338,065 downwards.
TTCGCCAGCAGCGAGCGCGCCCGGCGAATCGCCGAGAACGAGAGGGACGAGCTGCAGGAAGAGGTGAACAACAATGCCAACAAGGGCACCTTGATGCTGGACGAGAAGCGCAGGCTCGAGGCGAGAATCGCCACACTGGAAGAGGAACTCGAGGAGGAGCAGTCGAACGCCGAGATCGTGATGGATCGCGCCAGGAAGGGTCAGATTATGATCGAGCAGTTGACGACGGATCTGGCGACCGAGCGGTCCACCACGCAGAAATTGGAGTCGCACAAGCTGCTGCTGGAGAGGCAGAACAAGGAGCTGAAGGCCAAGCTGACCGAACTGGAGACCGCGCAGCGCGCCAAGACCAAGGCCACGATACAGCAGCTCGAGTCGAAGATCAACAATCTCGACGAGCAGGTGGAGGCGGAGGCCAAGGAGAGATTCACCCAGCAGAAGATCAATCGCAAGCTGGAGAAGAAGCTGAAGGAGCTGAGCCTGCAGCTGGAGGACGAGAGACGGAACTCCGACCAGTACAAGGAACAGGCGGAGAAGGTGAACGTTAGGATGAAGGCGCTGAAGAGGCAGTTGGACGAGGCGGAGGAGGAGATCAGCAGGCACAAGACCATGAAACGGAAAGCGCAGAGGGAGATGGACGACATGATGGAATCTCACGAGGAGCTCACGCGGGAATTGGCGCATCTGAAGAATAAATTAAGGTAAATTTCACATTTTGTCATCATCGAAACATGAAGATAGATAGAAAAGTATTTTTTTTTTTTTCTCAAATAATGACGAATTTCTCATAAAGAATCTTGAGAAATGTTATTGTTGAAGAATATTAAGTAGCGAGGGCGCGCCACTCTTCTCAATTGTTTACATATGTATGTACATCTTCTTTATGTTACGCTTTCTAGGCCGTACGTATCTGTAACCTTAGGCGAACGTAATGAGGCAGTATTAAAGTAGTGTTTTATCTTTGAAGGAAGTGATCAACTTCTGACATGTGTAGGTGTCAAGAGAGAAAAAACGATTGGTATCCTACCTGAGAGAGTTTTTTGCTAGGAAACAATCCCATTAGTGTCCCCAGTGTGCTACAGTGAGTTCAACGAGCTCTTTTCGTTAATTTGAAACCGCTAACCCTGAAAGTAATAACGCCGACTTGGACTGCTACCTTGTGTGATAACGATACACTTCACCCCCTTCGACCTCCCTTTGAATGCAGTTGTTTTGTGGATGTGTTCTTTTTATTTCTTATTGTTTCTTTTTTTATTTGATCCGCAGTGCATACTACCGGTCAATAGTTTGACAATGCGCTTTCTGTGAAGTCGGTTTTCCGATTTATAGCGAAAATATATTAATGAAATAATAAATATAAACTTGGACAAATTCTCTCCAGCGACCGCTCGATAAATTTTCCACTCGCTTCACATTTAATTCAAAATCGTACGTCATTCCATATTCCAGAGTGTTTAAAACCCAATCGGAATTTGACTTTTTAGATCGCACAGAGAATTTCAATTTAAAAAAAAATTAATATATTTAAGCTACTGGCCGATGATGTATATTTTCCTTTTTATTATTTATGCGCACGTATCTCGACAATGACAAATGCGTCGGTCTAATCAATGTAATGTTTGTTTAAAGGCGCGGTGGTCCTCCGATAAGCCTGAGCTCCACAAGGCTGAAACGCGGTTCTGTACAGACCGGCGGCTCGGGCGACGACTCGACGACGCAGGATGAGAGCATCGACGGCGAAGAGAACGCCAATTGAGTATCGGAGTCGGCCCAATGTGCTCTCGAACCTCTGTGAATTATGTATATACGTGCGTCGAGAGGGTGTTGGTTTTTTTTTTTTTTTTTTGTTCGACGCGTCACGCGGACTAAACCGACGTCTCGCGTCGCGAGTACGAGACCTAGCTTACACGATCAAAATCAAAAGTCACCTCGACAATATCCCGTGGCGTTTCTGGGCCTTAAGATTACTGCGGAACAATAATCGTCTCGGCGGAATTTAGTTCATCAATACAACACGTCGATAATTTGAGAAATGTAGGCGTAAAAAAAAAAAAAAACAATAATCGAATAGAAGACTTTTGATACATTTTATATAGAACGAACGTAAACGGTGACCGCATTTTACGTATATATAAGAGTGTGTGAAAGAGAGAAAGAGAGAGAGAGAGAAAGAGGGTAAAATAAATTCTAGAAAAGAAAACTTGATCATGATGAAATTTATTAAGGAAACTTAAAATGTAAACTCGTACGAAAAAACGCGCGCGGGATCGTTTCACTTCGACGCAGTCTCTCGTTTGATTTCCTCGAGCTGTCGGGCCAGTCCGGGACTCGCGAGATCCAACGGGGTCTTGCGCTCCCTGTTGGTGATCGTCAAGTCCGCCCCGTGCGCCGCCAGCAGCTTCGCCTCTTCCACGCGGTCCTCATCGCAAGCGAGATGCAACGGCGTATTGCCGTATATGTCTCTCTGATCTGAAACAAACAAAAAAAATGGAACGCATGAAACAAATGCATGAAAAAAAAAAAAAAAAAAAAACTGTGCGCCGACATTTCAAGGGAGAGCAAGCAAAACTCTTTGTACTTCTCTAAGTTATAACCGGAAATATTTATATATAGATATATATATAGATTATATTTGATATTTTATATATTATTATACAGTAACACACGAGAGAAAGAAAAAGAGAGAGAGAGAGAGGGGGAGGGAGGGCTGCATTTCAATAACACACGCTCCGCCTACCTATTTTCAATTTCTTCCCGGACTCCATGAGAAGCTTCACGATGGCGGTGTTGCCCTTCGAGGCGCATCTATGCAGCGGCGTGGCACCTCGCTTATCCGTGATGTTCACGTCGGCGTCCTTCTCGAGCAACGCCACGCAGATGGACTTCCAATTTTTTGACGCAGCGTACTGCAACGCCGAGTGGCCATCGATCGTCGTCGCGTTCACGTTTGCACCTTCGGCCAGCAGCGTGTTGACGACCTTTTCGCGACCGGCGGACGCCGCGAGGATCAGCGGAGTCATGTTCGTCTGCATGATTTGCACGCGCAATCAGCCATTAACGTTTTTATTTTCGTACGAGGATTAGCCGGCGCAACAAACGGAACGGAAGTCTCGCGACGGATTATGCGACGTGCGTTACGCGTGAGAGAGAACAGGATATGCAAAAAATGTAACGCAACGCGCGATGCATTTTGGACGCATTTTTGCTTTATACTTATTTTCTTATAAGTTTTTTTTCTTATAAATCTATGGAAAAATTATAATACAATTATTATGTCATAATATGAAGTGTGTATATTATTAAGATCTCCATCTTTTCTCTTTAGATACGTTTTCCAAAGTGAGATATGTTTTATGAAATAGCTCGCTGAAGTTGTGACGTAAGATTTTGCGTGAGATCGTGTTAAACTTTATTCGATTGAAGTTATTTGTTAAATTATTTTAAATCTGCTACAATTTAAGAAACATTTTAAATAGATTTACAATTTACTGAAGGCTTCATTGATTGCTGTTAATGACAAATAATATTTTGAAGTATTTTTATAAAACATTGAAGTACTTTTCTTAGAAAATATATATGCTTGTACTGTATATTCATTTGTATCTTCAGTACATGATCTGTGAATCTCTTTTGGAGCTACACGAATTTAGTGCATAGCATACAAGAATTATAATTCTTCCAAGAACTATTTGATATTTTAAGATATGAAAATAAACGATTCAAATAATAAGTACTTGCCATAAAATTACTAAGAATCCTTAAGGCCGCTTTCTTCAAATACAAACTAAGGTATTTTAATATTTTGTAATATTCTAGAGATCAATATAATTTTGAATCCTATCAAATAGTAACAATGATTAATAATTACAATTATTTGTGCAATTTGTTTAACCTTCTACAATATTATCTTATTAAAATTTGAATAAAATAATAAATATTTTAATAAAAATTTAAAATTATGTACGTTATGAATATGCTGTAAATTCTTACATCGTCTGGAGGATCCACCGGTACATCGAGAGACAGCAAATGTCTCACCAGATCATCGTGACCACCCAGTGCCGCCCAATGTATCAACATTCGGTCGTTCTGTGGAAAAAAGGTAACATGATAACATAACCTCAAACATATACATGACATGCAACTAAACGCTACATGATACGAACACTGTCCGTTTGTGTTTTCAGCTTCTCGTTTTCATTCAATAAAATCTTTACAGCCGCGGTTTTGCCGCGATATGCCATATCGAACACCGTGGATTCTTTCCGTAACATTTTGATGGATTATGACTGAAATTTTTAGTGACAGATGTGTGCAGATGTGTTTTGACGTGAATGTGTTTCTGCTCCTGTAGATAGAAGCAGTGATGCCAGATTTGAGACACAACAGTGCACAATAACAAACCGCATGTGTTACACACAATCGCAACACGACCTATGAGCTCCGCACCTCGGCTAGCTTCGGACATTAGAAAAGAACAGACGTCAGCAAACGTATTTCTGTCTCCTTAACGAACCGGCAACGAGGACGACGTCGCTCGCTTTTGTTACATATGATAGCGATTTGCAATCTTTTTATACGTATTTGTATATTATAATTTATGTCGGTTATATTTTATATAGTTTTTTTGCTGGATACAAGGAGTGATATAAAAAAAACACAATTTTATTTTGTGAAAAATTTATTTCAGACTGTAAGAAATATCTTACCGTTTATGTTGGAGGTAGCAAAGACTATTTGACATACAAACAAGTAACACTAGAATAACAAAACACTGGGAATAAAAAATATTATTAAAGATTAAAAAAAAGAAGATACAAAAGAAAATGTAACATAAAAGAAATTTGTTGGAATTTAGTATTACTTTTTAGTCAAAAACATATATCAGCGTATACGAATGCATAATAGAATAGTGTAATATGAATGCCGCATATCACTTTTGTGTTACATATTTTAGTACTTGTATTTGAAGTTCATTTTTAGCAAATATCGCGCTTTTACCTGAGCCACATCGTATACAATGTACTCGTTGTATAATAATGCCGACTTTTTAGTAAGACTGGCAGGTACTCCTTCTCCATATGGCACTTCAACGCCGTCTTCCATTTTGTAAACATTTTGTGGGTCAGGTTGCGTCTGACCGCGACCTATTATCGAATGCTTGCCTTTCGGCAGCTTTTCGATGTAATCAGCTTGATATCTCTCAGACATGTTGCCCAGAGCAACTTCGCAGAGCATCAACAAACCGGTCGGATTCTGGCTGTGCGTACAGCAGTAATTTGCAGACTTCGATACCATGTCGGCAAAGTATATACCCTTGCCGAACATGTAGCCGGTGACGGGCGCTTCCGGTGGCGCGATACGCAAACCCTGAGACAATATTCCCGCGTAATTCGTGGTTCTGGATCCGTGCCAGAGCAGCTTTCTGTTGGGCAGCTTCTTGAAGGGCTTGAATCTCTGCTCTTCGCCCTGTCTCTTCACGACGAACACATCCTCGATCTCGAGGTCGTATTGCATATGAGTAGCCGCGTGGGTGTTCTTCACATACTGCTGAATCATCTTGTACTCTTTACTCTCCTTATCCAACACTTCGATGTCTGTCTTCAGTTGCTTGTAGTGAGCGTCAAGCGGATTCTCCTTCTCGTCCGTCTTATCACGCAGAAGACTGTACGCGATCTCCATCTCGAACAATGCGTCCAGCATGTCGCACTTGCTTTTAATCTCCTCGGACGTTTCAAGAATTTTCGGTCCGGAAACTCCAAAGTTGTGAGGTATCAGTGTGTAGAACCTGTTGGAGGCGTCGATCAGTGTCGTGCGGTCCACGTTGCTCTTCTTTAATATCTCCTGCAGCTCCGTTAAAACCGCGTAAGCTTTATCAATCTGTTTCTTGGACAACTTTCCGAGCGGCATCTTGTCCATGTCTATCTCGAACTCCAGCATAACCTTCCTCATTTCGGATACGTCGAAAATGAGGCGCATCAGATCCTGAATCGGTTTCTGCAAATTACTCTTGATGTCCGAATCCAGAGAGGCAACCTCCTCGTCTCCGTGATCTATATCGATCGGATACATCGCACCCGGCACTTTGACAAAGTGCTCCCTATTCTTCCACCGATTGCCCGATTTCTCTTCGTACAGCGACTCGAACTGTGCTATACACTCTTCTAAAGACAGTTCTTCCAGCTTGTTGCCGCCAATTGTAGTGCCGATCCGGCCCCAGCTTCTAAACAAGTGGTATCTGTTATACTTGTCGTCCTTCAAAATTTGTAACTTGTAAAAACTGTTCTTCTTTAATTGTATGTCCGTAAGACCCAAGGTCGCGGTATATTTATCCTTGCCCTTTTGGTAAATATGCGCGCAATGTTCCAATCCGCTGTCGGGATCAACGGCTCCGCCACCTTTCACCTTCACCGTTACTTTACCAGAACTCGACTTCACATATCGGCTTTTGCTCTTGGATGCGCCAGATTTCGCGATGACGTTATCGAGCCTGGCATTTATGTCACCACCCCAGCTAGAGATGGTTTTCTTTTTTAAGAGCACAATGGGCGCATCCGTGTATTCTTTCGCTTCTTCGATAAAATCTTCAGTTATTACTTGGATGTCATGCGACTTCACGTCTTCCATTCTTTTATTCATCTTGTCTACTTCATCCTGGTTCGAAATTACAGCAGCCAAGTCTTCGTGAATTTTAGTAGTAACAGTACCGCCTAATAACACAATTTCCTTTTTCAAGTCCTCTTTGTCCTTCTGCGTACGGCCCAATATGACAAACTGCATGTTCTTTAGAGGACGTGGCTTTCCTTTCACTTTCGGTCCGTCTACTTCATCCTCTTTTTTAACAGAACTTGACGACGATGGTGCTGTCATCTTGAACATTCGTCTTTTCACTTTGGACTTGTACGACCTAAACGCAAATCGGAAACATTAATAAAGTACCTTCATCATATCAAATTTCTCCATAAAAATAGAATTTATTTGCTTCTCGTTCCTTATTGTCTAACGATAAAACTCACCTAACTGGAAAGTCTTTCTTCATGTCACTTGGTATTTCACACTTTTTCCTTTTCGGATCTTGAGTGACATACTCGCATTTAGTCCACTCTGTTACATTACCAGTGCATTTATAACCCAAGCCAGAGTTATAAATAAGTTGTCCTTTACATTTTGGACAAGGTTCTAGGGCTCCAAAGTACAGTACATCTGCTAAAAGATTCAGGATCTGCAAATAAAATCCGATTAAAGTGACAGAACAAGTCTAGCTAAGCAATAGATATTTTTTGCAATGCATAATCCAAAAATGTCAAGTATCAAGTGTTAATAATACAAATACATACGAAGTGCTTACGTTTGATTCGCCTGTTGGAATTTCCTGACGGTTTTTTTCCAATATTATAATCAGATCTTTTTTTCCAAGTCTTGATACTTGGTCTCTTATGCTATACAACTCCTCATTTTGCTTTTTAATCAACTTTGCTTCTTCTGCATCTTCCGGTTCCTCTTTAATCTTTTTGGAAGGTGGTGGCATTTCTGCTTGCGACACTTTAGGCAAAACTTTCTTAAGATTTTCTCGATCTTCTTTGGAAAGCTCCTTGGTACCCGGAAGTTCATCTCCACCTCCGTAATATCCCAAGTCTGCTCTTAGTTTTACAAAGCATTCCACATGATACCATCTGTCCATTCCACCAAACCTTCTGGCTTCATCACTTTCATAATCCTTCTTTGATATTCTAGCTTCACCCTTGATGATCTTTTCATCGCATCCTCTACAAGTAGATTTATTAGATTTGGCATATTCTACTCTGAAATCTCCAGAAGCACCCACAGTAGCTTTTGTTCTTTTTCTTCCTTTTGCAGATTTTGCCAGAGGAATATTAAGACATTCTTCTACACATAAAAATGCAAAACATTCAAGTAATAAAGTGAAGCATTTATAAAATTACAGATTTTGAGCGAAATATATATACTAACCAATTTTCTTTTGAATATTTTCTTGATCTTCATGACGAATTTCATCAAAACAAGCTATATCAGCGGTAGACTTTGGTCTTTGTTGTATAAAAAAGCATTTGAAGTGATACCATCTAGGTATTTTTCCATCATGAACTGGACTCTAAATATATTATAAATAATTTTTATAGCAATATATTAGATTCACTTTTTTGTATCCATATTACTTCAAGTAATACCGTTAAATATATAATAAATTACGAAATCAATAGCCTACAATAATTTGTACATATATTTCTGCACATACGAGATGTAACGTTGCTAATTGCGAAGAAAATATTAAAATTATTGTAACACAAAGAGACAATGACGTAAGGCATCACAAACGCCGAGTGTATACATTGTTTTGAAGCGCAATATGTTTCGTAACTCTCCGCAAAATTTGATACCTGAACAACAGCGGCGAGTCTGAGACTCGTTTTGTTGATGGATTGCTTGCAGGATTGACATTTAGAGCGATCACTTTTCGCGTATTCCGCTCGATATGGCAAGTCGTCGCTCATCTCGCTAATCTTCTACTACCTCGAAAACGTGAAAACGATCGTAAGACACAACTTGCGGTAATGCCGGTTACACGCAGTACTGACACCGGTCACGTTCAACACAGCAATGGCAAGTTTCCTACGCTCTGATTTGACGGTTGTAGAGTCGGCGCCAAAATGATTTAGACCAACGATACATAGTATAAATAGATAAAAGTATTCCGCTGAGAAAATGAAGCCGGAAATTAATAGTTTTTGACTAAAAGCGATAGTTGATTTGTAGGCTCACCTCTCACTCTATCTTATGATGTCTTGTGACATCGTACAAGATAGAAAAGGATCGAGACTTACAAATCAATTATCTTTATCGGTTATTAAGTCGGAATGTTAACTTCCGGTTTCATTGAAGTTTTCATTGTGTGCAGCCCAACGTCCTGTTGCGTTCAAATATTTACAACGAGAAACCGTTAGATGGCGATAAAAGGCGACTTGGACGTCGTGAATCTTTATACGCGCTACTTTGTTAGATTTGACAAAATTTTAGAATTTAGTTTTAGAATTTTTAATCAATAAACATAAATGCAGAAATATTTAGATTCAATGTGTATGCATACTGAATTGTCTAAAATTGGTGCAATTTTATGTGTTAAGGCATTTCTTATCATTACTGTAAAATAAAAAACAAATTGTGTCTGTAATCGGTTTTTGATATCAAAAATAATTAATTTTATGTGTTAAAAAATATCAAAAGTAATGAAAAAAAAGTAACTAATATTTCTGATAGTATGTGCAAAAAGCTTTTTTGCCTCCTGTGAGGTTTGAACTCACGACCCCTGGTTTACGAGACCAGTGCTCTACCACTGAGCTAAAGAGGCCTCAGGTTTTCTTCCTTTTAAAAATTATAAGATTATTTTATCTATTAGACAGTCAATATTTTATATAAAAATATAAATAATTTTATACAAAAATATAAAACTGCATTTTTAAAGATTTTTAAAAAGTATCTATTTGAATATCAGTTATAATTGCTTGAAAAATAAGTAACTTATTATTTTTTCTTTTTAATTTGTCTTATTATTGGATTTTTCAGGTGCAAAAGAAGATTAATTAATAGTTAAATTTTTTTATAAAAAATATTGTTATATAAGATTATTAAATGTAATTTAGAATATAATCTAAACGTGAAAATCATAGAAATGAAAGGGTTTCACATCTTTACAAAGGAATTGTGAAAGGCGATTTATTTGGCATAAATTTTGTGATCAAAGAAGTAATTTTTTTTTAATAAAGACAATTTGTCGATGTATCCGAATTCTTTGTAATTCACATCCTTGTGAACTTCAAGGCTGTCCGTCGTGGATGAGGCAATAAATCATCAGTGCGGACATCGGAATCAGAAAGTTCGTATCCAGAATCAGGATCATCGAGTTGACGTCGGACATGCTTTCTGCGAAATGCAATCTCCAGGGATATTTCTCAAGGCCTGGTGACAATGATAAAGCCACCGGAAAATGATAAAACAGCTATCGCACAGCGGATATTCTTCTCCCGCTTTCGACTACATCAACTACATAAACTATAACTCCCAGCAACAGGATGCATTCCATGTGCTTTCATCGTTACCATTATATTAATACCAGTTTTCTATCATTGAAATTTTTTGGTCACATTTTTTCAACTTTTATCTTAGTTGATTATCAGACAAAGTGATCACGGAAGTAAACAAACGATATGTAGAACTATGTGAATTCTACGCATAGAATTTTCTGAACTGTTTTAGAAAAAAAAAAATCTACGAATACTTTACGTTCTTGTGTGCGAATTATATAGATATATGTGCATTTGATACTTATGTCAAAATGAAGTGCTTTTCAGTGATTTTGTTATCAGTTTTCTTGAGCCAAAGTGTTTTTTGTTCTCTTCCGATAGGAATGCCGAGTAAGCAAAAACAACAAAAATAATATTTTACATATTTATATTTTCGAAATGAGGTCGAAGAGAATAAGATAGCAACGTACGGAAGATTCGAAGCGATTGCAACGTACAATGAATATAACGCCGTAACACTTCTGTAATAAAATTGATAATAATTACCTATCAATGGAGTTACTAAACCAAATAAATAGCCACAATGAAAAATTTTATAACATAAAATCGATAAATTTTTGATAAATTTTATTACAAGAAAATATTACATCAGAAATTGGCTATCACGCTCTCAACTATTGCAAGCGCGCATTTTTCAGAACATTAATTTGAAAGTAGAGATAAGCATTTAATAAATAACAATTTAATTTGCAACAATTTAATATAAAAATTATAATATTTTGTAATTGCAATATTTAATATTGCAATGAGTGATGTTTAATTAAATAATATTATTGTGACATTATTGAGTAATCATTCGTGACACATTTATGTCTTTTAGCATTGAGATCGGCAGTATTATAGACTTATCGTCGTAAAAATGTTCATTTATCTCACTCTATTTTATCTCATTTTATATTTCTATTAACTTCGAATGGTGTTAAAAGATGTTGAAATGTAAAATTTATTTTACTCTGTTGCATTGTTACTTCAATAAACTTGAATAAAAGCAATTGTCGCAATTTATATTGTATAATGACGTTCCATTAATGACGTTTTGCATTATTTATGTTTTTCAGTTCGGTGTCCTACCGTGCGACTAAACAATGGAAAAATTCGCATTCGGGCTCGAGGTCGAGTTATTAGATTTAATTGTAACGAGGGATTCACTCTCGTAGGCAATAAGTATTCCACGTGCGTGCGCGGCCAGTGGGACACACCTATTCCCGTATGTGTGAGTAAGTAAAGTTGTGGTTAGAATTATTGTGGTGAAATCGATTATCGAATAGATATTAAAATTATTTATTCATATTAAAACAGCTAAGTGCAACGGCACGAGATCACTGGATTTAATTTATTTCATTATTCGTGGCTTTTAGATGCGGAATGCCCTGAGCTGTCCGTACCGGCTCATTCATTTAAGGTCACGAAAGTGTCCGGCGCGATAGTAATGTTCTTTTGCGAGCCTGGCTACACTTTGGTCGGCAATTCTGAAATTTATTGCAATGGACAACACTGGAATGCGTCGACTCCTATTTGTCGAGGTACTAAGATCCAAACTAATTTCGTTTCATCACAATTGCTCTTCTTCTGTTCAATGCAGTACAATTATCATTTCGATTTAGTAATTGCTTGTGCAATAACAAACCATGCTGCAAAATTCATATTTAACAGCATCAGCACTCAAAAAAATGATCTTGCAATAATAGCTAAAATTTTTTAGGTGTAAAAAATTAACTAAAACAGATAAATGATTAGCAACTGTTGTGATATTGCATATGTAATTACTTAATCAGTTTAGATGACAGAAACAGAATATATATCTGTATTGTTTGTGAACTTTAAAAAGAAAGTTTTTCTAAAGCGCCTATCTATATAAGATCAATCACGTGTTAGATTATGCAATGAATAACATTTAGCAATGGTACCTAAATTTTTCAGAAGCTATTGCTAGAACATTACTGCTATAAATTCTATATGTGACAAACAATGTTTTCACAGATACGAAAAATAGCGATACATTCTTGTTGCAATATTTAGAAATCTAACTACATCAGCGAAATATTTTTTTGAGTGAGTGATTCGACACTCAAATAATTTCTACTACTTAGAAATTTGTAATCAAACTGATATCTTTTTATATAAATATTTTGCAATACACTGTAAAAAATTACTGACTGACAATTCAGACAAAAGTGTTTGAAGTTTTCTTACAGTCACATTGTCTGAATTTTCGGACAGAATATTGTCTGAATTTCTAGCCACAGTTGTCTGAATTTCTAGCCACAGTTGTCTGAATTTCTGGTCACAGTTGTCTGAATTTCTAGCTGCAGTTGTCTGAATTTCTAGCTACAGTTGTCTGAGTTTCTAGCTACAGTTGTCTGAATATTTCTGATCTTAATACCTGAATATTCAAACACTTTTGTCAGAATTTAGATGTGGTTTTTTTAAAATACTAACAATATATTTTGGTTTAAAGTATACTCAGTGATGCGATGTTTCCTACCGGGCTCCCGACTCCCGAGCCCTACGCAAGCGAGAAGCGCGTACATGTTCTCGCTTGCGTGCACTCAAAAAAATATTTCGCTGATGTAGTTAGATTTCTAGATATCGCAACAAGAATGTATCGCTATTTTTCGTATCTGTGAAAACATTGTTTGTCACATATAGAATTTATAACAGTAATGTTCTAGCAATAGCTTCTGAAAAATTTAGGTACCATTGCTAAATGTTATTCATTGCATGATCTAACACGTGATTGATCTTATATAGATAGGCGCTTTAGAGAAACTTTCTTTTTAAAGTTCACAAACAATACAGATATATATTCTGTTTCTGTCATCTAAACTGATTAAGTAATTACATATGCAATATCACAACAGTTGCTAATCATTTATCTGTTTTAGTTAATTTTTTACACCTAGAAAATTTTAGCTATTATTGCAAGATCATTTTTTTGAGTGTGAGGCTCGGAAGTCGGGAGCCCAGTAGGAAACATCGCATCACTGCGTATACTTTAAACCAAAATATATTGTTAGTATTTTAAAAAAACCACACTTATCCAAACTTGTTTTTCACTGATATACATATATTTCATTAAAAAACACAAACACCACGTGATCATAAAACTTTTCGGATGTAAGACTGATGATAGAGAACGAGATGTAAGTCGTAGTCGTGGACGTATGGTAAGGCAGAGAAAAACGTAAGTCGCGAAACGTATCCACACAATAACTTTTCACGACTTACGTTTTTCTCTGCCTTACCATACGTCCACGACTACGACTTACATCTCGTTCTCTGCTATCAGCCTAACTAATATTCCGTAATGGATTCCACGACGCGACGTCAGTTGAGACTGTTTCAACTGCATTTGTTACACTGCTACTGCGTCTTCGCTACTGCGCGAACATCCACGCATCGGGTTATAAAACCACAGCATGTCTGAAATTTTAGACAGATGCTGCTTTCAAATATGTTGTCTAATTTTTTGGACACCAATTCTAAATTTTTCGGACAGACGCGCCACTATTCTGAACTTTCAGAGAAACTACTCTGATAATTAAGACAGATTGTCTGAAATTACTTTCAGGCACCCAGATCTGAAAATTCAGACAAAAATGTGTCTGAATTTTAGGCAATTTTTTACAGCGTACTTTCTTTTTTTTTCTCTCTCTCTCTCTCTCTCTCTCTCTCTCTCTCTCTCTCTCTCTCTCTCTCTCTATCGTTCTTACTTAATTATTTTTAAATAATTTTTTCTTTCTGTAACGATAACGTCATTTGCAAGCGTTGTTCGCGTTAATGCAACCGACTCGGTGTTTCATGGTAAGACTCGAACTCATCCGCGCCGACGAAATGTGATTTTGAGGAGCCGGATCTGTGCTGGTGGGAACAAGATCCGCAGCACGATTTTGATTGGAGACGCCATAATTTTGAGACACCGAGTTTACACATCGGTACAGGTCCAACGCACGATCACACGCTTGGAGTCGGAAATGACGGTGCGTATCTTTGTTTTATTAAAATAATTGAATTGTGAAATCTGAATAAAAAATTTTGTTCTTAAAATATATGTACGCATATTTAATGCTTTCAGGCCATTATCTTTACATTGAAGCATCCGGACGATTAGTTAACGATACAGCAAGAATCATATCTCCTTTATACAATTATTCATTGACCGTGTCAGGATGTTTCTCGTTCTGGTAAACAGTATAAAAATGAAATATCGCTCGAAATTTATAATTCTCTATATTATATTATTTTTTTTATATTTTAAGAACATAAGATAAATAGTGAAATGTTTCTAAAGAAATTTGGTAAATATTTGATAATGAAAGAAGTTCAAAATTTAGGTGACCAAAAATATATTTTTTAATCAAATAAAATACAGTTATATATTTAATCGTTGCAACACATTTTTAAAGTTTTTACTGCCATATTTAAATAATTTCTAAAAAATCTGTGTTTTTTTATTAAAATTTTATGAGTTGTTTTTATACGTTTATTGGCAGGTATCATATGTACGGTGCTACGATCGGCTCGTTGAATATTTATTTCAAGCAAGAGGATACTCCATCGCAATTGATGTTTACCAAAAGCGGAAATCAAGGGAATCAATGGTTTCATGGTATTTTTGATTTACCGAAATCTAATATTAGTTTTCAGGTATGCTTTATTAATGTCCAGTACGCTCTTTAAAACAATAAAATTAAATTTTTAATTATTGCAGTATCATTGTTACGATATAAAATTGCACCGTTATCACATTGTATGACAAGAAATTAAAAATTTTTGAAAGTTTTGATATGCGTTATCAGTTGATATGCGTTTTACAGATTATTATAGAAGGAATACGAGGCAGCAGTTACGTGAGCGATATCGCGATAGACGATGTAGCTATTCTACAAGGGGATGAATGCATTGTTAAAAACGAATCTATAATAACCACAAGCAATTATGGTAAAAATTTACTTTCTAAATTAATTTTCATTCCTTAAGAAATCGATTCGATTTATTTTGTATCTAAATGGAAATTTTTCAGACATACTTTTCCATCATTTTAGAGTTGATATTTTTGTAGAAGAGATAGAATTGTATATATCTTTCTTTAAAAAATTCGTGTCTCTTTCAGACCAAGTCGAAATAGTCAACGCGCAACAAACTTGTCGGAACAGATGTGTTTTTTCCGCGACGGAAAGTTCTGTTCCTTCCGACAACGGACCATTCGGAGAGTTGCCGGAGTTGTGCCTTTGTACGATCGATTGTGCGGAACGCTCTATCTGCTGTCCGGATTACGCTGAATATTGTATACTAGGTAACTGCTTAATATTTTATGCTTAATAGACTTCACGGATCTGACTGGATTTAGCGTGATCTAATCGGATTTCATTTGATCGCGTAGGTTTCAATCCGCAGAGACAAAATGAGCATGAATCTATTTGTATGATTATAATTATTTATTTATTTAAAGATTAAGTTTTTGTACTAATTTAAGGTATAAAAGGACAGAAGGAAGATTGTGTCTACATCAGTTATTTTGCAGTATAAAAATTTTAATATTTTGTAATATTATATATTATAGGTTGTAAATTCTAATTTTGTTAATAGTCAGTTTTCTCGAATTAAACAATGTCTAAATCTTTGATAATTCTCCTAATTGCGATAACTTTTTGTTTTATCAAACTTGATGATATAAATTAATTCTTTTTTATTTTTGACAAGCTATTGAAAAAAATTGTGCTCGTATCGCAGTAGAATGATGCTGAATTTTAACTTTTGTTATTGAATTTTGTGCAAGATTTTAAAGACTGCTAATTGCAATTATAGCTGACACTACCACGACAACAATCGATAACATCACCAGGGATGGCACCACTATTGCGCCGGTGAGAAATTCTACTCTGACAGGATTTTCTATAAATCCGAAAGATGATATTGACCCAAGCATATCTAATTCCACAACACTGACGACGCGAAGGCCCATCAAGACCACGATTAAAATACAAACTAGGAAACCGCCACGAACTACATCTGTTAAACCAACGCAGGTGGAAGCAAAGGAAACGCCTTTCAAACCTAAAATAATTCCAACAACAGAGTACATCGAACTTTACGATCGACCTGGTAATTTTCGTTCCGTACAGCGAAGAAGCGAAGAGAGTGAATTGCACTTTTAACAAGAATTTCGCGAAAAATTAAGCACAGTTTCATGTAAATCCAGACATGAACTTTCTGGAATAGGCGTTCTTCAATTTTTTACAAACTAGTTACTTTAAAACAATATGAATATTTATCACATGCATACTAAAAATGCTGATATAATAATAGCGGTGTTACTGACGATGAAAAAAAATTTGTGTTCACAGATTTGCGTGATACAGAGCAGAATCAGGAGAAAGTAAAGTACGGTAGAAACTTTGAAGCGCTAGAGATCGTCGCCGCAATCGGTGCAACTTTGTGCGCGCTTTTCGTCGGACTGGCGGTCACGATTATAGTCATCAGAAGGAGGAAATCTTACAAGAAAGGGGCGAGTGGTTCGGCACTTTCGGAAGATAGCGATGTCCGTTTCTTAACATCGGATGAAATTCTCGACTTCAACTTAGCTCGACCAACTGATAACGACGAACTTTAGCCTCGTGTGATCCAAATTTCTCTCAAGCGACCGAATAAAATTAAATTGATTCTTAAATTAAGTACCCAATTGACAAATTAATGAAGCTAATAAAATTAGCGAGCACTTGGACAGAAAATAATAGCAGCTGCATTTTGCCTTTATTTTTTGTGTTAATAAAAGCAATCAAGTATTATTATTTTGTGAACTTGCCAAAGAATCTTCACGGACTCGTGATATTAATGTATCTGTAATTTTATCATTTTACACGTGTAGAGTTTTTATAATTATCGCTGAATAAAAATATTATATACGGTATTAATAATAAATTATTTTACAACATTATTCTAGATCATTTCTAGTTTAATTCTTTCCCATCTTTTTCTTGTGCGTTGAATTGAATTTTTTTTATAATTTTGCTCTAATATTCTTTTATTTGACTTTTAAGGTAACAAGCGTAGATGCGAAATTTCAGAGTGCGACCCAATTTTTCACAAGAAGGTCGTTGCCGAAAAGTTAACCGGCGATATTGTGTAACGTGCTATTTAGAAGGACAAACACGCACTTTCGATCGTCGCACGCACCGATTGATTTCACTCTCGAAAATACGTCATTGCCGAAATATGTATGCCAGGGCACGTAGTTTCGATAGTTCGTCTAGACAACCGGTTGCCAGACCGATGGATATTAGATCTAGACATCAGGATTAAATATGTATTGTACATGTTTCGTGAATCAAAGTGCAAACAATTCGCACTCGTGCGCGCAAATTTCAAAAGCTTTTCTTCTTAAACACATTCTTCATAAAAGGACCCGTTAATGTCGATTTAATGAATTATTTACGAGGCTACTTAGTAGTCGCGACACGCAAGAAGTTTTGTGGTGAACCTTACAAGTTTGCGAATGTCGCGAAACGTCGCTTTTCTCTCTTTGGTGAGAGTACCGAGAAAGAATACAAAGTCAAAGTGAATATCGAATTTATATGTGTGCGTGGACGATTCGCCGGACGACGCAATTTCAATCGCGTTTCACATTCTGACAAGATGATTGATTCGGATTATCATTTACTGTAAAAGACATTAAGTCAGTTCAAGGAGATAAAAAAAATATACATTTACGTATTATTTCAAAATTTTTACATTTTTGTTCTTTACATCACATCTTTTACATTCTTATGTTTTTTTTCATTACACCTTTAATTTTCGGCACTAAAGATCTCCGTATTTTATTATAAAAAGTCCGTTGAAATAAACTCCGTCTAAAGTCAACTGAAGAATAACGTTTGACTTTCTCGCAGCGACATTTACAGTATCATTTACATTTTACTTCTATTGCCTTTAATCTTTGAACGCTTTGATATTCTTCTTAAGAAAAGATTAAAAAAAAAAGAAGAAAAGTAAAGAGAATGAAAATGAAGGAGGAATGAAATTACGTCAAAGAAGTTTTTGCTCTAACGTTATCATAATAGAATTTCTTAACTTGCGCAATTAATCTTTTATTCATACTAATATTGGATACGAGTTGGCGCTGTGCTCGACCCACTTACGCAAATTATACTTGCGGCATACGACATATTTATTTCTGAAAACGCAATTTAAACGGTGACAAAGGGTTGAACTCCCGCCGAGCTGTCTATACGGCGCGGAAGCGTCTCTTATTAAGAGTGCGAGCCGAACTTCCATTTCCATGCTAATCTCCTCGCACAAATGGCCTGTCACTTCCCGGCGTTGCACCTGCAAGACGTGAAAGCACGTTCTTCCCGCCGCGAAACGCGAGCCGCGGCGCGTGTTGCCACCCTTAGCAAGAGACGGAGCGTCGAAAAAATATTGGAAATACGTCGCTCGCACTTCGCGGTGGCCTTCGTCTTCCAGTGAAATTTCGCGCCTGTTTCACGTCTGCTTGCGAAAGCTCGCGCGCTCTTACTCACGAGTACTTTCTACGCCGATTACCGAATTGTCGTCGCGTGCCATCTCTAGCCCGCCCTGCTCTGTACGCCGGATTTGAAGGTTTGTTACACATTCACGCGGCTTGCGCTTTTTATTTCGATTTTTATTGCAATTTCACGTAAAAGAGACAAAATATGTGTACAACTTTTTAAGAAAGAATTAAATTAAGCAAATGTACAAGAAGAGAACGTTAGTTAATTAATATAATTATAATGTAAAGTCGACAGTCATTATAATTGTTAATTTTAAAATAATTTTAGACATTATTTATTCAACCGTGACGTTGTATTCATTTTACTTGAATTAATTACTGAAATGAGTAGCCATAAATTCATTAGCATTAAGCGCCGTGTAAAAGCACGGGAATCTAGAAAACACTGATGGCTTCATTATCTCGCTATTGCTATCGTAGAAATTTTATTATTACAAGAAATTAACGTTTCTTCACAAAATAACTCTGTAATGGATTCTGTGACATTTGGCTTCGCAAAATATTAACGATACAGATCTGTTTTTAAAATAAATGGTTCTTTTACTGTGACATCATTTCTTTATCTCTTCATTAATGTAGCAAAGTCGAACTGGATAAAAACGTTTGCTTTGACATGTGTTAATTTTATTGCCCAACAGCACACATTTTTATATAATAAGTCAACGACTCCACTTTTATTGCATGACGTGTATTGTTATTCAGACCGCTGCAGCGCATAAATGTACTCTATTCGGCGGAGTTAGCTGCACATATCGCCGATGATCATTGCCTGGAATCGTCGCTTGTGCATCGCCAGATAATGACGCGCAATGCGTGCGCGAATCGACAAAGTCCCATTGTCATTCGGCCGTCGTCGACCGCGCTTATGCGCCGCTACGTGCATGCCGCACGATGATTACGTGTATCAGATCGCACGTAACGAGTTCGGCGAGATTGCGTGTGGCAGAAGCACGTGTATCGCTGAAAGGCGGGGACACGTGGAGCGGCTCACGAAGAAAGAATGGAAAATTCGTTGCGCAGTCTCTCACTTTCTCCCGTTTTATATTTCCTATCACTCTCCCTCCCTCGTTCATCTCTCTCTCTCTCTTTCCACTCTTTGCTCTGTCGCTTTACTACTTGTTGCAGCAGACAATAGTGTGCATTATCTGCCTGTCACGTCGCGGGGTTGATAAATCGAAACGATGTCCGCGTCATGTTCCTATTATCTTTTCGTTTTCTTTTACGCTCCTGTATTCGCTGCAGATCTGCCAAGTTCTGTCTATTTTAGTCCTATCTGCAGATCGCCAGTAATGGATCACTCTCTTCCATCACACTTGTCCAGTCTATTGAAGGAATTTCTGCATAAAGCGGCAAGTTTCACTTGTGACGTTTTTGGATACAAGCATTGCTATGAAGAAAGTTATGAAAGGCATTTAAAAAATACTATACTAAAAGTAACGTGTTAAATTAATCAAAAAGTGTCTCGCTTTTTTAACAGCCTTCTTATTTTTTTTTTTTTTTAAACAGCTTAAATAAATTTTTAAACAGATGGCTTTCGATAAAAAGTAATCGAGTAAAATGGTCGATGCATTGTTTAATAAAATTTCGATCTTATGCATAAAACTTATCTTAAAATTTTCCTTAAAAGACGAATAGATTTTTGTAACTCCTCCCCGATAATTAACCACTTAGAATGCACGGCCGGACAATCGATGGAGTGAAATCCATTTATACGGTTGAGATACCACCGACTTTCTTCACCTTCAGAGCCATTTTTCCGATGAAAATAAATTCTAAAAAATTTTAATTCACGAAATTAGCATACTTCGCGTGGTTATACATAAGGTTATACATAAAGGCCTTGACGCAAAAATTACACACGAATAGATTGACCGGCTGGAAGAAAGTTGGGGTCACGCCTCGATTGTGTAAGGCGATCTCTTTTGAGCAAATAGCTACATCGGAGTTACTTATTTCCTGATTTGTAGAAATCTCGTTTGAAAAGATTCACACAGAAACTCCCACGGAATTCCCGGCCTGTCGTGACGTGACAAGATTGAGATGTAATTCTGGCCAAGCCTCCTCCAATCGTGATGTATGCAATAATGCTTCCCGGGTGTCACAATGGGTTTAATCGTCCTAAGCCCGATGTTAAGCCGCCCAGCCTTCGGCGCCATGGTAGGGAGGCGGCTTTGGAAATTGCGCTCGTACCGCAAATAGCGAGGTAGGCAGGTCGGTATAAAATCGAACGATTCCTCCATCAAAGGCACAGTATTCGGGTCTGTCTTTGCGGTGTATCGCCTACCGTGTTTTGTCGCACTGAGACGCAAGGTGAGCGCCGAAACCGGTTTCTCGTCCCGCGAACCGAACTCCCGGAGAAAGCACGCGAAATTTTTCGAGCACATCGCTGATTTCGATTTAGAGGAAAAGTGACAGTATTTTCGGCGCGCCTGTAATGCTTGCGCAACTATACATTTCGATGAAATCATAATTCGATTAGCGGCAGACTCGGCGTTGCGAAAGAAACCAAATTTGAGAGCGTTTAATTCAGACATTAATCTAATACTTAATTTTATAAATAGTATAATTAATTGTTAAATATAAAATTTTCCACGTTACTGTTTGGTTGATATTTATTTTGTTTGGAAGAATTAAAACAATTAATTGAAAGTATTAATTTTCTTTGCGGTGACAGATGCATTGCGCCACTGTCATCGTCGTCGCTGCTGTTTGCTGTTTCCTCGTAATGAGAGTAGCGGCGGAAGAGGCTGTCGAACAAAATCAACAACAACTGGATCTGGGAAGTGCTGTTATCCAAGATCAAGTTGATGGAGGTGCGGTGCACACTAGGGAAAAGAGAACGCTGTTCTTGAAGAAAAAGCTGCTTGGTGCCGGCCTTCTTGGTTTCGGTCTTGGCATTGCGAAAGGGTGAGAA
The DNA here is from genome assembly GCF_040581485.1 of Linepithema humile. NCBI lineage: Eukaryota > Metazoa > Arthropoda > Insecta > Hymenoptera > Formicidae > Linepithema > Linepithema humile. The sequence continues at coordinate 8,316,521 of NC_090130.1, read as the reverse complement.
ATATATAATTTACATTTCCCGTTTCACGAACTTGAATTAGTTATCTGTTTTATATATTTTTATCACTCTTAATTTTAACTTTTACAATAAAGATTGCGATCAACAATAAGGCATTTCGAAAGTTAAATTTATTTTTGCAGATTGTGATTCTTTTCTTTCGATAAAAATATAAAATTATTGTAACGCTATTTTAGATCAATGTATTTGATTGATGTATCTGATATGATAATATTGATTTCATTAATGTATCTTTCTTTTCTATTATTTATTTTTTTTTTTATAATTTGACGACTATTTTGCTATTTATATTACTGTATGCATAAAAAAATATTGCATTATTTTCTTCAAATTTTGTTCAGCTTAAATTTATTTTTGCAGATTGTGATTCTTTTCTTTCGATAAAAATATAAAATTATTGTAACGCTACTTTAGATCAATGTATTTGATTGATGTATCTGATATGATAACATTGATTTCATTATATATATATATAATGTATCTTTCTTTTCTATTATTTATTTTTTTTTATAATATGACGACTATTTTCTAATTTTTACGTATTTTATTTCTAGTTACAAGGCTGGCTATTTTAGCGCACCGGAAGTGCATCATGTTTACGTTGCGCCACCAGTGAAATATGTGGAATACGTCGAAAAACCTGTTTACATTGAAAAATTCATTCCAAAGCCGCTTTATAAACCACACATCGAATATGGTGCACCAGTCTGGTCACAACCAGATCCAACATACGGGTGAGAGAAAGTTGATTTTCCATAAACAATTGGTATCATACGATTATAGTTGTCCAACATCGCGTCTTTATTAAATTTTAATTAAATTTAAATTAGCTCGATTTACGATAAGAAATATAATTTGATTTGGAAAGAGCGTGCCGATGTTTGTCACAAAGTAGCATTAAGAGTTGTAGATTTTTATTTGTTCGAAAGAGAACATTGGAAAATATTTAAATAAGTTATTGAGATAGTTTAATCGTTATATTGAGAATCGATGTAGAGAATTATTTCTCTAATGTGTGTTTGATTTTTTCTTGCAGTGCCTGGTAAATCTGGAGTGCAGCTCGTGTCAACGATAGCATACCGATCTGATCTCCTTGTTTTACCTCGCGGTTCTAGGAACAGCCAAAAATTTACACATGCATTTTTGAGTCTCAGTCGGATCACCTAACTTTAAGGTGTAAGAATGACAATAACACTACTTAGCAATAGCAATTAGAGAATTTGTTATTTTTGTTACTGATGTTGTAGACTAATAAAAATTATATTCTTTAAATATTGAGAAAGTGTATTAAAATTATTCGCATATTTTCGAAGGACTAGAAAATAATATAAAAAAAAAGGTTATTTTTAATCCAAAGTTTGGCGTAAAACTACGATTTCTTAGTATTCTTAAAATAATACATCATTGTGCAATTAGTGCCTACTTTGCTCTTTATCTGATAGGATTCCTTGGACTTAATTGAAGTGTGTAATTGGGAAATTGTGCGTGAAAATTGCGCTAATACCGGTTCGGGATAACAAATTGAAAGGATGGAATTTGTGTAAGGGAGATAAAACTTTTACCGATCGATCGTACGGCCGTATGATTATCTTTATTGCCGAAGATGTTACCGAGTAACATTGAAGTATTAGTAACGAGTATATAATCGCACATGATGCGTCTGAAATATACAAATATCCAACCCGCGCCATTGATCACTATGCTATGTATTTAGATCTCTTTCTGATAAACACTTTTAACATATAACATTCATACGTACAATTAAATTCTCTTCTATTCACAGTCAGATATAGCAGGTGTAGAAATAACAATCAGTGGCGTAGCGAATATCTCTTGTTTTAAATACACAATAGAAGGACTCAAACTTGTGTGTGTGTGTGTGGATCTTGATCCATTATTACAAATATTTATACGCGTATTAACATCAGAGCGCATGAAGATGCACAATTTACTTATCGATTCAATCATTTACAATAATTACAGTTTAAGGAATTTTTTTGATGCGTTCAGTTTTCAAGATTTTATTAATTAGGTATGTTAATTAAACGCAAGGCGTCTTATCTGCTAATAAATAATGCTAATATATAAAAAAGATGTGCCGATAAATTGAGCGTCCTAAAGTTATATGCTTTCATTAAATTATCCGGGCATTTAATGTATATTTGCTACGCCATTGATAATAATTGATCATTATGGTAGATCGATTAACAGGCACCCTCGTGAAAAGTGTATTAATTTTATACTTTTAATTTGCTTTACTTTTCTCAACAGTTATTATTTTTAATTTTCTATTATTGTATAATGACAAATGAACGAGATTTGGCGAGAAATTAAAGTTAAAGCTGCCCTCTGAAGGGAGTAGAATAATCGAGCATAAGAATCTTTTCTCTTAGGTAATTAAGAGGAATGAGTTGAAATGAATAAAAGTTAAAATTAGCTCGAAGGTACAATCCAATTTATCTTTTAATTACTCGTTCACTTCTAATAAGTATATTTAATTTTCTGCTTCACATTTCGATTTTGACTTATATATTACTGCAATTGTAAGATATTATTAATCCCACTAAAAGCGCAAGAAATGGAAAAGGACGTTAGCAATACAAATGGAAGTGTTAAACAGTACAGTTGAAATTTAGGTTGCAAGAAATCAATCATTCTCGTAAATTATATTAATCTGCACGTGTCATTCCAGGATGCCTGTCGCACGGAACGCGAATCGCTTGGAGAATCGCTTCGAAGTATAAGCTACTTAAACCTATTCATATCGCTAACATTAGCGTGGCTACTTGACTACACGAGAGAATTACATCGAGGTACACGTATAACCGTTGAATACGCGGGCCCGTATATTGTGTACATTTTCCTTTTCAAACTACGGAATATTTACGAATACCGGTCTTCACCCGCGGGAGTATTCGCTGCCGAGAGCTCTCTCTCTCTCTCTCTCTCTCTCTCTCTTTTCCGCACGAGCGACGGACAGCCATCGAAAATTATCGAATAATTATTGTTACGGTGACGTTAAAAAATGCGATTATCCTCCTTAACGATTGTCGTCCGGATTAGCACCGATCGCGTCGAGGCTGATTCAGGAAAGACTGAGTAGTACTTTACCACATAATGCGAACTCGTCGAGAAGCTAATCGGACTCGACGAGCGCGTTTGATTCGAGACTCATAGACCGCGGATAAAAACGAAAGAGGAGTCCTTCGCCGCCCAAGAAATCCTCTTTTGATTCGGGAAAATGGTTCGTCATTAATAACACCTTAATTGGCTTGTCACCATCCCGACGAATAATATCCGTGAAAATCTTTAGAGAATGTATAGGGTGGGCCGACGAAAACTTTCCGCTTCACTTATGTCGGAACCGTTTAATTTCTGCGAAAGATTGATTTCTTCTCACAGATTAATCGGTTGTGAGATAAACGAGGCGAAAACTTTTTCTCCGCCCATCGCGTACGTCTGTTTTTTTTTTTTCCCCCTTCTTTCTCCCATATTTATTGTACATCGGATGCAGTCGAAAGTAGCGTTGTAATCTTGCAAACAACAAGATGGCACATCGTATACGTATTTGTTATTTGTCGTCATAGATACGGAATTATCGATGATCTCGTCAGTCGTTCGAATAATTTCGGAAGCTACCGCTTGCAGTCGAATTTCGTTCATTGAAGTTCTAAATTAATGAAGCTGACGCTAAAACTAGGATAGATGAAACGTGGAAAAGTGGATAATGTACACGGACACATGCAGACGTGAACGTACAGTTAATAAATTGTTATAATTATTAACAAATTACATCCGGCACTTTCTGAAAATACGTCGAATTTATCGGCGACAGAAGTTACTACGCGCAATATTTGGAAAATAGAGCGGTAAATATTCGAACATTATTTAGTTATTTTCCGAGCAAATTTGAATATACAAGATTCCGAGTCGAAACGCTGCATTTATTCTAATCAACTATCCGTTCGCGAATTATTCGGACCATTCGAATATATATTCGAGAATCGGTTACGTGCAAGATACAAATTAGCTTTACTGCTCTGCTTTGGCGAAACCAGTTAGCAGGCTAATCTTCTAACTAGTTTCAATCGTATTCTGGTACGATTGTTGGAAACGATACCGGAGAGATGAGAGATTAGCGCAATGGAGATTGTCGTCCGCGATAAGAGGGGATACCCTCCCCCACCCTCGTTGTCAGCCGATCGTGTCTGAGGATCGTATTCATCGTCGTCGGGCTCGTTAATTTTCTTAATCTGGTTTCGTTCAATTTATCGCTAGAATTTTTTATTCCTTAAATGGCGTTAAATCAACCGTAACAAAGCGCCTCATTAAACTTGTAGATCTGAAAGATATTTAGCTAGAATCGTCATATGATAGTATATCTGTACAATATAATTGTATGTATTGTCAAATGTTAAAGATTTTTTATGTATTGTTAATGCATTTTAATGCAATATGTCAATTTCTTCTTCCTTTTTCATTAAAATTAACACGAGTATACAAGATATTCAAAAATAACACAATTGTATCTTCAAAAATGTTAGAAATAATAAACATTCTACTTTTATAAGGACATTTTAGTCAAATTAATTTTCGTACGATTAAACGGGCATTAAAAAATCGCAATGTTCAAATAAGTAGGTGTATAATATTTTCTATCTTTATTATTCTTTACGATAAAGGCAATTTTGTTCTCAAAGTATAAAGATTAATAAATTGTCGGAAACTTTATCCAACAGCTCTATTCCCATCTCGACAATAAAATACGTCCCTTAGCCACAACATGTCATTCGGGAAGCCGATCGAAGCATCATCCATCATGATTATTTGACGATCTCCGGATGTTTACGTCACTTCGTCATCCGTGTGTTCGCTGTGACATTACGGGCGTTTATGGTCGTAAAGTGAGAACCCGTGCCGCATAGCAATTTTGCGCGACGCGAGACGTGCAAGAAAACCCTTCCCGTAGTGTGCCGTTTCTTATGTCACTCGTGACTTGACGTAAGATTGATTTTTGCTCGTCGACCATAAGAGATTTTCTAAAGGGACGAATTATAGAAAAGCCGGTCGGATGACTCTGCTTCTTGTAATTCTTTCAATTACGTTTCGCTTTGTCGGAGAAACGCTTGAATCGACTATTCAAAGCCGTATAATTTCATAAAAATTTATACAATATTCCAAAACTACCGTCATTATTCGGGTCCAACCACAAATAGCAGTTTCTTTCACTATCTAGGAATTAATAGTTTTCAAATTATCGTATAAGCGGCGAAAATGATTAGAGCGTATTTCTTATCCAATTTTATATAAATAGAATTTCAATATAAAAGCTAATTATATAAATAATTTCTGTTAAATGTAAAAGAATTTCTAAGAAGGATTCTATTCGATCAAATTTTTTCATACAAAAATCTATTTTAAATTTTCGTAAAATCTGTAGTTAAAAAAATATAGGCATAATTTTACACATTTGTTGCATTTTTTTTTAAATTTCGTACTTTTTCAACGCAAAATAAAGAATGTAGAATATAAATATATATGTATATATTGCGAACATATAATCGCACTTTATCTGTTTGTAGTTAAAGTCTTCGTTTATTTGTAGATAAAGTCTACCTACTTGTGGCTAAAGTGTTTATGCACTCGTGCTAAGATCATTACCGACTTTTCGCACGGAGCGCCCGTATATCTTAAAAAAACTTGCTCTCGTTAATCCACCCGCATTCACAAGACCCGTATGCAATTAGAAACCGATTAGTTTTCCGGTCATCTGATAAGATCAGTAGGCCAAACATAACAAGAATATATATTCGTATCTATATTTACGTACCTGCTGATCGACGAAATAGTAGTTCTCTGTCGTCTTAGTCGCGAGGTGATAATTAATTCTCTATGTAAATTTTTTTTTTTATAATCGTAGACTTTGTGATCAAGATTACATAGAGAGTATATATGTACAAACAACATGTGTGCCGGTTTCACATCGGATAAGCAACAATCCTTTTTATCCAGACAGAAAGTTAAAAGTGACCGATAAATTTCTTAATTATTTTCTCAGTCATTTCGCATTATTGCGCTATCATCTGTCCCGTATTTTTGCGAACAGTTAAAAATTCACGAGATAATAAGTCTACGTTGGCCTAGAATTTTCTTGTTTCCCGAAAGATCGCGAGTACGATTTCGTTACATTAAAATTCCATTTTAAAATCGACTTCAGATTCCATTTTTGTAGATACATCTAAAGATTTCACGACCACTGATTACAGATCGTAGATCATTGTGAGGATAGGTTTTCATTTTTAGTAAGGTAGAAAACGATCTTACGCGACGTCGTGAAAAAATCTGAAAATGAGAAATATATTACTCGCCTAAAATTTAATCTTAACACGTCTTTATAGAAATTGAGTCACTCGTAGCACAGATTATGGCACAGAAATTTAATGGAATCACTTGAGTGTTTTAATTTTTCTAATTTCCAGAACTTCTACAATTAAGTATTCGATAGAAATCTCAGAATATCCGTTAGATATCTGCGCCTGAGCTCTGCGTGCGCGAGATGTTGACAATTCAACGAGGATAAACGTGGAGAAACGTTGACCGGAAGCTATCTATGAAACGTTTAAATATTGAAGACTGACAGGTACAGACACGTCGGAGGGAATTCGAAGAGCGGATCGCCCACATAAATCCTAGTAAATCTTTGCACCAACGATTATTTGTAAACGATTTACAACATATCTATCCATTAAATCTCTATAATCATGAATTACACCTGTAAACGGCTCACCTGCCCGCGAATATTATCGAACACTAATGCAATGTACACTCACACTAAGGATACAAGCGGAGCAGCAACGAGTCACGACATTATTACGCGTTAATTACGCCTTCTTAAAATGATCGATCCTTAAAGACGAGTTATTGCGATCGAATTTTCGAGATTCCTTTCTCGATCGTGATCGTTTATTTTGCAAAAGAAACTGATTAACTTCCAATCTCAACTGATTCTTCGCTTCAAACTTAGAATTAGTTCCGATCGTAAAGTGAGTTAAATCGAGATCAAAGTTAATCAATGTTGCGGCAATTGTCAAACGTGATTTATATTTCGCAGCGCATTATTAATTACAATCGCGACGCTTCGCAATAACGCGCGCGTCTCCGCGTGAATCGTTCGCTGCTCCGGACGCGACACGCTCGCGCGTATATTCGATTTTCTGCTCGTGAAGTTTTCTTTTTTTTTCTCTCTCTCTCGACGAGGGGATTCAGCGTAACGACAGAGACTCGACGGAGAGGGAAACGGAAGCGGCGTGACGGTAATTTTGTAGGAGGGTTTTAGGAGTGGCCGGCGGCACTTCCTCGATTCTCTCCAAGTCGTTGGCCGCGCCCGCGCTATTTTGCTTGTAGAGACGAGGGGTCGACCTGTGCGGAAGCTGTTCCGGAATTATGGACACCGGATCGTCCGGACGGTCCAGGCTGAATTGCCTCTTGAGCATTCGACACCCGGGGCCCTTCCCTGGAACCGGCAAAGATAACAGCGTGATTTGATACGTTTATCCGCGCGTCGATAGGCGTATAAAATCAATGAGGGTCGCAAACACACGAGACTCCACTTTGCGAATGCTCGGAATGTCCGAATAATCCAGATCTTCAGCCCCGAAATAAAATTCAACGCAAATCGCAAAATAAATCACTTAACGAGCTGCCGATAATTCAATTGCGAAATTCAGGTCAGGCGAATTTTTCAAGTATCTCGCGCGCTTGTAATCTAAAAATTCGGACTTGCAATTAAATGTCGTCGAATACCGGGCACAATATTCGCCGATCGATCGGTCAGCGGAGTCAATCTCGAGTCGCTATCCGTGCGACCTTCACGCTCCGAGAGCGACGCGAGATCCTTCCGAATACGTACCGTGATGCTCGTTAGGCGACAGACATCTGTAATAATTGTACGGCGTGCTGAGATCGTTCTCGTCGATGCAGCCCGCGGCGAAGCGCCGGTGTCGCGCCGGCGGCTGCCGATACGCCGCCGAGTTGGCGATCGACGTGAGCGAGCTGGTGGACGCGCCGAGAGTCGCCGCGTTCGGCTCGACGCCGGACGCCGAGGACGACGACACGCCGAGGGCGATCTGCGTGTCGCCGGACGGGCTCTTCGTCACGGCGCCGCTGCCGTGCGCGGCCGCCTCGCCCGTCCTCGCCACCGACGTGTCCTGCTTGCCCTGCAGCACCTCGATCAAGTCGGACCTGAGCGAGTAGCTCGGCAGCAAAGTTCGTTCGTCGTGCACAGACACGGCGACCTTCCGCACGCCGGCGGTCTCGTCGAAAGACGCGGCCCGACTGTCGCCGTTCGCCACCCCGCTGCTAACGGACTCCTGGTGAAGATCCGGCTTGATCTCGACGGGCCCCACGAACTCTTCCTCCTCCTCGTTCGTCTCGTCCTGCGACGGGATGACCGGTAGCTGCGGACCCGCCGAGTCGACCAACAGCCCGCTCTGATGGCTCTCCGGTATCAGACTTTCGTCGAGCCTTCGGGAATTTGCAGAAGAGTGTGTGAGCCGTCGTGAGGCGTGGTACGAGTTATTTTGCGCGTTTCTCCCGAGATAAAACGGGGGGAAAAACGCATACGTTCGCGAAATATAAAGTCCGATACTTCTGGGATTCGAGAGCAGCGATTTTATCAGGAAAAAGTCTTATCAAAGAAATCTCAAGCACGACCGAAGATGCTTATGTAGGAAAGTTCGTACACGTCGAATCCTTACTTTCGGTTTGTGTATGCCGTTGTTTTCCGTTCGACGATTCGCATCCTGGATTGCGGACGTGAGAATTTTTGACATAAATTGACATTACGATGCGAAGCAGCACTTCGATGCTGCGCCCAGGTGTTCGGCGTGGGTGTTTATTCATGAGCGCCGCGATGTTTTAGATGCGAATCGCCGGCAGAGCGGGACAGAAGTAAGAAACCCGGTAAAAGTGATTACAGTCGAAGCTGGAGAATGATATGATTACATCGCTGTAGGGAAACGACTTAACTTTATTCAGAGGAAGAAGTAGACTTGAGTAAAGGACGTGAGCAGCAACTTTCAGGAGTAATTGACATTTTAACATAAATGTCATTCTGACGCTGATAGTCTCTGACGAATGTTTATTCATGCGCCGTATTTGCATTTGCATTTTAGTTTACGCTACTCGTGGCTAATAAAAATTCTTAATGAATCTTTCATACAATTTTCCGCGAGGCCATTAGCGTTTAAAAATAACTATCAGACGCGCGATGCAAAGAGATGGGATAAAATGTTAGATGGCCGATATTAAATGAAGCCGTTACGCATTGAAGAACGAAATGCATTTAAAGGGCTTAATCGAGCTGGCATTTGACACCCACAGAAACGTTTATCAAATATGAGACAGCAGCAATGCTTGTGTTTCGAACGTTCAATTATTCACATGCAAATCTACTTACCCATGATTCTCCCTGTAGCAGCAGAATGATAACAGATAAAAGCATTATGAATCTGTAAAGCAAATAAACTCGAATAAACTCAAAAATCAACTCATCACTTTCGTATCATCGCATGCTTTCGAATGAATTATCGCTAATTGACATTCACGGTAATTCGATTCATTATGCATTCCTAAGTCATCTCATTATACATTCTAGTTTTCAAGTGACTAATTTTTAAATCACAATTAAATTTCTCTTGATCGCGATCTATTTCGGAAGCTGGTCGCGGAAGAAAAGTGCGGCTTCAGCTATCCGTATAAACTCTAATTAGCGTGAACCATTTAATTTTTCGTCTCGCGCACAAACTTCCTCGAACTTCGCGACAGTTATTTTTCTTAGATTTGATTCCGCCGTCCGCGGCTGAGGGATTGCGCCCCGGATCGCAACTCCGCGCATAATACAAACTCTAAGATTATCAGGCTTTTTTCCTGCTTACGCACGGCCGCCGCAAGTAGGTCACTTTTTGCCCAGCGGAGTATTATAAAAGAGTGACTCGCGTGTGCGGGAGAAAACTTGGCTGGCGTATCACTTTCGCGAGGTACGTCGGATAATTATACGTACGAGACTCGGCGGACGGCGTGCTATTGGGACAAACTTGACGCGTACAAACTACTGGCCGTCCGCTATCGCCGCGCGCGACCCATTGTTACATAATTAAAAACTCCCGAGCAGCGTCTCTCTTCGCCCGGCGTTTCTGACACTTAATCAAAGAAATGCGCGGTAACTTCGTTGATTAAATCCGATCCTTTTCCTCGACGACGAAGGGCCGGCGATGTCGGGACGGAAGGTGCTCGGGCGAGTTATTCGGAATCACCCGCGTCGCCCCTCGCCCCCTGCCGCCCGCCGTCGCATTCCGACGAAAATACTAGAGCGCGATGAAAGAAAAAAAGGGGGGTGACACCCGGAATCGAATATAAAAGGGGACCCGTCGCAATATATTGAACTTAATAAGGTCGCGCGAATGCGCACAAGTGTTAAATCACGACCGGGCGTCTACGCGACGCTCCTCCTTCCCTCCCCCCGCCCCCCCCGTATTCGTGGAAGCCACCGCGGAGGCGAGAGGACGGCGGAGGGGTCGGCGGTGGGAATTCGGAAAATGTTGGAAGCGACTTACCCGAGGGGTGGCGGCTTAGGTAGTTCCTTGTCGAAGCCCTGCTTGCCGAGCAGCCAGTAGGTCGGCATCTTGCCTTTGCCCTTGACGTCGGTCGGCCCGCGGTATTCGATGTGGTATCCGCCGACTTGCGTCAATCGATCCCTCGTCGCCTGGCTGAGATGAATGCGCCACGGAGCGCCGGTCGACTCCATCCTCGAGGCGGTGTTCACCGTGTCGCCGAACAGGCAATAGCGCGGCATCGTTAAGCCCACTACGCCGGCACAGCACGGGCCTGCCGAGGGGTAGAAGTGAATTCCTTACTTCAATAACTTCCGTTTGCGGCGCGTGACACACTTTCGCGAACTCATCGGCGAAATAAGACCCGCTGCGATTGCGGCTTTGCTGGTCGGAATCGCGCTCAATGTAAATCTACATTTTAATGTAAATTGCTTTCGAATAAATACGAGCGAAATTGAACGGCAAGAAGGATTCTAAGTATTTATTTACTTGAAATTTTATTGGTTTTTACATCGCGAAATATACTTTTATTGCGGAATTATATGTACGGGAAATCACGTAACTGGTAGATACACGACGAGCCGGTATCAAAATAAAGGAACGAACAAGGTATTGGAAACCGTAATATTGTTAAAAATCTGGGTCTTGTATCGCGATATTGGGATCACGTCTGTGATATGGGAAGACCGCGAGTGCGCTCAGAATGAAACGAAAGAAACAAGATATTAGATAGTAAATAACGACAAAGGTCTTGGGTGCGATCAAAGGATACTCGCAGATGTACAAGAAAACAATTTCTCTGAGAAAAGGCGCGAATATGTTTAACGCCGGACATAAATATTGCAAACCCGGTTATTTTCAACAACGGTCCTCGTAACAAACGCATGTGTGCTATTTTTTTTTTTTTAATAGCAAAAAGATATGACGCGGGAGTATTGAAAATAATTGAATTTTCCGATTCCGAGTGCGCCGCTTCAATTAACAGGAAATTATTTGCAAGCTAACCCGTGTGCAGACCGATGCGTAGCCTGAGTGGCGTGTCCGGAAGGTGTTTCAACTTGAATTTTCCGCTCTGATGTAACAGGTCGAGTGCCATGGTCGCCACTTGGGTCGCGTGATCGGGTATTCTCACAGGACAGCCGCCTACGACCATGTAGGCATCCCCGATAGTTTCTACCTGTGATATTCGAATACGCATTCTCTGTAATGTCGGAATCCGAAATATCTACTGATAAAAGCATTCTTTGATGTGAATCGAGACCATTGAGTGTCGCATGTGTTATTCAGCTATTAATATTTCGCGTAAATTTATTCACTTGTAAATTTGATTAAAAGTAAAAATATTTTATAATTTAACAAGATATATTTAATCGTTTAATCTGAAAAACATGTACAAAGAGACGCTAGATACATGTGCGTATGGAAATAATATAGTAAATAAAGTGCAAAATATTTTTCAGAAAAAAGTTCGCGCAATAAAATATCATATATCAATAAAAAAATTAAAGCTTTAAATTTTTATAATAAAGTAATATGAAATTCATCGCAATGATATTGAATTAAAATTTAGTTATTAAAAATTTTCCATTCTAATTTTTCCAGGCGTCAAAATAATTAGAAGAACACAATCAAATTTCATTCTTTCATTCGTAAACCTTATTTCGTGAAGAAATTTATTGAAAAGCATTTGCCGTGCAATCATAGTTCATTTAATTTACCTTGTAGACCGTGTAAGCGTTAATCGTGTCGTCGAAGCAGGTGTACAGATCGTTGAGAAGATCGACTACCTGAAAGGGCGTCGAGCGCGCGGATATCGTCGTGAAGCCGACAATGTCCGAAAAGTAGATCGTGACCTCGCGAAACTCTTCCGGGTCGACGGGCATGCCGAGCTTCAGTTTTTCGGCGACCGTGCTGAAAATACCGAGCCAAGTTAATCCGCTTCGGTGAGCGTTAAAATGCTGATTTCTATTTATTAAGCGAACGTAATAAAGAGTGAAGTCTGACATCGATAATAACTCGGGTTAATTTTGATCATATTGTTTTCGCGAAGCAGCGAGGTCTCCAATATCCTTGTTGTTTACCTAGGTAACATTCTGTTCAACAATTGTTCGGTTTTCTTCTTCTCCATGTCAAGCTGCTCCGTGCGCTCGCGAATGAGTTCCTCCAGATTGTTCGAGTATTTCTCGAGCATTTGGAACATCGTGTCCACGAAGTTTACTTTTCTGGAAACAAAACGCGACTTCGATTGTTATCAAAGTATATATTTATTTTATCAAGCTTGAAAGCAATTAAATTAAATCAGATTAAATATTTCTTCTACATTAATACAAATCGTCTTTCACCGAAGTGTACAATGGAACAAATCATGCGACTGGTTTTTCATCTGATTGTTAAAATTTATTAATCCAATTTATTAAAAATGTAATCGCAACTAAACGCTCGTGCTATTGAACCATGATTAAATCTGCGAAGAATAGATTTTGGCGGGGGAGGCCATCCGGCTGAGAAAATATATCCGATATTTCCGCTATAAAGGCACAATGCCTCGAAGATTACGTAGCAGGTCACTGATTTTTACCTCCCATGGTTCAGCTTCTTGAAGAGATCGTGCACGTCGTCAAAGTCGGGCCTCATTTCAGCAGTTTCCGCCCAACATTGGCGCATGATGTTTATGGCTTCCGGCGGGGCGGCCCCTTTGCTGACTGACGGTCTGATCAGGGGCGGTGGCTTCATCACTTTCTCGATTATATCTATGAGAGATGCGAGATGCCGGACGTTTGATCCTCAAATATAACTGGCATTAAAATTTAATATCGCCGAGATTTGGCTGCAACGCCGAGATATCGAGATTTCACATCTGCGCCCTTGGCTAATCGACGATAAATCGATGCAGATACGTGTTCAACTGTTAAATCGGCGGAAAACGCTACAGTTCCCCGCGTTTTTTTGCGCCCGCGACGCTAATTGATTTATCGAAAAACGATACATAAAGAATTAGTTCGATGTTTTGTATAATTTATCGCAGCTATATTTTCTCTAGTTCATGAAATTCACATTCGTAATGTAAATTCGCGATACAAACATTTCAATCGCGGACGCTTTCGGAAACCGACGGTTAATTTATCGCGCGGGTTAGAAGAAACTAAAATACAAACGCGAGAACATAAATGTTTTCAGTTTTCGATATCTCTGCAACGTTCAACTATTTCAGGCCTCGGAATTGGGAGGAAAGCGGTGTGTTTAATGTAATTGATCGTTAATAGAGACGTGCATGCACATTACCTTCCGGAGATAAGGCGAGCATACAAAACGGTTCGCCGCGAACAACGACTTCCTGCATGATAATTCCGAAACTGTAAACATCCCCCGGCTGGCTTCCCTTTTTCCGCAGATTCGGATGCCTAAGCAGTTCCGGCGCGGTCCACAGCAGGTCTACCGAACACAATAAGCCGGCAGTTGTTATCGAAATTAATGGTTGCTTAAACGCCCCCGTGTCAGTTATACACTAATCCCATTTGCATTATAATCTCTAAAGGAACGAGCGTGCGAAATACTGGATTTCGCTGTAAACATCTTCATTTAGCAAAGTACACGGTCCAACTTTTAATTAGAGAAACTTTATAATTTGCATGACTCTACTATATAACAAAATTTTAAGTAGAATGCCAAGACCGAAAGGCAAAGCTTGATAAATATTAAACTTTATGCGATTCGAATTTTATTTAAAGTTTATTACGGTATTATTTTTCAATAATTGTAAAGATGATTACATTACCTATTTTCTTGAATATCTCTAAGTTTTAATTAAAAAGAAAAAAATTGTACGCATGTCGTTAAAAAAAAAAGATTACATCAAATGTGTTAACGAAGGGGAGTAATGAGACAATGCAGAAAATTGTAACAAAGCAACTTACCTCGGGCGGTTTTCACCGGCGGTACAATATTCTGCGCTTCATAAAAAGCAGGCAAACCGTAATCGGTGACTTTCAAGACCCATCTTGCGTCTATTACGCAATTCCGCGACGTGAGATAGCCGTGAGCGCGCATCGGAGTGCCATGAAGGTATCTCATGCCCTAAACAAAATAACCAAGCCATCTAAAAATTATCGCCAGCATGTATCGTAGAATAAATTTCAAGTCCGAAGAATCGATTTTAAATTTATTTAATTAGTTGAAGTGAAAATTCTCAGATATTTGGCGTGATGACTGTGATATTTCAAATCTTGAGCGCCAAATTCCAACGACTCGTTTTTAATTTTTCACAATTCTCATAATCATTGCGATTAATCAAGAGAAATGGCCGTGTCTCGTGCCAAATAGACGCGCAACAAGGCCGACTACTTGACAATTTTTGAATCTTTCATATTTGTAATCAAACTCTTCAATTTTATGTACATAGTTTTTTATTTTTAGTTGGCGCCAGTTCTGGTATCACATTTTTTATAGAAATATATCGAAACAACAACCGTTTTGCATGTGCATAATTATGCATCATCTTCTACAAGCGCGTGGCGTCTCTTTTGATCTTTTTTCGAAGGTATTGTTAACAGATTAAGAATACACGCAACAAATATCCCTTGACTTTAATCAAATCCACTTCTTAAAGTTGTTCAAGTCATACTTTCTCGAGTTATACTTTCAAGTTACATATCGCGGCGCGATCTTACCCGCACGAGATCGGTGAGCAAGGATAATCTGAAGGACCAATCGAGTTTAATCTCGTCCTGGACGAGTACGTCCTCCAGGGAGCCCCTCGAGCAGTACTCCGACACTAGACAGGGTCTCGTAGGTTCGTTAAGGCATCCAATCAGGGGATTGAGGTTCTCGTGTCGCAGTCCGTGGATCTGCCCAAAAGTAGAAACGTAGAAGTGGAGGAAACTC
Source organism: Linepithema humile (assembly GCF_040581485.1). Classification (NCBI taxonomy): domain Eukaryota; kingdom Metazoa; phylum Arthropoda; class Insecta; order Hymenoptera; family Formicidae; genus Linepithema; species Linepithema humile. Next base: position 8,301,012 of record NC_090130.1, on the reverse strand, counting down.
GATCAGAGATCTAACTCAGAGGAATGAATAAAAGGATGTGCGCCTTTACCGTGACCAGCACGTCCATGGCCTTGTTCTTCAGTTCGAACGTACCTTGAACGGGTAGCTCCTTCAATTGGACCAAGTCACCCTAGCAGAAATCAGGACGGATCGTTAACCCGAGCATTGATACGGCGCGCCGTATCGAGCCTGAATCTCTCCCGATCTACGGACTCTCAACGCTGTTGGAAGCGTTTCGACCGTGGAGTCAATCGGGAATGACGCGGTTATTGCAGCGTGCTTTAATCCTATTTTATCAATCTTCATTAGGTCCGCGAGAGGTCCTTATCGGAACCGATCATATTACGGGGATTGCGGCATTAATTAGCGTCAACTATATAAGGGACGCCGACGTCTGCGGCGCGCGAAAATGAATATCGATGTGTGTCTCGAAATATATTCTCGGCGCCGTCGCATAATACCGCGCGTCATGTCAAGCGGAAAATTCTCGGAAGTGATCAAGGATGAAATTGTTTGCAAGGGTGAAGGTGCACGATGTAGAACGTCGATAATCCCTTGCAGGCATGCATATATGAGGTGTCCCATGTTTTTCCCGCAATTTTCATTCTAATATTCTTCGCGTAAATATAGCCATCAAACAAAAATAAATATTAGAAAATGTTAAGAGACTATTTATGTTATTTTTCTACGCTGTCATTTATTGCGTCTCTTTGCAGATTATCAGCACAAATTTAATGCGAGACTAAAATCCAGAAAGAAGATGGCGTGGATCGCGCGCGCGCGAAAGAGATGGATTGACGCAAAATGTATCTTCGGGTGCAATTATTGGTAGTTGTAGTTTACTCACGTTATACCTAGCGCGTGGATCCTTGAAGAAGGTGTGCCTCGGTATGGTGCCACCACCGCTCGCCTGCAGGTACGGCCTCAGAGAATTGACGCTGCCGAGTTGGAGCAGATCCGGCTTTTCGACTTCCGGTCCACCGAACTCTTGCAGCTGCTGCAGCCAGCAGCACAGCATCGCCTCGATGCCCTCGTCTACCTGAGAGCACGCGCGAGAACGTATGTGCGATAAAGTGCGCTTAGCGGACGAAATCGCTCGCGAGCGATCCCGTGCTCGATAATAGATCGAGTGGTTGTACAAGAATGTTTGCCGGAAAGGATCGATTCGTGATCTTCGACGTAAAGGTGGACCGTAAGCGCGGAAAAGTGAAATCCGAGATAAGGCGAAGTGATGTTCCATATTGCGAAATAATATTTCGTATGTTTTGTATCCCTGTAAATCTTACGTATATTTTTCGCGGTGATTCTAGCGCGATACGCAACTTTCGTTTGAAAAAAGGATAATTGCTCGGAAATACAATTTTTGCATCGTCGTTTTTTATCGTGACAACGTTATTTTATAACATTTATCGCATTAACATCGCAGGGACGATAAAAGCCCGATGAAGTGGTGATGTCACAGTGACATTTAGCACTTTTATCGGGTATTTCTACTACGTAGACCGATAATTTAGGAGCTCACGTACCGGCCGGCCGGTCTCGCGTGAAATATATCCTGCGAGGGTCGCGGCAACCCTTCTCACATGAAACATTCCACTGTCGTCATATTAAGAAGAATTTTCACCGCAAGAAAAAGTTACGCTAACACGATTTCACAATCCTGAGGCAACGACTGGTGAAAAATTGTTTTCGCCGTATAGAACGATGGATTAAGGTCTTGTGTAATAAAAGGATTAAGGTCCACCTGTAATAAAAAGTAAGAGCCGCGGAATTTTACAACGTAAACTCACCGCCGAGTTCGGATTTTAATTCTTTTACAACGCGGACAAAAGGAGATATTTGCGGGAGGACGATTAAAGGCAATGATGAAAGAACTAAGCTTCATTAATAACGATACGTAATATCACTTTAATCGATTTTATTGGTTATTAGTTCGATGCCTGCCAGTTACGAGCGTCGAGTTTTTCAGTCCGCTTCTTCCCTTCTGCGTTCGTGTTGCCGCGCAACTTCTCGCACGTACAATTTCTTTTTTTTATTTTACAACTTTGTTTCCGTCACGTTTCACCCGCGATACCGTATTTATATTTTCACGAGTGAATTAAGCAAAATGTAGTTCACCAAACTGTATATATATTTTTATGCGAGATAAAACAGCCGTATTTTTTTTCAGAGCGAGTATTAAGAGAAAGAGATTACCGCGCCACTTCATCAACTTCAGTACATTCGTATTTTCGCGTTTTGCTATACCGCCCAGTAATTCGTAAGATTTATTATCCTTTCTAACAGACTGAATAAATTCAAGCACCGCGAGTTAAGCGTCAATATTATTTATGAATGAATTCTACACTTAAAATTGTAGATAAAACTTTTATGCATTTTACAATTCACCTTTGTACAGAACTTTACAAAAATATATGCATATATGTACACATGTTATGATAAGAGCGGACGTACAAACGGACCGGAGCAGAAAACAGCGAGCTCAGCTAAGCACGAACAGTAATGAGAGAAATGATTACTCGGAAAAAAAAAAAACATCAGCCACGCACGTGTGCGCATATTTACGAAAAATAATTGTGAATTGCAAAATTTATATTTAGTCGTGGAATCTAAACGTTGCATTAATTGCATCGGAATATTTTATAGAGAGAATATGTATTGATAAACAAGTATTAAATATCCCTCACAGAATAATAAATTGCGAAAATATTTTAGACATAATTTTTAAAAGTGCGGGAAGCGCGCGCGTGTGAAAGCATGCGAAAGTAGTTTAGGCGTAGCACAGCCGCGGCAGATGACGTGTCGAAAAATTGGGTGCGCAATTTTAGATTTTCTCCTGCCATCGTCGCCTGCGATTGCTATTTCTCGAAATAGATCATTCGCAAGATTTATTCCACGGAAATTCATCGCGCGACGATGTCGACAAAGATCGGCCGAGATATTTCCATTCCGCGGATATTTATCTTTAATTTTAACCGATCTGTTTATTCATTCTTGTGTGTGTAATACGAAATAGTAAAATGCCTCAGATGCGCCTTAATGTGCGAACGTATATTATTTTTGTGTTAACTATCAAAATATTTTTAATCGAAATTTACCTTAGCCGACGCTAACGTGCTTACAAAACAAAAGTGTAAAAACCCCGACAGCAATTTATTCACCGAAGTCGTAATTTAAAGCGCGAGAAACAAAATATGTATTATATTACAATGTATTAAACGGCAAAAAGATTAATAATATTAAAGAGTTGTGCGCAAAGATCCTTTAATTTCTTTTGGAAAGGAAGATTTCATACTGTGTACAGGATAAAACTCTGCTCACCGTTCTCGAATCTACTGGAGGCACTTGAGGGAAAACGAAATCCGACGTCGTCAGAATGATTTTGTACGGACCCTTAGACATCCTTTTCTTAAGCAGCCGCTTCCTGCAAGTGTACAAGATACATAAATACATTCAGCATAATCATTTGTTAACATTTTTCGGATGGACCAGTTTTATTCAATGTTACTAAAATATTATAACTAAATTGTAGAGAAACCTCTAGAGAAGTGTTAAAAATGAATGTAAAACTTTTAAAAATTATTACTTTAGTTGAAAATCACGAATAATGCTAAATCATAATTCAGGACGTAAATTAGTTAACTCTGAAATTGCAATTATAAAAAAAAGTATATTCAAGACAGCGAAAGAATTGACGCATAATCACTTTTTGCATTGCGGTTTGACACTACGGGGCTATAAATGTTATGATGTGTAACGTAATAAAGTGCTCGCTCACCGGACTATAATCGCGACGGCGATGGCGACAAAGGTGAACAGCAGCGACCCCAGAATAATAGCTACGATATGTGTGGTACGGAAAGACATGTCGGCCAAGCCACCTGTTCAATAATTAATGCACTGCATTACCTTGTTAGAGCGTCGTCGGGCGATATTTTCGGATTCAAGAGAGCCGCTTATCGATCCCGATCGGGGCGATGAAAGGTACGAAGGGAGAGAGCCCTTCCCCTTCGCAGCTTTCTCCATTCCGTAATTATCCCGTCCTATTTTTGACAGTACATTCCCGCAACACGGTCGCACGGGCATCGTTAAACAGAACCCGATGAAATAATAAATGAACTCTTCTCTCTAAAATTGCTTCCACGCGATATACGATATCAATTATACATTATTAATTTTGCATCGCCTGCAGACAGAATTATAATTATTGTTGCTGAATAAAATTTCCAGTTTGATATACATTGTTGTCTTCAATCAATTTTCTACAAGCGTCATTTAGTTTGTTCGTTGCTAAAAAAACTTTTCAAAAAGTGGTGTTCTGTTCAAAATTTTTCAGATACCGCGAGAGATTCGAACCGATCAAATGACAAAATCATCGTAAAAAAGTAGCGCGTTCGTAATGAAATCTGCAAGCTCACCCGGGCAGTCGCCGTCGACGTCGCAGGACGGCAGATCGGGCGCCTCGACGGTGAGACGCGCCACCCTGCTCGGCGTTAGCTGCTGAACCAGCAGCTGCTGATGCTGCTCGACTACCGCGAGGACCGGACTCCAACCGGCGTCCCGCCAATCCAGCAGGGCATACGTGTACATCTTGTTGTTGTTGCTGTCGAGACTGCTGTTGTCGCGCGTTAACACAGTCAGCGATTCGTTCAGTCGATCGAGCAACGCCACCGTCGCGTAATACTGCACGCCACTGAAGATCTTGCTCACATCGTACCTGCGTAAGAAACCGGAAATGCGAAAATAGCCGGGAACTCTCTCTCTCTCTCTCTCTCGTACACGGAGGCGACGCGGTGTCGCGATGCCCCGTCGTGTTCAAGACACCTCGGGCTATTCTCATGAGTTAATCACGAGGATCGTATAATTACATGGATCAACGCCTACAATTAACTCGGCTTGACGGTCTAACAAGCGCGATTTGTATTATAATTCGGGATCATGTCGTGCTCGCGCTGGAATTTCGTAATTATGTACAACGGCGTTGTTGCGCGCCTCGATCTAACAAGGGAAGAAATCTTCAATTAAGGTCAACTTTTTCAGCAGACTTGATTCGCGTTTCACTTTAATTGTTAATTAAATTTCGGTTAATCGACTGCGACATTTTACAAATGCATTTCTAGAGATCTTACTAGTAATGATATTTTAAGGCTTATTATTAGTTTATAAAAGTTGACAATAATTTGTAATGCGAACGCTAGCTTATCATATTGCAGAAAAAGTATTTCGTATAAAGGTTTTTTATCAGAACCACCTAATCTTATCATGGATATTTTGCTCTACAGACGAGAGCTGTTATGTGCATCGCTCACACTTTTTTGCGAACGTTCGAGGGATCTTTAGAAATCTGTCTTAAAAGGATTTGCCAGACAACGATGAAGCTTCTTGCTATTATAAATCTTCTCGCAGCGCTAAGTAGTTATATTCTTTTTTATCAGATATACAGAGAAAATAAAGCAATAAAGCTGAAGCGTTCAACAAAGATGATTGATTGCGACGTAATTTCGGGCATTAATTAATTTGTTAACCTGATTGCAAATTATTCATAATGCGACCCTGTAAACAATGTCCAACTATAAAATTTCTAGATAATTTTATTATAATTAATAATTAAATTTGCATTAATTTGTCGAAATTATTTCGACGATGCTTAATACAGGTCTCTGATGTATGTCGAAAATATGCTTTTCACGTACATATTTAATCGAACAAATTCTCATGGCAACAAAATCTATCAATCAGATATTTCTTACGATTTTATTAATTTCGATATTAATATTGCCTTAAATGTTTATAAAAACAAAGTCGCGGATAAAATAGTAAGAAAGTAAAATAGCCTATAGAAAATCTTTGTTGAAGAAATCCGAGATTACGTTGTGCCTCAAGCTCGCTCGTTAATTATGTCGACAAACTGTTCTCCAGTTAATTACGTTAACGGATAATTACCTCTGATCAAGCGGCGCGACCGCAAGTAGATTTTCCATCATGGTGCTGCTGAGGTTTCTCGGCGGAGAAAATCTACGCGGGGCGCGCTGCTCCTTCCGCATTTTCTCGTCGCTCTCCGGAGTTACGCTCGGGCCGGCGCGAGTTACATTCGTGGTAGAAAAATTGGAAGACTGTGTAATCGCGGAATGGGCCAAGGTCGATGGTTCGGTGGGGAGCGAGGTGGGCAGCGAGTCGTCTCTCGGAAGGAAGAGTTCGATATCCTCCGTCTGGATCATCAGGATCCAGGAATTCGGCACGTGCGTTTGCCACGCGATGTTCAGCTCGATCAGAACGCGGCTCGTCATCTCGTCGAGCAGCGGCAGACAAAGCACCGTAGCTGGCGAAAGAGAAATAGGTTTGCACGTGCCTGCACGTAAGGATGCTAGGGAATAAACGAAAATATATGAAATGCTCGAATACGTGGAATCAAGATTGAATTATTCTTCATTTCGAATTATTTCTCGCACTTATCGCAATTTATGATTTTATTTAATTTATGATTTAGCGATAATAAAAGTAAGCGAAAATAAAGTTTATATTTCGAGTGTTAAATGCTTGAAGGATATCTCTCGAGGAGTTTCGTTTACTTTTAATGACATTACGCTATTTTAGAAACGATATTTGAACAAGAACTTTCCGTAGCAGTTTAACTCTTAAATGAACAAGACCTAATTTATTGGCTACTTTATCTTTCTTGTCAAATTGAAAGTTCCGCCATTAAGGAATTAAATGCGCGATAATCGTTACGTATAATAATACGCTTCTGATATATTCATTTCGTTAATTGAATCAAATATAGTATTCAATGAAGTTGCCACGTGTCTCGAACAAATCACTCATATTTGTATAAAAATCGGGTCAAATCGATACGGTAATAAAAAAAATTCCTCAAGCCAAAGAACAGAACTCAATTTTTTTTTACTACAGTTACATAAAATCATATATTTGTGCTTGGGTATAATATACTTTATATTTTGCGCGTTAATGTGCGTGCGTATACACGAGCCAAGGGTAGAATGAGGCGACAGACAGAAAGAGCGCATAGAGGGAAAAGGAAAGTAAATTACGGAAAATGATATATTGGTTAACGATCGCTGAGTGACCTGTCGCGCGGCGATTAAATTTATAGCCCTATAACCCTTTCAAAGGTAAATTAAAGCCGGGGATTTTAATTAAATATTATAGAGAATACCGGAGGCGAAGTACACTCTATTTAATTAAAAGTCATTAACTAAAAAGATAGATACATTCCCCCTCTCGCCCCTCGCCGTCGCGAAGTAAGAGCGCAATTCTGAGATGTGTGTCACGATACGACGGCGGAAACTTCCGACATAATGATTGAGCAATCAAGCCTTTACCGCGCAAGAAGCCGTCTTGGCAATTTACGTTCTTCGTATTTACATAAGCGTTCGCTGCGATAAATATCAAAATAATCCCGCGCCTGCGCCGCGACAGGTCACAGTCGCATTTACTCCGGCGAAACGCGATGACCGTTTATTCATAAAGTTGAGATTAATTAAAGTCAGCTCTGATTACATCGTATCTCACATATTCGCCCGCGCGGACGCTGCGCCCTGAAAGGACCGCGTCGCGCCGTTGCTCGACTCATTTGCATCGAGCACACTACTGGGCGCCGTAAATTGTCGCTAACTGAGTTGCCTGCGCGCTTCTGCGGAGACGCTAAGGCGCGATTGCACGGCGGCTTTGATGTAAAATTTTAAGAAAGTTTCAACTCGCTGCCGCGCGATGATCCCCGCGCGGTTCGCGAAGCGGACTTCTTCTATTTTCCTTTTTTTCACGCACATATTGCACTTGGAGGATTTGCAGATTTGCAGCCGCGGACTGCGCCGCACCGAGCATGCACGTGTTTTTACGCACGACAGAAAGATTTGTGAAAACGCTGTTAACTTCGGCTTTCCGCTATAAATACACATACCACGACGCGAGAACATCTCTGGAATCTCTGGAATTGTCTGCATTTTTACTCGCCGGGAATTTTCTCGCCGAACTATCTCAATCCCCATACAAAGCGAATAAAAGATTTATAAACAGTGTAAATAGCTTTCCATCTAAATCCAATTCTCAAACGTGTGTAAACAGTAATAACTCTCGTACCGCTTCGCGTTGCGAACGCTACGTTCATTTTTCTCTATTTGTTTTCGAGAATATTAATTTTTTTATGAACTAATTTATTTTATGAGAACGAAGGAAATCTCTACACTTACATCGAAGGATTGAAAGTCAACTTTTTCATATTAATTCGTCACTTCTTCAAAAATAAAAAAATCATATGTTGTTAAAAATTTGGAAACTACTAATACCTTAATGTTGAAAATCAGCGAAGCAGAAGGCATCAGTTGCAAATTAATTATACAAGTTTAACGTCCACAGCGCGTTAGCTAATTCAATCAAGAACATCAATTTCGAAACACCCTGCGCGGAAACAATAAACACAATTAAGCGATTAGGACGCGAAATTCTCGCCGAGTTTAAGAGCGAAATGACATCGCCGTCGAATTAGAATTGCGTTAAGAACGCCGGGACGCGTGAACGCGTTCTTACGTTCAGGATTTCAGGCGGGAGAACGAAAAAACGCGCGCGCGTCGCGTCACGCCGTTTAATTTAATCTTCAACTCGATAGTTCTGGTGGTTACCTCGGCGGAGATACTTCGGCATACTGCGCACACCGTGTAAATGCTGTAAATGCCGGATAATGTTTGCAAGTTTCCGTATAATAGGATTAACTGCGCGTACTTACCTCGACGGGAGACGCTGTGCACGGACCTCAGAATTCTGCGGATTTGCTCGAGAGTGGCGCGGTGGGGTAGAATCAAGTGATGCCGTAGGACGACGCCGATCCTGCGGAACGCGCCGATCACGGCACGGTCCAGGCTGGACCACGGCTCGCGATCTGCGGCATTAATCGGAGTACCGCAGGTAATGTGCGTTAAAATTCAATACGCGCGCGTCGCGTCGCAACACAATCGTATTTTAATGGACCGCGGAACGATGTTGTGCGCGTGTGTGTGTCGGTTTATTATTGCTCCGACCTCCCATCGTTATTGCGTCCTCCTTTCCGCGTGTCGTTCGCATTTTAATCCTTAAACGCTCTCTCGATTCGGCGCTCGATTGGGTTGTGACGTCAGAAGCGAAAAGTCATACGCAATTCTCTCGTGCAGCACAGGTTGAAATAAATGAGCTTTTTCGCATGCACATCTCTGCCTTTGCGTTCGACGGAACAGACTTGCAAAGTACGCCGCGTAATTCTTTCTCCGAGTCGTGAATTAACAAAGATTAAATTTTAATCAACAGTCTATTTTCGATGGAAATGTCAAACGCGCTTAGATTTTAAGATCTTCGAGCGAGGAGCGCGAAAAATGTTGTCACGTTTCACAAATCATCGATCGATATGATCGAACTGATAGATCGGAAAACTTTATTTATAAAGTGTACGCGATTTTTCTCTATAAATTTAATATAACACTTTAATAAACTAAATTTCTATAAATTATATACTTAAAAGCGTACTTAAGGTGGTATATTTCGGTCAATAAGAAAGTTCCTTTTATTTCTTTTATTGTTCCTTTATGTCGTAGAACATCGTGCTTTTCCGATAATAGGATTGCAGTAATTAGGATTGGTATTAAACCAGGATATAAACTTACCTGTACCGATAATGGTCGCAGTCTTCCACTGCAAATGCTGGAATATTTCTGCCACGGCGTTCGCCATTGACGGCAATGACGGAGAGAGTCTAATGATCGATGATAGATCCTTCTCCTTCAAATCTCTCTGGAACATAAGTTGTAGACATTCGTGATCTTCTCAAATTTTAACGAGACGACATTCGAGCCGTTATACATTTCGTTTATAAAGCGCGTATACTTCAAATCAATACCAGCTGCAGAATAAAATTCTTACGGAAAAATATTTATACAAATTTTTCAGAATTTATTTTTGTCCTTCAAAAAAAAAAAAAAAAAACAATGTATATGCGTATGTTTATTTATAAAATTTTTACTCGCATCTCCTCCGGCAAAATAAAAGCCGAATATATTGCTTCTGGACATATTCACTAAATATTTACAGTTTTATATTTCTAAAAAACTTATTTTTAATTTAATGTACAAATATAAGAATCAATTTGTTCTATTTTTTTTTTCGCGACAAAACATTTTCCGGGAAACGTGAAAGGTTAAATGTAACGATAGAAATGTAATCGTGAAATTCAATTCCATTTTCAAGCAGACCAAGAAATATCCAAAACTATCTGTCGGATATTCACTGAAACGATGACATGATTGTCGCCTTGGGAAACGTGGGAGGAATCTACGGGGGAGGTAAAGGCGAGCTTTTCGTAGAATGACAATTTGTTCGGCGTAAGCGCATTGTGCTTCATTAATGACAAATCTCACGGTGAATCGGCGAGAAGTTCGGTGCAACCTTCTATTATCTCACTGTCGACATAGTTGTAATACTGCAAGTACATTTGCCGCTTGTGTATCGGGAGAGATGCACGTAATTGCACGTGCGCCAATTAGAAAACTGAATAACAGGAATAAGCATTTATTCGATCTAATTCAAACGTGCCGCTCGAAAGTCAGCATTAAAATTGGCTCTTTCAGTGGAATCAAGTGCACGGAAGCGGAGCTGAAATTTATAGCTTCCCCAATTTCAGCTCGGATATTACGTTGCACATAATTATTTACGGGCGCACAATTTGCATTATTTTAACTTTGCCTGCGCAGATAAAAAAAACGCGTTAAATAACGTCACGCCGTATTTCACGACTCGCTGCTAACGTATCGCTGAATTTGCATCTGATTTTTTTTTCCAGCTTCAATTCGACGATGATATCTTTTAGCTTTAATTATTTCGCGCAGGAAACGCGCGACATGTTTATTCTACGGTGCAATTTTGCCGATTTTAATTACACTCGATCAAAGTGTGACATCAACTATCCGGGGAAACACGTGTCGAATTCGGTGTGTAAATCAGTTCGCACTGATTTAATCTGAATAAAAAGCGAAGCATCCATCAATATGTACAATAAATGTCGAGCGGATAGATCTATCTTCTAAATTTACAGCAGCTCCATCAAATTGCACAAATAATGTCAGCTGCAATATTATGTACGCGCGGGAGCCGTGCGCGACTTTTCGGCCGAGCTAGTGATATAAATTAATAATAATGAGACGCGCAGCGCGGATCGGGTTTAATCATTCAGACGCGGCGTAAAATTTTCAATTTTCACAATTTTCCGCGAAGGAAGCAAGCTGGAAACGGAGTAGTTTTATTCGATATCGATTCGCGGAACTTTTTTGTTCCTCGAAATACCGGAAATACGTGCCTTAATTGCCAATTAATGCTGTTCAACAGCGCGGGCAGCCGTCGGCGGACCGCCGGCGAACGTGATAACACTTACCAAGGGACACGTCCAGGTGAGTAACGGCTTATTCCCAAGATGCGCGAGCTTAGCGGCCACCTCGCAGATCGAGCTGTCGAGCGTGGCTATCACCGCCTTCGTGTTGGTCTCGCCGAGAACGTGGATTAGCGCGCCGAGGCCCCCGGTTTCCGTCTCACACGTCACTACAAATTAATTAATCGAACTATTAGTTTCGCCGCAAACGATCGCAGATTTCGGAGCTCCATCTCTCTCTCCGTACTTCGACAATTTGTTACCGTAATGAACGCGCAGACGAAAGAGAGAGAGAGAGAGAGAGAGAGAGAGAGAGAGAGAGAGAAAGGAAAAGAGAGAGGGAAACGACACGGAACGGCCTGCGGTGTGTGACGTATATTGATTTAATGCTGTAATTTTCAATGGGTCCGCGGGTTGGCTATCGATTCCGATAAGCCCGCTATCCCTCCTATCTAGGATAATAACGAGACAGCCACCGCTCGCTGTGCGCTCGCTCGTTACAGCTGATACTTAACAACGTCGAACCCCCGTGTTTCGCCCGACGCATTGAAACGAGATTCTATTTAGACGCACGTAGGTATCTTCGTCATGCGAGTAGGTGCGCGATTTATACGTGTGTGCGCGCGCGCGTGTCGGCGCGGCCGTCGCCGGCGATTGTGCGAGATATAATGGTGCAGACAATAACGGTGGAGACGCTATTAGTGGCACTTCCTGAATATGGATCTCTCGTAGCGACTCTCTCTCTCTCTCTCTCCCTCTCTCTCTCGCTCGGAGGAAGATCGGGTTTTGCGGCGAGAGGGCTACCTGCGTTGCTCTCTCGCGCGTCGAGTATTATATTCCGACGGCATTTTTCGAACCGATATTCGCGTGTTTCGTTATTTCCGCACGGCGAGCGATGCAAAGTGAACGCAGCCCCGCACTCGAGGGCGGCTGTTTTCTCCTCGCGGCTCGCCAGACGCATAACCGGCCGAGTTTCGATTTGAATACGTAATTGGATTATTGGACATCGCGTGATTCATGCGCGTGTAAATTTAGGGCCACTCGGTGCCGCGTAGCGGAAGCGCGCGAATGATTATATTATGACACCTCTATATATTATGGATACATGTGCCGCCATACGCTGCGGAGCAAATGTTTACATTAAAATTTAACGTCGCATCGCTGCCGTACCGGTGTGCACACAATAGGCATAATTAATCACTACGTGAGAAGTGGCTCTCGAATTGATCGATGCATTCGAGATTACTCTCGCGTAAACGTCTACATACACAAATGCGCGCTTCAAGATTGTTATTGGTAGCTATTTATCGTATTCTTGTGCGATATCGAAGCGCAATCAATCGTAATCTCAACTTTTCGTTTAGTCGGAAGATTCGGTGGCAAGTATTTAACAAATAATTACGAAGGATAACAAACTTTGAAATTTTTTCGGAGAGAAGTCAATTTTGTCAAAAAAATAGTCTACTTTTTGTTAAAAATAAATCTGTCCGGACGATTTTCCACAGCTGTGGAATTTTCCGTGCGTCGAGCTGCATTAAAGTTTCACATCTGAAATTTGTAGTATATTTGCACGGTCCCTCCGCGAAGGTTTCTCCGTTATTGATAGTAAGTAGTATCGGATGAAATCGTGCGGGAGGGGCGTGGTATACTCACGGGATCTCGGCATGACGCTGATGGAGAGCTCGCCGGTTAGATCCAAGTGATCCTGTATCTCGGTAACGTTGATTTCGCCGTCGCATTTCTCGCCGAGAAAGACCACTACGTCCGCGTCGTCGCGGGGCCGCTCGCCGCGAGCTATTTCCGACGGATAGGTGGACGTGCACGAAATACGAGCGGCGTCGGCCGAGGGAGGAAAGCACCCGGATAGGATCGCGATCGGGAGCCACCACCAGAGCTGACGAAAACAATTCCCGGCCATGGGCCCCAGGACCCTTGCCGATCACGACGTCACTGCCGCTACGCCGAGACCGCCTGTCCAGTTGGTCCTGTGCCGTCACCGCCCCACGCCACTACCTGCGGAATAACGTGAGCAATGTAATTCGCTGATCTGACTTTCTAATTCTACACACAGAAAAATATCATTCTATTGCTAAGAAAAGTAATTACTCGGCTTACTTTTCTTTTTTTAAGTAACAATTATCTTTAATAAAGAATATTTTCTTGATAATAGTCTTAAAATATACTCATCACAAATTTTTGATAAACTCATTATTATATACTCAAAAGAAGTAGTTATTTTTTGGTGAAGAATATTATAAAATTATATCGAAGAAAAGTCAGATTTGGTTAATTTAATAAGCAAATAGAATTCTTTTTCTAATTTAATATTCTTGAGTGAAGTATTAAACTTACTGGGATCAAAATATATTTTGAATAAATTTGATGCTTATGATGAACTTACGATAGATTTGCGTATATATGAACTTATAAAATACTTAAAGCAAGTAATATTTACTTAAATACAGTATGTATTTTTCTGTGTGTAAGAGGGATGGCATGCGAACGAATGCATTTGGACATCTCAGAAATTCGATCCTTTTGCATTTAGGGCTTTGTATAAGTTTCGTTATATTTCGCTTCAGGATTATTTTGTCTGTTGGATTAAAAAATTGGCATTAATATATTTCAGATGAATACATTTTGTATCTTAACTAATAAATTGCGTACGAGAAAGCTTTTCGCAAGATGAGTGCGCGTTTCGATACAAGTGTCCTTTCAATGGGAAAGATCAACAAATTCAAGTACGATTCGTTGTGTCGCATCCATCTTATTCGTCCGACTCCCATCTATTCTCGCGGATGAAAATATTCTTTGCTGGAGAAAGATTTTCGTCAGACGGAGAAGTGAAAGAAACAATTGACGAATCGGAGTTTCGTAATGATATAATTGTTTCGAAGCATTATTGCGTCCAAATGCGTCGACATTGTGAAAGATTATATAAAAAAAAAAAAAACAAAAAAAAATTAAAAAGATATAAATCAATTTCTTATTTCATTTACGACAACTTCGCGAATAATCCGTGCACAACAACAATAATAATACTGTAATTAAGATTTTATTTTTGATTGGATGTTCAGTATCAAATTTCTTGCAAATGCGTTGAAAGCTCTTGCCTTTCGTTCAAGATTCGAATTTGCAGAGATGTTACAAAGCAAACATCGTCCGTGTTTGCAAGAAAATGCGTGGAGTTACTCGAAGGTAGATATTGCGAGTCAATGAAATCAGGACGTCTCTTTGTTTGCTGCGGAATACGCGATGAAACGCGACCGTGTTTCCCTTTCCTTTAATGCCACGAGAACAAGGTGCTCGGCGTAATTAGCTCTTTGAGGTGCTACACCAGCCGAATCCAGCCGCGAGACTAGAATTTTTCTAACGAGTCACAAATGACGTGAATTCGCTCTCTCTCTCTCTCTCTCCCTTTCTTTCTTCCACCATTTTCCGTGGAAAGGTCGCGGTTTGGCGGCGAGATGAATACTAATGTGAAAAATTGCGAACTAAGTTATATAACTTCCGTAACACCGGCGAAGCAACAGGCAATCGGTGCTTCGTAACTATGAATCAACAAAATATTATTTCTACGGGGAGAAATATAACAGAGAAATATCGGGATGTTTTATTACAAGCACTTTCTTGCGTGCATCACAACGCAACCAACATGGATTTCTCTTTAACAAAAACGGTTTTGTAACTTTACGGTTAGTTGCTCGCAGTGATGAAGAATTAATATTTAATTGAAAAACGAAAGCATTTAATTTAATTTTTTTATAGAAAAATCAACTTCAAAAATTGTTCGTTCAGAATTCGTAAATAAAAATACGCGGAAAATCTTTAAAACATCTTCCGCAATTGCATTATTTGTTACAATTTGTTATAAAATTAAATATTGCATTAAATATCGCAACTGTTTGATGCACGTAAAAATATAGTTTAACTACTGCGCGCATGTGTCAACGCATAATGTATGCATGTGAACGAAAACTACAAGGCGCCACAACGAGAGATTTGTAGAACGTCTGAGAAAGGACCGTCTAAATATCGTGAAAACTTTCGTAGTGAAAAATAGCCGCAAAAAATGGTTCCCTCCTCCGCCATACGTGCCTCTCAGTCAATCCGTCGGCTTTAAAATCCTTTTTTAGTACGCGTGAAAGCAACAACAGAGATGCGATCTGGCTTCGTCGGGAAACACGCTGTTATCGCATAATAAAAACAATACACTAACTACGTACAGTTTTCACAGCGTTAGAGCGCGATCAAAAATTATACAGCGTAGGGTGAACCGTACCGAATTTTGACAGCGTATTATTTCACGAAACAAAACACACTAACTCTGTTTGCGCTGTTATTCTTCCGACAATGGTAAACGGTACGGCGATGACGTCGCTCCGTGTGACGCGCAGAAGTGCGATAAAGGCCGGGCGTGAACTTACGATGCTTATCGAATCAGTCCCATTTAGCGTGATTATTGGGCGGTTGTTGGTTCGATTTCGCATGGGATTATCGGAATGATGAATGGGATATGCCCTAACGCGCGCGCCGTTCAACATTTTCGGATAACGTCCGCTCCCGTGCGTTTTGTTTTCAACGGATTTCTGCATAATTCGGCGCATCCGCGTTTTCCAACTCCGGCTAATGTTATTACCGCAAAATTGATCGCTGTTCACGCATGACTTTTCCCTCGGGATTTTCAGGCGAAAATTTGTGTTAGAGAGAGGATTGTTTCATTGACTGAAATTTCACGGAATAGTTCATTACAATTATATCCATTGTTGTACCACGTGCAACAATAATTTTACGGAAATCTCAACGGAGAAACGCGAAAACAAAATGTTTATTAATCGAAACACAAACATTAATCGAAATTAACTTGAATTTTAATGAATTAAGTATATATAACAATATTTTGATAATAACTACAATACATTCAAAATATGAATCTATCCGTATTTCTCTCGGAATAATTATAATAATAATAGAGTTTACATTCTAATAAATTTCATAAAAAATTTTAATATTAAGCTTTCTGATTTAAAAAAAAAAAAAATTTCTAACTTATCGTCAGCCCTTTATTGACTATGATAATCATTATCGTCACATTAGAGAAGAAAGGCGCACTTTATCCGCCGCGACGGAATATCAAATTGGTTCTCAGGCCGGATATCGATAGAGAATTCGTGGCGATGGAACGTATAATGACGGAAATAAATGGATAGATTTTTTTTTTTTTCGATAAAAGAAGTGCGCGCCATTCTCCCGTCTGCAACGTGTTTTTACAGAAACGTAAGCATTCTCGAAGAAGTCAAGCCTCTCCACGTACGCAAGCCCCCGTTTTCTGATGCGTCTGAATGGAGGGACTTTTATCCCGGGCTCCGTAAGAGCTTCTACGTACAGACTGCAAATCCATTTCGAGTCTGGTCCGCTCTACGTCAGCTTCGAGATCCCCCTGAATAACTTAAATGTGGCCGCGCGAACGCCAAGTTCACTTACTTTTACGCAGCTCGCGAGAGTGCGATGGAAGTTGCGGCGATCGGCGCAATTCGGACACGCCGAAACGTTTCGTCCGTCGCGACAGCCGACACGGGGTCAAGACAATTCTACAATTGTTGCGGTGCAACTTCGAGCATTAGTCTCAATTTACGCGGACATTTACGAACGACTACGAGCTCGTTACGCCGGGCAAATTGCCGCGATGTAATTACGCGAAGGCGTAATGCCGAGTTATTACCGTCCGGGCGCACTCGCCATTGATTGAAGAAAATCAGCGGACCGGCACTCCAGATTCTCGCGTTCTCTTTCTCGCCACGCGTCTCGTTAGCGCGATATAAATGCCAATACCGGTAATGCGCAAATTAACTGGGGGAAACTCGACTATCGTCCGCGGGGCGCTTCGAGTGGATGATTTCCGTGTTTACGAAGCCTGAACAACTTTCGAGCGCGCCCCGGGAATCGGTATCGATGGATGCATCAAGCCAGGCTGCATCAGTTCCCCTGATGGGTACTCATAACGATTTCCGGTGGGGAGCTCGACGACAGCCCCGGGAATGCCGGAAAAATGCCAGATAATCGCGTTCCAGCATTCAAAATTGAAAAGCACAGCGCTGGTACGGCAAAAGGGGGGGAGGGGAGCAGGAAAACGCGAAAGGTATCGAATGATTTTGAATAAAAATGACGCGCGATTCTTTGAATTTTATGGCCGCTCGTCAAAACATCACCTCGCATTTCACGAGCGGCAGTAAAAATTGAGCAATGCGATTCTCAAACATTTTCGTCCATTCACAGGAAAAATTTGCAAGAAACGATTACTTTTATTCCAATAAATTCATTGTTAGATTTCTTCTCTCGTATGTCCATTTTCTAATTCACATTTTTTAATATTCTTATATGCACACGCGAATGATTAAATAACGTGTAAACAATTTTTATTTGAAAAATTTAAATTCCGTTGGATAAAGCGATCTTAAGAGAGAATATTAAAGGTGTATATTATCCGCCTTTAATCTTTCACAACGTAATATCTGCTAGGTTGCCTTATGGAATTTAATACTCATTATTTTGTAATGATATTGAATTCGTACGATATCATATACGCGAGGGTAATCGATTCTCCAATTATAGAGTTAAGTCTGCCTTTATTATTAAGCTGCAGTCGAAGACTCGATTCTTAATACTACATAAGCTAAAAGTCACGTTCAGGCTCTAACAATTTCATCATTTCTTTCTGCATCTTCTTCATATCTTTCCGCTCAGAGATCAATATGCCGTTTATCGTTGAAATTAGATTATGTCTCTGCGACCTAATTGTGCTATACTTCATGCAAAATTTAACGCAATTATTTTTTATTCATCGTATTCGACTTGACACTGAAGTAAGTTTGACGACATTCACGATAATTTAGTCGCTGAGAATACAATTTTGTATAAGCTTAATTTTGTATTCAAATAATCTAAATCAGGCGCCGCAAAAGTATTTTTCGTCTGAGGGGGCAAAATTTATAAAGAGGATACATAATACATTCATAATATGTATGTAATTCCATTCAAACACCAAATAATAGGCCACTTAGTGGGTAGTATAAATGTATGAAAAATATTTTAATCTAATTAATTTAATACGCTTAATCTTCTTCGTTACTCGTGTATTTTCCTCGTGTACTTCAATTGAACGAGTAAATAGTAAAAAGAAAAAAAAGAAAAAAAAAAAGAAAAAAAATAACCCATTTTTTCATCTTTGATGTAAATATTTGGTGCTCAATATTTTCGATCATGAAATACCTGAAGAAAACAGAAAAATTTCAGGAGGGTGTAGCCCCCCCTGAATTATCTCTGGGTGGGCGGTCGCCCCTTCTGCCCTCCCCCCGGTTTCGCGGCGCCTGATCTAAATATAAAGACTTACAAAGTTTTCGGGAATATCTTTAATGTGTTAATAAATTTAAACGTGTTACCAAAAAAGTGTATGAAAATGAATGATAAATTGATTTTATTTTTCATTATATATATATATATATATTTTTTTTTTAAAAAGCACTGTTCCTCAATGTAAGATTTTGATTTTTGAAATTTATATTTCTGAAAATGTCACTATTGTTCCTGCTTTCTTTTCAATGTATCAAAATGCCCGTATTTTTCCGCGAGACTGTACGAACCAGTAACGTCCGCTTAAAGCAACGCCTGTACTACTCGATCACTTAATTCTTCCCAAACCGTAAATTCCGGAGGCTGACGATGTGCTAGCACATTGAATCTGGTCCAATTCGCGTCAAATCCGGAAAGAATGAGATCAACAGGTGACGAATTGACTATGGCACAGAGCTCAAGGCAAATTAACAGACTTGAGAAATTGAGCAAACCTGTCGCGCAGCTTTTCCACAATTCAGAAATAATTCACTGCGTCAGGAGAGAATTATTCAGTTACTTCAACGCACGCAATTTTGTCTTCTTTAGATAAAATCTCGCATACGCTATTCAAATTCGGCACAAAGACATGCCGGACGACTGTACGACTTTAGAAAGTTAACAAAAATTTGCAACACTTGTTATTGATTCTTCGTCTTCGCACAATAATATTCTAATATATTAAATTTTTCGTTTTCCCGTAATATTGACAAACAGTATCCATTTATTCACGGCCCTCTTCTAGGAAGAAAAACATCTAATCCCATGGAATATTGTTCTGAAATGTCGCCAAAGAAGCGAGCGCAAACAAGATTCGTCTATCTCAGGCGTCGTACATTGCAAGTTAGAAAATCGGGTCAAGTGTTACACTTGTGTTCTATATGTAACTTCGGGCGTAGTATTGATACATCGTTAAAATAACAACGGACATAGCTGTGTCGACATTATATTGCTTCAAAAGGTATTTAACGAGAAAGTGTGCAACATCTTCAGAGGTTATGCGAGAGCCGAAGGATTCAATTAGCGGTATTTACAAACGTTAAAGGAAGGATATGTCGCAAGATTAAAAATCAATTTTTAATCCTACAATATTTTCCGTTTGTGTGCTTTGCTGTTGCGCCGCAAGTTTCTTTGCAATCCGCCGTTTGATATTTTTGTGACTCAGCATTATAAGATACTTTATGCTGTTGGTAAATATAATAAGAGTCTGTGTTTCCGGAGTTATACCGGAGTTTATTTCGAGGAAAAATATGAGTCACGTACCTGTGAAGCGCTAGATAGGTCGCTGCCGACGGAATTCTCGAGTCTTTAAGTCGACGTCTTGCGGATCTCTCTTTCTACATGATGATGGCGTTTACGCGTCGCACCTCTTCCCCAGTGAAATGCTCCTCAGCGCAAAGTGGTTAAAATGGTTCCTTTCAAAATGGATATCGCGCGACCCGCTTTCGCGCTTCCGCATTTTGCCGCGTCGTCACCGCAGAAAAAACACCGCGTCATGCTAGTTTTTAGTAGCGCCGTATTTAAAGTCGCGTTAACACGCCCCGCGCACAGAAATCTCCGGCAGGAGGCGCCGAAACACTGACCTGATTTATGGCAGCAACAGTTGCGCCGTTATTCCCATCGTGATGTTTCGCGATTTTTTGCGATTCGAGATCCTGCCTGTGATATTGAATATCCTCAAGATTCTTGTATTACGGCTTTTTCAACATCATCGATCGCTCATCATTAGTCGATTTGTGGCGCACGTGTACGGCACGTAGCGCGATTTGTTTCGCTATCGTGAAAATAATCAGACATTTATAAAACTATATGAAGCGCGCAAATAATCCCGAGCTTAATGCTGATTCCGATCGCATTTGCAAAATCTAAACGTTCAATCTTCAGAATTCAACGATCAGAGATATCCTCGTAATTTATTAAGCTCGGCAAACTAGCTCGATTGGCAAATCACATTTTTCACTGCTACGTCCGTGTGCTTGTACTGTTTGTACTCATAAATCCCATTTTATCTGCGATAATTCCGTTCTTAGAGACACTTCCGCTCGCGGAACATTCGCATTAGAGTTCTAAGCGGTGAATTATTAAGTTTTATATCTCACTTGTACCATTCAGTGGCCGAGTTCCATTTGCAATATATCTATTTCTGCAGAAGCAACCGTTATCCGCGAAATGTCCGCATTATCATCGCGATATATCCGCTTCAAGCCCCGAGGAGGTACAGCTAGACAGAGAAAAGGAGCTCGATCTCAGTCGCGATTAGTGCCAATCAGAGACAGGCACACGCTCGCTTCGGCCACGAATAGTATCTGCCGGGAGACGATATCGAGCGCGCTATTTCCGACCGCGTCCGCCCATGATTCAGATATCGTAGTGGCGGATCGGAATGGCCGATTCGACCTTGACTCTGGATCGTTCGCGCACTATGACACGGCTGTACGTGTGCATAGGGGATCCCGCGCGTCTGTCGTCCGCGGAAGCGCGTCCATCCGCTGCAAGAGATATATCGATCGCGCGACCGATGACGTATACGACGGCGGAGCGCTGGAGCGTGGATCGGGGTCGTTGTTTTTCAGGGTTACTCTCAGGAGGTTGACGGCGCCGTCGCTTCGAGGGGACGAGCGCCTTCGGGCTCGATATCGCCGACGCAGCTTATCCGTCCGGATTCGGAAGTCCGTCGTCCGGCCGTCGCCTCGTTCCGGCGGGTTCGAACGCCGCTGATCGTGCGGCGCAGCATCCGGTCCGGTGACGCGCGTCGAAATGCGGCTCTCACATTCCTGCCCGGAGCTCGATTGTCGGGGGGTCACCCGACCAATTTCGGGAGACGAAATTAGCGCGCGCCGCTCACGCACGCCTGTGCACGGACGAGATTTCACTGACCGGGAGCGACTGTGCCGCCTGACCTTAAGCGATTACGGCGCGATGACTGGCAGGCATTAAACTCGCGTGCATTCGCAGCATCATGATCTGTAACAGATAATGAAAGCCGGTAATTACGAGCTGTCAATAATTTCGGGTTAATCCTGCCCGAGCTCCTAGGCGTTACGCGGCGCGGAGAACAATAAATCCATTTGCCGGGAAACGTGTGCATTCGTGAAATCTATTATAAACGAGTTAACGCATAACGAGTTTGCGAACAAGGATTCATATTTGAAGCATCATTATCTACGATAAAAGCTAGTATTTGTATAACTTTTCACTCATTTTCTCGAATATTACGCGATGAATAATAAACAAATTTATTAATGGAAAACAAGTATTTTGCCTGCATATTAAGGACGTTTTTTTTTTCAAATCTGATATGAAACAAATCGATATATTATGCGCACCTTTGAAGTATCTACAATAAGCTGATAGAAGCCGGTATTTGTAAGCTGGGAATAATATCTGTTAAATCCTGTCGAGCTGCTGCTATCAAAAAATAACAAATTTTTCTATTGAAAACACAGATCCTTTGATTTAATTTGATTTTCCATTTGAAGTTCGCCGATTTGGCCAATAGCGCTTACATTTGTTAGAGAAATTATGAACAAATTTGTGATAAGTTCTATGAATGAAATCCGATATAGTTGGCGCACACGTAAAGCATTATGCAGCTGCAACAGCTAATGAAAGTCCGCGGTTACGATGAATCCTAGCGTAATCCCATCTTGCGCTCGTTTCGTGATGGATTAGAGATGAGTTAATTATCGTTCGAGCTTAAAAAAAGGACATATTGCGCCATTAAATGCTAAGCTGAGGGAGGATCAAGTATTATCTGCCTATTAGCCGGACACATTTTATTTTTCACTTTATGGATATTTCGAAGGACCGATTGACATATATCTGTGATTAGCGTACGGCTAAGCTATAGATTACGATTGATTATACCTGTGCTGTGTGCAAAAACGTATTGATTATTATTCGCCGTGTGAATATAAATTATTATTAAAAAATTTTCCAATTTAATGCATATTTTATTAGAATAACTAAGACAGATGGCAAATTAATGTAATCAAGCGACGATTCATTTCCCCTGGCAACTTATTTCAATGCTAATACATATTTTAAAAATACGCTAAAAATTAGAATAAAAACTTTCAGTCATTACAACGTGCGGATAAGCATGTAAAATACGTTAAAGATATCGGAATAGGTTTCATTCCCGCAACGAGAATTCATATGCATAAGCTATTCATAGTTAATGAGAAATATGAAGAAGCGGGTTCATCTACACACCCGCCTGAAAGGAAAAATAAAAGATCGCGAATTTGCGGATAAAAATGATTATATGCGAATCGGAGCTTGCGATAATGAGTAAAGTTTTTCCATTACACCTGACGTGTATATATATATATATATATATATATACACGCATCTATCAGAATCACGCACCAATAATAATCAATTTCTTTTCCATCATGAAATATGCATACATTTCTCGCAAATATACAAATTGCACGATACAGCTGCAATGTCGTTAATAAATATATTTTTTTTTCTTGTCATCTATCAAAACCGCAGAATCGAATCTATCTTGGAGAAGCTCGAATATCTTGCGACGGTCTCATCTTTCATCCGTATAAACTTACTCTTTCAATCCGAGTGACCGTTATTAAACTTCAGAAATAGACGCGAGGAATACGCGCGCGCGCGCGCGCGGCTGTCTATTCATGAAGATGGTATAAGAAGACGCGTCACTCTTTCTTTGCTTTCTTTGCATAACGTGGCGGAAATTCTTTGAGAAGATGCTATTTTTTCGCAAAAATTTTATTAATTGATCCATTAAAGTATGAATTACGTTAAAGAGGAACTACACATTTAATCCATTACTTAACACAAATTACATTAAAGCAGGACTACGCATAGTCCATCTGATTTATCACTCGAGCCATCCACTAACCCACTAGTCAGTTAACTCCCTAGAAGATTAAGTGGATCGTTTAATCCTCTAGTCAGATTCTATTTGAGAAGAAAACCTGTGTGATATTATTTTATTAGGCGTCAGGATTAAGTCACGCGCTCGAGTAATGTTACACACATTTACAGAATTAAATCATACACTAGTCTAATTAACGTGTATTGTGTAATATTAATCTGTCAAGCACTGAATTCTGATTTTCTCCGGAGAAATAATTTAAAACGCTATATATATATATCGTTTGACAAAAAACGCATCTCAAAGCAAGCCTTCTCCATTAAAAAAAGAAATGATAACAATATCACAGCACGAGAATCATTTGCTTGAGAAAGTCTGTGTCTTGCTTGCGTGGCCGATATATTTCTATGCCAGATTTTAGAATTATTTTATCAGGCAAATTTTCTAATAAACACAACAAATTGAATTTGTAAATATAATATGCAAGAAAGCGCCGCTAGTCGCGACACAGAAAAACACCGGTGAAAAGTAGGGCAGCGTTTGAATCACGTGCGTGTATCGATCGAGATAATGAAAATTAGTCAATCACGTGTGTTTGCAGGGATAATCTCTCAATTGCGCAGTACACAAGACGATACGCAAATTTGCCCTGCTGAGGTATCCTGCCCAATTTTCATTGCCGCTTGTTCGCCGCAGTGTAGTCACAACCCGTTAGTAATCCGACTAAATGCGCGCTTTTGTCGCGTGAAAAGATTGCGCGGTGCAAAACTGGCCGGCGGAAATAAGAGGAGCTGTTTATCTCGCGACGTTTCTTGCGTCGCGTGCGCTGCCATTTGTATCTGTCGGTGCCGACATGAAAATATCGTTTATTGCTCGCTAGACTCCCCCGCCGTGTTCCGCGAGCCGTCGCGACGTCCGCGACGGCGTAATCGTTTAACGAATGCGTTGGAAATATTTACACTGTTTATCGGAAGCTAAGTACCTCGTTCGACAGTCACCGCCGCTGTGTATGAAGTGAACTTTTCAACAACCGCATTTCACTCGCTTTTATTATAATTAGAAATAAATAGGGTCTGTTACGTAACATTGATCAACATTATTGTCAACATAAATAATTTTGACTGCAGTAGGCTTGATTAGTGACTCTTGATATTAATCTCCAATGACTGTTAATCAATTTGCACAAATTGATCCCTTTAATTATCTCATGATTATCTGCATTAATAAAATATCAATATGATGTTGTATTTACAATTTGTAAAATACATTTCTACGCAAAATCGTTCCGCGGTGCG
Organism: Linepithema humile; assembly: GCF_040581485.1. Classification (NCBI taxonomy): domain Eukaryota; kingdom Metazoa; phylum Arthropoda; class Insecta; order Hymenoptera; family Formicidae; genus Linepithema; species Linepithema humile. The sequence continues at coordinate 8,276,072 of NC_090130.1, read as the reverse complement.
GAAAATTTTCCATCTACCTGCGAGTTTAAAGCAGAAATTAATATTTAACCCGGAGGACACCTCGTGTACGATGCTTGCGGGTCTCCGCGCAGCAATTCTTTCCTCTCCCACGTACGCCCGAGAAATGTCATTCGTTTACCCTTAATGTTCGCCGCTCCACCGCACGAAGAGAAACTTCGTGCATGGAAAGTATCGATCCCCAGACGCCGAAACGGCGAATTTAGCGAGACTTCGTTAAGAAAGCGGGAGCCGTTGTGGAAGAAGGCTTTCGCGAGAAGACACAAAATCTCTCCCCTTTCGGCGTAATCCTCTCTTAATTGCCATTTACTCCTCAGAAACGACATCTGTACAGTTATCGCCAATTATCCGTGCCTTCGAGATCAACAGCGATTTACGCTTGAGCCGTCGAATGTCGTGGGATGCGTCGCGCGACAATCTTATCTCGACGATATAAAAGTCTCAGAAGGCACAGGTGAGTGAGCACTTGCTTAAGACGTCGAAAGCTTTAGCACGGTCATCGATGTTCGATATCTTACTGCCCTTTCTGAAGTAACGATCTTGAGATATAACCAAAGCCTTGATAAAACAAGCTGTAAGTTAAACAAAAATAGCTTTCTCAGAAGGGATTTCCTTTACAAATTACATTCCGTTTATTTACAGAGAGAGAGAGAGAGAGAGAGAGATATCCGTATGAATTCAATATGAATATTCGTGTATTAAATTTTATAAATTTATATTTCGCAAAAATACTCCGAATGGTGTTTGCGAATTTTTTGCACGCATTGACCCGCTTTAGTGGGGAAATAATTTATTTGATAATTGTAACGAGTGAATGTAAACATTTTTCGATACTTTTTGACGCGCGTACGCAAAAATTGCGTTAAAGCGCAAACAATAATATTAAAAGATTTGTAACTGCGATTGTTTGCTGTTTTCCAGACATTAAATTTTCAAAATGTAATACCCGGCGCAAAGAATAGCTTTACAATTACCAACAACGGGGTGCCGGTGTCTGGATGATTATTGATTTCGTCGCGTTATTGTGACGAGTTATTCAACTAGTAGTGCGAGTCAATCATTTTATATAACGTAAACGGCTGCAGTGCGTTCCAGGTGTACAAAAGCAGCTGTACAATGAATGAGTTCTGCGAAATCAAAATGCTGGGAAACGAAGCTGAATAAAAATGTCTATTATTCCGCGAAGTGCTTATTATCGCGTGCATTAACAAATCGGAATGTCACGCACAAGACAGCTGCAATGGATTCTGCAGGCTCCGTTATTCCCCTATCAACCTTGGCTGGCATACAGAAAATTACTAATTATATTATTTATTATTAATTAATGTATAGCGATTGTAAATTTCCAAATGCCCGCATTATCATATTTCAATGTATGTGATTATCAGAATTGCGCGCAGTTATCTTCGAATGTAAATTAAAATTGATTTTTAAGCACAAATTATTTCGGTTATGCTTTTTTAATGATTTAACTCGCGACATTTCATATTCCAAAGCAACAAATCGTACAATTCGAAATCTATTGAAAGAAAATTATCGTGAAATTGAATAGAGAAAATGCAATTCCGTAGTCGATGTTTTTTTTTTTTTTTCGGCACTTGTAAAATTTCGTTTCCCACGTTTCGCTGAAAAAAACATTTCATCGCTCGTTATGCAAAATCGCTATTTATTCATTCAGCAACAAGGCAGGCGTCGTTTCATTTCAATTTGCAAAGAGCGTACGATGTGTAACAACTTGTTAGAAGCTTTGTCGGATCATTCAAGGGCCGGAAAGACACACATGTCAAAGTCACCGACGGAGAGAATCTGTGCGGCTGTCGACTGCTTGGGAAATATTGGTTCCCCGAGGAGCTGCAACAACGATGCAACAAGAATGAATGGTGCTTCTTATTGAACAGGGCGCGCACGGTATGCCCAAAGGTGGACACATCGTGGAGGGAACAAACGGCGAAGAATGTGCTGCGGAAAACCACAGCCCCTGCTAGTAAATCATTTATTAGCCAGAAGAAAACAAGTTCTCTTCCGACGTGCAAGTCTGAAAAGATCAAGCGTCCGCGAGGGATATCGCCGTCTCTTGATTCATAGATATGGCGTCGGCCGATCCGATTGAATACAATACCTGAAAAGTCCAAAATCGTTGATCAAAAAGTTTTTGTCTATTACTATACTTGATGATTGGGTATTGCAGTAAAGAGATAGCGCGTTCTCGAATTATTGACTGATGCTTTAAATTTCAAATAAAGTGGCAGTAAAATATTTGCATTTTTGCACGATAAAATGAATTTTTTATCAGCCCAGACATTCTGACAAAAACACTCTATTACCCGCTTTGTAATTTTACTCTGGGAAAAATCATGAGGCCGCTGGCATTTGCTTTTAATTAAAAGGTTCGACTTTTAACAATCCGAGGCGCTGCATTTGGCAAATTTGTTAAGCAACTCCTTCCGGCGATGGTATCTGATAATGATTACATTGTACGTGCAGAAAAACCAATTAGCCGCGATTAAATCATAGAATAATTATCTGTTCCGGTATTACAATCAAATCTCTTTGAGATAAGCTGTGAGACAGTAAGTAGTATTGATTTATATTTAAGAGTGTAGGTATTAAAATTTGATTCACAGTTCAAATTGGCCGCGTAATTAATTTCAATTAGAATTTCAATCAGTTGTTCTAATTACAGTCGTCAATCGTTATTCTAATCAAATGTCAAATGTCAATAATTGATACAACGATGATTTATTATTAACTGGATGAAACCATTTTGAAACTGAAACCTCGGTGGAATTACAATTAATTACCAAACACGATAACCATCTGTGGCAATTAATTGGCAAAATATTTTTTTTTTCACCGTAAACACAGGTAGAATAAATTTGAAATTAATTTCGTTTAAACAAAGTTTTGACGCGAGGCGATTACTTGCCGAAAGCTTTTAATTTACTGCAAACTTTGGCAATTGAGCTTTGCGTTTCTCCCAAGGCGCAGTCAAGTGAAAATTGGCAGCGTTTCGTTATTTACACGTCATGCATACAGCTTAATTCGCGGCAACTTTTCAACTTTCATTAAATGTTGAAACGACCGTCACTTCTCTGCTCTTTGTTACATGCAGCCGGTGGAAATGCACACCAGTAGTTTCGGCTCTCGGCGCCATATAGACACTCGCCCACATTCGCAGTCATGCAACGGCCTCATCACCGTCGTGTCTCTCCCTCGCCTCTGGCTCATGAAATTGTTCGACGAATGTGGAAACGACTTTGCCCGGTTTCCCAAATATTTGCAGGCAAACCAGACCGCTCGAGTTAAGACGGAGCGAACGAGGAAAGTTGGGCTGTAACAGTCGCGGCTAAAACTACAGTCGCGAGCCTGCCCCGGCGTGGCCTAGTTGGAAAAGTAACGCGCGATAAAGACGGCGATGTCCCCATCGACTGCGCGAGGCGGATTTTCCATTTTCGGCCGATATTGTCTGCCGCTCGCGACGCATGCAATGCTACCCGTATTTACGCGAAATCGACTTCGTGCCGTTCAGCGCGGCGATCGCGCGCTCTCGAAAGCGATTAGTTTTCGATCGAACATAGCGTGTAGCATTTTGAATGCAAATGAACAAAGCAATGGACCGGCTCGCCTGCGACGTACATAGCGTGGATCTGAATCCACCTCGAATCAATCTAAATAATCACGGATAAAGCTCGAGACAATTTGATCCGGTCCCGAATTCAATTTGAATCAGATAATGGTTTCCAGGTGATATTTGATCAGAATTACGCGGAAGATACAGTGGCGAGGCGGTTTTATTTCACTCGCTCGCAAAACGCAAACTCTCACGCTATTAATTGTCCATCGCCGGCATTATAATCCGCCGCTCAACAATTTTCATAACTGTACATATCGCGTGCGCTGCGAATTGATGGAAATTTAATATCGATAAAATGACAGTTGCAAATTTATATATATGGCAGTCAGTTATATCAATAAAATAACAGCTGTTATTTGATAAAATTTCAATAAACCTGCGAGTGAAAAAATAAACCGCGCGCACAACTGTGCCTTCCAACTTTCTGCAGCTACACAAGCAAAAATGTTAAACGTCGGTGAGCGCTTCCCCCTCACTTTCCCCCACCCTTTCGAACCCTTCGCGTCAATCTCGCTGACACGTTTATCGGGCCAGCTCCGGAGGGCTCCGTAAGCCAACCCCTAAATCCGTGGCAAATATATATTAAAAAAATACTCTGTCTCTCTCAGAGCCACATTGCGACGGTCCAATTCGGAGCGGAGAGTGAGACTCGCAGGCGGATAGACACGCCGAGCATTTCCTTCTTGCTAGCTCACGGCAAACCGTCGCCGCTGTAAACATTTTCCAGTGGCTCGGTCGGGAAACGCACCGCTGATACTAAAAATACTCATAACCGAGCGTCTTCAATACTTCCCCGTCGCGGATAATTGCCGGCTCATTATATAAAACGCCGCGCCGCTGTATTTTCCGATAGCCGCAACGAAAATATGGCGCGTCACCGCCGGTCGTCCGACAACACTCTTCATCATCGTCCGCATCGTTTTCGCGATGAGACGAGCGCTTTGTTAATTGATACGAAGCGCCTTAAATGGCGGGAATTAACTCTCCGTGACATGGCGCGCGATCCGTTCAGATTCAGCGATCAAGTTACTCGAGTATGAAAACACACGCACGTATATTATTTCGTTAACGGAATGAAGATAGCAGCAAAATGTTATTCTTCAATCAACGAAACTGAACTGCGAAACGCGAGTATTGCATATTCTTGTTATTCGTATTGCTCGCTCTTTCTCGCCAATTGTGCATTTTACAGTGATTTAATTCAAGTTTGATAAACTCGCGCACTTCGCTTAATACAAATCCATTTTCATCGGACATCAAAATTGCCTACTTTCGACATCGAGAGCGATTGCAAAAATTGTGAATTTCTAACATTTTCTCAGATTTTCGCTGAATTCATATAAATTTATGTCGGGGCAGTGTGAGCGCCACGAAATTCTTCACATATGACCTTTTTCACCATTTCGGAACATTTCGCGGAACTTAAAATCACGTCTGTGCATTTTTTTGCGAGCACAAACTTTGAAGCGTAATTTCATTAAACTTTGCGCTCACGAATATTAAAATTATGTACTGAAAAGTTTGTTTCTTTTTCGGGCGAGAAATTTTAATATCGAAGAGTTAAACAAAAGCCAACGAGATGAAAAGTTAAGTTTATCAATTGCCAAGCGACGCTCGCAGAAGTCACATCGCAATTTATGATCTCTCTCACCGCGTGCGATTCCCTTTCTGAAAATCCCGATCGTCCGCTTCGGGGTTAGAAATAAGCCCGAGCGCGCGTCGGAGTCGGCCGGGGCCACTTTCATTACGTATTCCGCGCAGGGGCGATAATGGTGGATCAACGCGGCTTCCGGACGTATCCCAATAAAGGTTACGGTGCTTCGGAGTGACCTTGGGATCGTCTTTATATTCAATATCATGAAATCGGGGAAAAAAACGAAGTTTCTTTTATTCGGATCGCCCCGCGCCTTCCCCCGATATGTCTCGGTTTATTTCGCTTCGCTTCCATTCTCATCCAACCGCGAGTGCAGCATTACACGGGCTGTTTGGAAATTAGAGGCAAATATGCCCGCGGCATCTCATTAATGTAATGACAAAAGTTTAGCGAGATTTATACGGCCGGAAGGAGCTCCTTTTCGAATTATAAGCATTTCCGCGAATCTTCATAGAACGAGCCGCTCGGTGGATATATCATATATCACCGCTGCAATTTCGGCTCTGTATCCTCGATTTTATCTACTGAAACTTCTCGTAAGAGCATTAAAGGACTTATCACTTGCCGAGGAGGCTTTACCAGACACATGTTCGCGCGAACTTTTACCGCTGTTCCAGCGCGACGGATGGGATAAAAAAAAAATATCTAGCAGCAATCTCCGCAAATGCCCGCGTACACTCAGTAAATATATATGTTACTCTGCCCCATCGTTCCGCTTTATAGTCTTAGGAGAATATTTCCAAGAACATAATAAAATTTCTTCCCCTCCCTTCTTTTGTCCCTCCACGTCTGACACTTCTTCCAGCAATCTCGAGTGCCGGGCTGTAGCGAGGGAGAGATACGAACGTAATTCGATGCCGCTCGTTTTCATCTCATTTTATAAAACATGCAGCCTTTTCACTCGCCGCGCACGAGCGAGTTTCTTTTTTTTTTTTTTTTTTTTTTTTTACGCGGCATTTTTAAGGACGGTCCCCGGGCGCGAATGCAGAACTTTCGCGCCCCCAGCAAAATGCAGCCACTTCCCCGTTCATAGACCCCATCCTCGCAATTTAATGTGTCCTACTTAAAAAGACTTGGAGCTCGTGAGTTATCCTGGCGCGGCGCGATTAACAAATATCTCGGAAACCGGCGAATGCCACTGTGTACACGACTTGTTAATGCGCAAGAAATTCCTTTGAGCAACGTTTCGCAATTCCGCTGTAATTTACGTAAGAAATTAAATTACATAATATTGAAGAACACGGAAAAGAAAACGGAGTTAAAATGGAAGTAATTGCGACTGCGAGAAGTTTCTTCGCGAATTAATAACCTACACGTTAGAGTAATAAAAACTGACTAGTGAATTTTACTTTATTATTTTAAACCTCCTTGCTTTAAAATGACAGTTTAATCAAAGATGAAAAAGACACAAGGCGCAAATTATTTATAAATAAATATAATAAAGTTTGAAGGAAAATACGTATATATTTCTAACTCGCAACTTTGGGACTAATTGTAAATTATATTGCAAGTAATGGCTAGAAAAGTCAATTGATTAATATAGAAAAATTGTTGCGAATCTATCGAGTGATTTAGCAATTATTAAAGTATCTCAAAAAAAGATGAAAGTGACTCAGAATATTATTTGTTCACAATTTCTATTTTCCACGCCATTTCCTGAGAATTTTAGAAAGCAGCTTGATTAGTATCCCATTTAATTATATTAATTCGTTAATAATATATGCATGCACATGTGCGTGCATCGTTGAGCTTTCAATTTAATACCACGTATTTCTCTCTGGCAAATGGCCAGTTGATTCTATTCCCCTCCCCAATTGTTCGCGAACGTCTCCAGTGACTCTTCCACCCGTGCCGCCCTCGAGTTGTTTTGGCATCCGAAATCACATTGCTTAGCCGCTTAATTAATAGGGCAGGAGATGCTAAGAGGGTCGATATGCGAAGTGCGTGGGATATGCCCGTTCACTATAAACCATCCCGCCATTTATCGTGCACGGCGGAGCAAGAGCGCGCATACTCTACTGCGTGTGTGCGGCATATTACACGCTACATTGCTCCGTGCGCACCGTTTCCATCTCGAAATTGTTAATTCCCCGCGAACAATCTTGAATGGCGCAACTTCTCACTCGAGCAATTAAATAAATTGCTCTTCCAGCGCGTACTTCAATTAGAAAATTAAACACTTTCCCTCGTCGCGCACACACCGGGGACGCGAGTCATTGCAACAATCTTCAGATTAATTCGCGGAACGGGCAATCAACATTTTCATTCGGCTGTCGCGCCGTTTTTCCGCGAAAGCGTCGCCTGAAAGAGAAATTCAATTCAATTCACGCGTATACGGGACGAATAGCTTACGTGCATTACGTTTCCCCCGCTCGGGGGAATTCGAGACGCGAAAGACGTCTCTCTCAAATCTAACCTATGTAAATGCTCGGCCGTTATCACGTTTTTACGTTGACGCTTCGGCCACGAGGAAACGATGCGTTTTAACAGGTAGCGGTACACGCGAAAAAAAATCGAATGTGCAGTCGAGTAGCGTATACTCACCGGACGATCACTAATGACGACATCAGAGTCACGTCTTTTCTCCCGATGCTCTCTTCACGCACGAGGAACCATTGAAAAAGAGACCGTCCCCTTTGCCAGTCTCTCTCTCTCTCTCTCTCTCTCGCCGCTCGCCACGAGCCGGGAATTCAAAGGCTCATTCACGGGACGACAAAGCGAGGTCTCGCAAAGGTACACATGGTCCACGGCATTGTCCCGCACCGGTCCGGCAAATAATAAGTGGCCCGTGGTGAAGCAGCGAGATTTGTCCCCGCCGCAAAGGGATGGCTTTTCAATCGCGATCTCTCGTGTATCTTCGATATACTTTCTCCAATCTCGTACTTTGCGCTTTTAACTTCTCACGGAGCGCACATGTTTCACGGTGCGTTTACGCGCGTGCCGTTAGGCAGCCACGCGCGTTGGCGCTCGTACCCCGGTCATCCTCCCACCTGCGGTCCCGCCCCCCCCCCCTCCCTCGGACGCCGGGGGCCCGTCGAGAAACGAGTCCCGGCACGCGACGGCGGCGACAACGACGATGACGGCTGACGGCGATCGGGAACGAGTGGGAGCGATGATGATGCGATACACGCCGGAAGTAGGAGCGTACCGAACGCCACAGCGCTCGGTATCGAACTGACTGAGCAAGCCAGCAGCTCTCTGGCCAGCTTACTCCTACCTCGCTCTCTCGCGGGGACGCGCGACGCCGCGCTCCGCGGCGACGAAGCTGGAGAGCGGTGGCGGGCGAGAGCGCGAATCCGTCCCGGGGAAGCCGAAGGCACCAGCGCGCGCGCCAGCAGCACCAGAGGGTAGGCCAGATCATCCCTACCTACCCCCTTGCGCTCGGAGTGAGGGAGAGAACGGAGCGAGGGAGAAGAGAGAGAGAGAGAGATAGAGAGAGAGACTCTCTATCGCCGCGTACTTTTCCCCCCGATCTCGTCGTCCTACATCTGAATTGTCCTTTCTCTTTCTCTCACTTTCCCGCTGTCTTCGTTCATCGGGACATTCCGCGGTTTGGAATTGAAACCGGACTGGAGCTTGATTGGGTGCCGTCGTCCGTGCGAAATGGGACATGCATTTCGCGTGGTCCTCTGCGGTCGGCGTGCGCCTTTCCGTTGAGATCTCGTCGTTCTCCGGATCGGCCGTCGGATGGGCTCCTTCGCGTATACGACTGTTCTTTTAGTACTTCAAATGTATATGTTCGAAGGGGGGAGTCTGCAAAAATTTCTGCGATTTTAAGATATGAAGATTATTCGCTCGAGATAGGAAGATAGGAATGCGAAATGTCCATATGTGCGTGTCTCCGACCCGTAAAATTACACATTTATCTTTATGGGTTATATTATGTTTGCGTTGTGCTCTTTATGCGCACATTCCAGTGATATAAACACACATTCTGCAAACTATCGCGCGCCACCATACTGCAATCTTTCCGAAAATAATTAAGGAGATAAATCTTCTTCTGATTTTTTTCACCTCATTTTACATTTTACGTTTCTGGAACAGTAAAGGCTAGTTTTATTTTTCATAACTTTTTAATAATTTATCGCGGGTGATTAAAATATGTATCTTTACGCTGCTGCAATATTAAAAGTGATTTTAATATTTTATTTATTACTAATTATTTAAAGATAAACAGCGTATGAAAAATAAAAATTTCAATTCAAAATATATCTAAAGTATTTCCATCGGAAAACAGATGTACGATAAACTCGTACGTACATTTTAATTTTGTTGATAAAGCGTATAAAAACCAAGAAGAAATCTTTTTCTCCATTTTGCACGATAAAATCCGGAATTTTCCGCGGGAATGCGCAGATTAAAATAAAAGTTACAAATCCAATGGAGTGGCCCTGGGCCACGTAAAATCGATACACAATACAGAATAGGGAGTCCAACTGTTAACGTAAGCAGGAACAGTGTTCAAAGAATCAGGATGCGGTTATGTTTTTCATCAGTAACCTAGATTATGATGGACTAAGCGGAGTAAATTTAAGCGGAAGAGAATGTAAACTTTGCTAGAGTTTGCCGAACTACACTAGAGTTATGAACAATCTTGGCGAATTGCGCGTCTTCGCTAAACCGCGATAACTCAGAGTACCGCTTTGTAATTAAAAAAAAGCAGCACATTTTTTAATTACCGCACAATGGCTATCCGTAACGTCTCCCGTAACTTAATTTGAAAATCTCATCGACCTCTTCATTGATAAAATGCCAATTAATTCTGCTTATCGCCAATTTTAAACTTTAGTTAAAATAGTTTATTAACTAAAATAAATTTATCAACTTTTAATTTCGTTTCAGCGCGCGATAATTAATCGCGGCAACCTAAACAGGCTCCAGCGAGATGGCCGTTTCTTGCAGCGATAGGGACTGATTTTAGTTTCCACATTGTTACTTTTCTCTCCCTATTTCCGCCGCCAGTCCCTTTATTCGCCGTAGGTATCCGGCGAATTGGAATTGAATCTGACAATCTGATTGGATGCCATCGACCGTATGAGACAAAATGTGTGCGGACTCCGGTGATGCGTGTAATATCTTGAGAGACGGGATTTAAAACCGGGAGTGATAACATTTAAGTAAATCGTGCGTCAAAGTGATCCGAGAATCAACTTCACTTTTCGGCCAAGACTTTTCCGCAGTCGCTCTCTTCGGGATTCAATCTGCGCTTGTTGCTGCCAGTCAATCTGTCATTACAAAACTTCAACTGGATACTTTCTCATTTTGTACCCCTATTTTCTCAGTTTTTTTTTGCGGAGCAAAGTACGTCGGTGGATTATGCAGCGTATATCTGAGAATCGTTAAAACTATTTTCAGGATTAAGTCGACTATATATAAGAGATTTATTTCTACAAACGAGATATACATTTCTATTTGCGTGACATCTTTATACGAGAGCTTTATACGAAAAGCTTTATCGTTTCGAATTTTCTATGCCGCATTCTCGTGTTCTACACTGAATTTCGGAGTTAATAAATCATAGTCCGCGCGACATTAGTATTGTACGCATCGCGAATTGTGCTTGACAGTCTAATAAAACTTTTGTTGAACGTGATGAAGCATTTAGAGGTGTGAACTACAACAAGCGTTATTTTCATTTAAATACAAAAAGCCAAATAAATTTATTACTCTTTGCCGAACGATGTAACGTAAGAATTATGAATTGATACGCTTAAGTGCGATTTAAGCAGCGTCGAAATTACGAGCGCATCTGTCACGCAACGTCGGCTCTGTACAAAAGAAAAATGTCCTTATTAAATCGTCGTTTTGTAATATGAAGTTGTTGAAGTAACGGCAGGTTTAATGCTCAATAAGTGGCATGACTGACGAAAAATGTGATGTTCCTCCAAGCGAGGGTCTCCGGACGATCCATCTTAGTTTTGCGTGACAAATTTTTCGGGTCTGCGAGCATGCTCGTGGTATACAAAGGCGAATTTAATGCGGCTCTTTTATCTTCTTATCTCTCTCGGCTCGCCAGGCTCCCTCCCGCACTCTGGATACTTCCCGTTTACCGGAGCATTTTGCGAGTTGAAATTGAATCTGACGATCGGATTGAATCTCATCGACCGTACGAAATGAAATGCGTTCAGAGACTGAGGAAAAAATCGTGTGAGAGTGGAAGCTTTTATAACGAACACAGAATTCGGCCCTTGAATAAATCATCAAAGCTTGTCGGAGATGATCGCTCTTCGCGCGAAATTATTGTGAACGCTATGGAAATATTAATGTGATGGCAAATGTGTTTTTCATGAATTATTTCTTGGAATACTCTTCGATTATGGAAATCGAAATAATCGAAGGATGGCGACGGATTCCCGATACATCATCTTTAATCTAATATGCCATATTGAAGGAGACACGGAGAACGCATTCACAGCGTTATTTGCTTAAATATTTCACGACTATTTGGAAAACAATCCGCAATGCTTCTCCGTCGACGTGCGAAATGGGCAATTTCGCTTTTTTATTAACTTAACGCCGAGCGATCGCGCTGCTCATTTCCATTTCCTCGGGTAAACACGATTTGAAGTTTCGGCCGTTTTCAGGATGTCGAATGGCCTGGATGCTCGTTAGAGAATGTGTTTTCCACACGTTTCGGGCGATTGGTGGCCGCCTTGCCATATACGTTAGCGAGAGTTTTTCGCACATTCGCTAAGTTTGCGGCCGTGGCGGTGAAAAATTTCGGTCATACAAGCTGGGTCAAGGACGTTATTGTGCTACTGGGTCTAGCCATCGCGCGAAGTCTCCGATCGACCAGTTTCTATGTTCCGTAAAATGTTTCGGCAACTTCCCTCGGCGCTGCCTGCTGTAACACTTCTCTCAAGATCGATTAATATTTATGGAAAATTTGAAAATTGAAATCAACGTATTGAGTATTTTAAAATATGAGCAGAATAATTTATTATGAAAATTTGCATCGGATCTATTCATATTTAAACACAATGCCGAAAGAATTTTATTCCTTCGGAGCGATTAATTTTATTTGAATTTTACATCGCGCGTATAAATATATTTGCGCATATCGTGCATAGGTTCACACTTAATATTTTCGCGACGGTCGCCGTAATGCACATACATTATTCGCATTTCCGATTATCACGGACAAAAGCGTAATACCCGATAACGGTGTGTCATGCCCAGTCGTGAACATGCATATGCGCGTTACATATGCGTAACGCGAATCCATGCGAGAACGCCCGTGAGAGAATTTGCATGCGTATCTCAGCCAGCTGTGAATTAAGATCCAATATGTGTTGAAAACTTTTATGCAAATTCCCGCAATTCTGCGAACGTCCGAGTTAGACATACTCGTATAAAACAGTTATTAATTTTTATTTGGAGATATTTTTTATTTAATCTTCTTTTGCATTTAGTGTCACCCTTTTTTTTGTTTAAATATTGAAAAAAAGTACCCCGAGCCATCTTTCGTGCATACCGAATTGTTGGATCAGCGGACATAAATTTGTGTTGTGCGTTCCATGAAATTCCACGAAATTCCACGAAATATCTAACAATAAGTTATAAAGTAATCATATTCTGCACGAGACATTTCGCTAATTCCTTCATGCTATACACACGAATGTATTACCATATCTACGGAGCTTATGCGAACTATCTGCATATAGACGGAGTAAATTTGTACACGTAAACATCCGTGGGAGTGTGCAGCGATATACTACAAACTAGAGTTCGTAGATTCATACACCGATAACGCAGCCAAAGCTCTTATGTCAAGAGACATTCGGGGCTGAAAAGAGGAAAAACAAGAAAAAAAAAGTACGAAGGGAGGAAAGCAGAAGAGGAAAAAAGAGGAGAAACAACAGAAGGGGCGAAAGGAGAAGTAAAATTATCCACAAAATTCGTGTATTTGCAGTAACGAAATGAAAAAAAGTTTTATGCTACATATAATTTTTTGTCACACATGTCACTATTGTGTTCCAAATTATTCTCAAGCTTGTACCACCGAAGATGGAAGAGATAAAGCGTGAATATAATTGAAAGCGACGCTGACGAAAGAAGTGAATGGCAAGTGAAAGAAGGTCGTGGCAGGAGAGAAAAGAGAGTGAAAACTCCTTGAGCCTTCCAGTGGAAGATTAGCTAACCGTCCATTACGCCACTGCCACGCGCATATTTATTTAACGCCGAGACGAAATCCACCCTCGGCAACTATTTTATCATGAAATCATGTACAGCGTCCGCTTTGAGTGCGGATGACGGACGGTTTCGTTATGGTAATACGGGGAATGAAAAATTGCCTGGCAGTCCCCGGGATCATTGTATCACTGATTTAATTTAAGAGGATTCGAGAGCGGGAGGGAGCGTGAGAAAAATTATTTTTTGGGTGGTATGAAAAATGTTGCGCGGTGTCGGGCGGAAAAGAGTTTTTTTCTAGAAAAAGTGGATCTTTCATTTTCGTGGACGTCTATGGAGATTAACTTGTACTGATTAATCACCGAGACATTAATAAAGGAATGCGTAATTGCACAACATATATTTTAGTATCTTAGATCGAGTGTTTAATTTTACTATGTTTCGAAAATAAATAATTAATGCAATGAAAACACGAGATAAATGAAATTAAATACAATTCTTTTGGAAACCCTTGTCGCTTTTTTATTTTTCCGAATCTAATTCACACTTTTAAACGGTTTCTCTTTTCAAGTTCTTATTCACTGTGCGTATGTGTTAATGTGAGTTTAAGTGTATGTGTGTGTGGACGACCGCAGTGTGTGAGCTTAAGTCCGTGGGTTTGCTAAACCCAAATGATTGTGCGGTTCAGTTATCCTCGCGGAATGCTTTCTGTATTGGAAAAATAGAAGTGCTGCGTTCATCTAGTAAGAAGAGGCCAATACTTTATTTTCCGTAATCGATATATTAGATATCCGGCCCGCTTCAACAAGATGCTTTCGCTGCTCAACCGTGTTTGTTCGTTTATTGCTTTACGCTTTTATCCTGCGAACGGGCACATTATCAGCCGAATGGATAACGCGCTTGAAAGGAACGTTCTTTTGTAGAACGGTATTGAGGCTCTATTTATTTGAAACTTTCCACTCGCAACACCTATAATTCTTTATTGAATCTTTTTGCAGAGCCAAATGGAATACTTCGCTTTTGTTATATCTCAAGAATTAAAGTTGATTTTTAGATTATTTGGTCTTCTTTTATTTGCCGCGCGAGGAAAGGAGGATTTTAAATAGATTAGAAACACTTTATCTCTAAAGGAAGATATTACTTGACGCAGTGAAACGTGGTAAAGCGTTCTACGCTCAGTAGCGAAATCCTGATAAAATAAGTTCCGACGAGATGCCTGCGGAAACGGGTTGCCCGCGCACCTGCTTCTGTGAAATAATCTTGTTGAAATTTCTGCTTCGTGTGAGTTCATGCAGATACTATCGCAAGTCAATGAAATAAAAAAAGGAATGTTAATAGAGAAGGAAAACTATAATAACCAAATCACCGGCGAAAGGTCATCTGTCTGATAAATAATTACCATAATTTATAAATGCGTAAAATATTTTACATTTAAAAGTGAGGTACACTTTAAAGAGACAAAAACACAATTAATAAAAAAAATATAAATGTAAAAATAATAAATTATCCTCTGTAAAACGACTGACTGTGTCCTAAATAAATAATTACTAAAAAATTTTATTCACAAATGTAAGTAATGACGCGCGAAATATTTTATACTTAAAAGCAAAGTACATAATCACGCTGCACAATAATTAATAATTAAGGTAATACCGTGTTTATATTTTCATGAACAAATTTATAATTATATTACCTTTTTTATGAACATTTTTTGTCCACATTTTAAGCATAAATTTAACGATCACGTTCGTTCGCTAATGACGGAAGTGCACCAAATATCACTTAACGCAATTCTGTCGAGAGATCGAGAGACGCGCGATCGAGTCGGATCAGAGTCGGCTAATCTTTGGCCTTCGTCTGTCAAGCATCGGCCGCGCGTCTCGGCACTATCGGGACTCGCGTTTGCCGCAAGAGATCGAATACGTGAGCTGCCGGTTGTTGAGCGGAAGCGGCGAAGCAGAAGAGGCGGTGGGAAGCTCGGTGCGCAATACCGGGTGCACGTGGATCCCGCCGCCGCCGCACGAGAGGAGATGGACATTGGCAGAATGAATTACAGGAGATCGTCCCACTGTCGAGTGTCACGCGCCGCCACTTCCGGTATCGGCAGGCTCCTCAAGCATCCCAGGCGAAAGCAGTCGGCGAGGATCAGGAAATGCATGTGTCTGCCGTCCAATTACGCCCTCGTGGAGTTCCCTGTGGTCTGGTCCGAGCTCAGGTCGGTAATCATGCGCCGACGTAATTAAAGCCCTCCCACGCGCAGAGGGGATTATCAACTTCCTCTCTTTCTCTCACGTCCGGACAATGTGCGGTTTTTGAGATAAAATCTCGCCCGAGCTTACGAAATTTGCCAGTCCAAGTGATTATTATGCTTTTTTACGTGAAGCGATTTATGGCCACTTTTTCATTATCCCTCTTTATTCTCTCATGAAAAAACATATTTAAACGAGAAAATTAACAATTTTCTTTTCATAAATTACGTAAAGCGTGCAATTAAAATTTCAATTTTCATGTATTGAAAAACATGAACTGTGAATCAATAAATTAAATATTGTATCACAATTTTCAATAAACTTCAATACTAAAATTTTGATTTCTGTTAATTTATATTTCTATTTCGTACTCTCATGCATATTTCAGATTTTAATTAAATAGCTCGTACTATAAATAAATATGTTCTCAAATTTATATGACGAATCTATCGGCTTCAGGGCTAACCAGCAGCTGTGCGACGGTGTCATAAGATGTCCAGATCAAGTCTTCCCAGTCCATCGGGCCATATTATCCGCGGTGAGCCCTTACTTCAAAGCCCTCTTCACCAACAGCTTAAAAGGCGGCAAAACTGAGACCACAGAGGTTGTCATTAGTTCGGTTCCCGGCGAAATCTTCAGCCTAATCCTTGATTATGCTTACACGGGAACGTGCAACGTAAACGTCGACAATGTCGAGCAACTCTTGCCGCTCGCCGATCAATTCGAGGTGCTCGGAATCGTTCAGCTCTGTTGTCAGTTTTTGTTACAAGAGTTACGACCCGAAAATTGCTTAGGTATAATTTCAAGAAAAAAGATAAAAAACGTTAAAGAGGATTTTTAATTGTCAGATCTGCAGTACAAATAATCATGCATAGAACTAAGTTGAAAGTCTATATTGCTTCATAGCTTTGCGTATTCACTTCAGAATTTTGGATTACTTCGTAATGTAAGTCAAGTAAAATAATAGTAGGAAAATTGAATTTCCTTTCATCCATATTATTCGCTCGTATTAAATTCTGAATGTTGATTGCCGACTTCCAAGATCAACAACTCATTGGTGTTGATGTTAGAAATAATTTGCTAATGTTAATACGACAGGTATCTTCAAATTTGCACGCCACTACTTCTGCCGCGACCTCGAGAAACAGGGCCGGAAGTACATACGTCACCATTTCAAGCAGATACTGAAAGAGAGCGCGGAGTTCAAGGAGCTCCTTTGCGACGAGCTGGAAGCAATATTGCGCGACGACGAGCTCAATGTTAAAAACGAGGAGATAGTGTTCGACGCCGTGAAGACGTGGGTCGAAAATAGAGTCGAGGAGAGACGAGTTTATTTACCGAGGTTGCTGGAATGTATACGCTATGGTCTCATGAGTCATAAGTATTTCATTAATAACATCGTCAAATGGAAGCTCGTCGAGGAAGATGAAGTAAGCGCGCACCTTCATCACTTGTTAATCCTCGTGTTCCTTGTTTTTCTCCATTTCGGTTCGTACATTATGGATCTAACCGTGGTGCAAATTTACGTTCCTTTGTTATTATTTATTTGGCAAAAAAATTGTTTTGATATTAGATTGAGTTGACAGACGATGTTTCCACGTCTTATTTCATAAAAGTTTCCGCTTTATTTATTTAGTGCTAGAAGTACTGAAAGAAATATAGAAAATGTAATGATTCCGATAAGATATCTCTATCTGATAAGATAGAACGAAATGGACAAGAAGCTAAAGCATTGAAGATTAAAAAATTATATAATATATAGTTCATTTAATCGATAACACCGTATATACACTGCGGAGAAAATCTGAAAGGGTCAAATAATTTCTCCTGAGATATTCTAAACGTTAAAGAGAAAATACAAGAAAATTCATTCATTAAAACATACGTAATATTATTTTGACAAAAATAGAAATTAAAGTAAATTATGTATAATTTTTTTATACTGCGACTCTTTTGTAGAGCAACCTTTGCTTCTGCGCGATATGCTTTGTATTAAATAATCGAATTTTTGAAGGCATGCCAGCAAATCCTGCGTCCCATAAATGCCTATCTGATCGAGCAAGATTCAAAGCAGAACGATGGAGAGATTGACCTAAAAAATCCTCTTGCAAGACCCAGAATTCCGTACGAAATTCTTTTTGCGATCGGTGGATGGAGCGCCGGCTCGCCCACCAGTTTTGTAGAAACGTACGACACAAGGTGCGCCAAACCCAACGGCAAAGTAATACCATGTAATCAAAATTTCCATAGAAATGGAAATTTAAGACAGTTCAAAAATATCATCGCGTGAATACGAAATTTCAGTTTTAGGCCTTCAGATAAAAATAAAAATGTTGTACGTAGATAGTGATAGATTTTTCGACAAATTTGACATTTTTCTTATAACTATTTATAAATATTTTATGTTAAACACACTGTATTGTTTAAAATAAGGATATTGAGACCACGCATATACAAAAAAGATAGTTAAAAGAGCGCAACTTTGACGTCACAGAAGGGACTGACCTTTTGCAAGCGGCACTTAACTGCGCTACATGTAGAAAGATATTGACGCCTTGAGAGTCATATAACGCATCTAAATGTGAACTCTAGAGCTGACAGATGGTTTCTATCAGTGAATACGGATGTAACGTCGAGAGCTTATCACGGACTGTGCGCTTTGAACAGCCTCATTTACATGATTGGTGGATTCGACGGTAACGAGCATTTTAACACGGTGCGATGTTTCGATCCGGTGACGAAAGAGTGGCGGGAACGAGCCTGCATGTATCATGCCCGATGTTATGTCAGTGTTTGCGCACATGGTGAGTCTTCTGATGTACCGCGAAGTTTCTTTTCCAAACTCTGCAATTTTTATTTTTCGCTAATATCAACATTAAATATCGATTACTTTGATATTTAATAATTTTTAATCGTCACAACAATGGTTCCATTGCGAGTGAACATTTCGAGATGTAAAGCTGATATTTTATATACTAAAACAAACGATGATTCATGAGGCTAAATGGATAATAAGATAAGCAGAGATATAAAATTTATAGGGAGAATAAGACATCCTTTTGTTTCCCGCTAAAATTTACAATTAAAACAAATCTTTCCATCTTTTGATAGCCAAGATCATTTGTTCCGCTGTCTTTTCACATTATTTCTATTGTCTACTTACTGCTCTCATTGTTCTGGCGGTCGTTCAAGGCGGCAAGATTTATGCCCTCGGCGGCTACAACGGTCGCACAAGGATGAGCTCCGGCGAACGGTATGAACCGCAGAGAAACCAGTGGGAAATGATACCGTCCATGCACCGGCAACGCTCTGACGCGAGCGCGGCTGCCCTGCACGACAAGATCTACATCGTCGGCGGCTTCAACGGCCAGGAGGTCCTCGACTCGGTGGAGGTCTTCAACGTGGAGACCAATCAGTGGACCAACATCCATTCGATGATCAGTCCGCGATCCGGCGTCTCCCTCGTCGCATTTCACGACAGCCTCTACGCTCTCGGCGGATTCAGCGGCGTTACGAGGCTAAGTTCTGGTTAATTTCTCTTATTATGGTTAATTCTGGAATGTTTGCGGAGTCTTTTGATCTCTTTTCACATAGTAGCCGCAAAAAAATTATGGTTTCGCCGCAATGTTACGAGGTCTGACAGTAAAATTCGTACTTATTTTTTGTTCTTTTTGTAGATTACCGACGATTGTGGCTGTCTTGAATACTTTTACCTTCAAAACAGTCTCTTTACGACGCGATATACAAAGACTAGGTTTTTTCTACATCCAATAAAATTCCATTTCTTCGAACTTACTCGGGATGGATTTTTATGAGCGCCGTCTTCGACGTCGTGAAAACATCTTCTTTCCCACAGTTTCATCCTTACAAACTCCACGTATCATTTTATGGATGTCTCAGAGAGATCCAGTATTTCTATCACTAAAAACTTTACGTTTGCCCTTTGCACTAACAATGTGTCTGTCGCATTCGCCATCGCTTTCCGCCAAAACACAACCACGCGTCATTACAATAATTGCTTTCAACTAATTAACCAAAGTCAGCCATTTATTGGTTATTGCTATTAAGCGCAATGACTATAATTGCAATGGGAACACTTTAGGCACTTTGAGATATTATTCAAAAAAGAACAATATTTAATGTCAATTTACATTTGTATGAGTGGGCTATCGATCGCGCGCAAATACACGTGTAAATCTATAAATGTGCATATGCTGACGTCACGTATGCGTTCGTAATTAATTAGTCGAGAGAAGTTCCGCAGAAGCTCCGCGCATTTATCAGGATTTAGTTTCATACTGAAATGTTCATGCAGCTAATGCAGTCCCTCGTTCTCTTGTAACTACGTTAGTTACGCGATCGTCATTTTCGAATAGCATGTCAGTTGTACTGCACATATATATATACAGCTTTTACTGATGTCCGCGAACCATATTAAAATATTTGCCACGCGAGCGTTTGAAATGACAGGTCTCGCAGCGAAGTGGTAGCATCGAAGAAAAATAAATATTTATTTTTATTTGAATTATTAAAATAAACATTTACTCACGTGAAAATTTTCCAAACAGGAGAACGTTATACCCCAAACCATTCGGACCAATGGCACGGAATATCGGAGATGTTTAGTCCACGCAGCAATTTTGCCACGGTCATCCTTGACGACATGATTTTCGCCATTGGCGGTTACAACGGTATCCTAGAAAAACTTTCTATCTTCACTCAAAAAAATATTTCGCTGATGTAGTTAGATTTCTAGATATCGCAACAAGAATGTATCGCTATTTTTCGTATCTGTGAAAACATTGTTTGTCACATATAGAATTTATAGCAGTAATGTTCTAGCAATAGCTTCTGAAAAATTTAGGTACCATTGCTAAATGTTATTCATTGCATGATCTAACACGTGATTGATCTTATATAGATAGGCGCTTTAGAAAAACTTTCTTTTTAAAGTTCACAAACAATACAGATATATATTCTGTTTCTGTCATCTAAACTGATTGAGTAATTACATATGCAATATCACAACAGTTGCTAATCATTTATCTGTTTTAATTAATTTTTTACACCTAGAAAATTTTAGCTATTATTGCAAGATCATTTTTTTGAGTGTTCGCCTACATTTTTCCGATTTATCGCTTAAGTCGGTTTTCCAAGAAAATATATACTTTTGCTTTTAATAGTTTTTCTGAAAATATCACTTTTCTCGTCTAAAAGCGTTGGAGAGATCTTTTTAATTATACCTTTTTTATAAATAAAAAAAATTAATAATAATGTGCGCGCACAATCGAAATGTTTGATGATTATCATAACAGTTGTACGAAACCTGTCGCCACAGATATACAGAACGCAATCTTACTTCGCGTAAAATAAGCAGATTATTATTGTATGGAAACATAATTACAGGCTCGAATACAATCGCGTGCGTCGAGTGCTACGACGCTGATTACAACGAATGGTACGACGCATCCCCCATGAATCTCAGTCGCAGTGCACTCAGTGCCTGTGTGATAGAGGGTTTAGCAAACGCGCGCGAGTACTCCTATCTCGGCAAGGCGCGGGATCTCGGTCAAGGTCAGTGTAAACTAGACAGCCTTGTCGTGAATCTCAAAAGAGATGATTAAACCTTCATACCGTGCCCTCAGCATCTTTATATACATATTTACGTCAGACGTGAATGTGGCGAGCTTACACTTCATCAATCAACCTTTGCGTAAAATTCCCGCATTTTTGGTACGTAAAGCATTGTAGCGCGACGAATTCACGTAGCTCTGAAAGCGTAACTGGCAAAGAGCCAATCGCAAAGTATCGTCGTACATCATCATGAAAAACATTTCGTATATAATAAAATAAATCCGGGTGTAACTTATACTGCAGCAATCGTTTAAATGTGAAAAGCGCACGAGTATGCGAAGAGATTATTTATACAGAATTTTTTCGACTGAAGAGCATTTATCGCGACTTTTCACCTTTTCCGCGCGCAATAAAAAAAAAAAAAAAAGAATCTTGACGAATTAAACGTGCTACTGTGACCTTTCAGGACAAGCGACATCGAAAAATCGCGAGAAGTCCGATCGGCCTGGCGAGGGTTCCACTGAGACTAATGTTATAATCTCCGCGCGAGAGGATGGGCAGATCGACGTAAGCGAGTCAGCGCACGTTGCGGGCCCTACAGATGGTATGGCCGATGGTATAGGAAATTTCAACGAGGAGAACGACAATGACGAAGAGGAGATGCAAGGAGAGCTGCTGTACGTTGTACAGCAGCTTGATTAAACGTCAGCAAAGATCGAAACAAAGCTCGGCATGACACTGTGTGATATTTTGTGGACATCATTAAAAAAAATGATATTCTGTATATTTGACAAAGTAGACAGAATTGTTCTACCGACGTAAACGTATAAATATTTTTTAATACTATTCATACTTAAAAATGATTGGTTCAATAAAAAATATACAGAATATTTTTTTTTAATAATATTTAAAATTGATTACAAAAGCATGCAGCTTTATTCTAGTCGACTTTTTAATTAGCCAAAAGAAAGTAAAAAAATTGTTGAGAAAATAAGGGAGATAAATCCGTACAAATTCGCGGACAAAAATGAGGGTTCTAATTATTGTGCCACTTAAAAATCAGTCTAAATGCGCTTCTTAAATTGTATAACGAAATTCAATTTGCCGGACAAAAAGAGGCAACCGAATAGGATTAATAAGGGTATGAAGAATGGGAGGTTTGAAGTTGAATTGCGTTATGCATTAGCAAGTTTTTTGCAGGTTGTTTTCGTTGTTTCTCGCCATTACTCGTAGTGCGGAAGTTTTGACCGCCGCAAATTAAGGCGTAGTCTCGCGCAAGAGGCGGCTATTTTGCCAGGCCCCTATTTTAATTATTATTTTGTAGGTAGCATTATTTTTTTCGCGTCTTTTTTTTTTTTTTGTAAATCTACTTTGAATTCGTAAAATTTGTAACAAGGATTGTAATTGTACGTGCGATCGAATGCAGCACGGTGTACGTGCGTATGCGAACGCGGGGACAATTTTAGATTTCGCAAATTGGTGGAATTTATTGGACACGACGCTCGGCGAACACAATTATTTACACTTTTCGATATGACAAGAAAGAACGTAGTGCGCGATATTTTACACCGCTGACAGATGCGACGTTGTTATTTTTTATGAATACATTTTCTGCTCTTACACGCGTATCTCGATGTCACGATTTTCGCTACAGATTCGTATGTACCGTGATCTGTTATTTTATTCCAATTAAAAAAAAAAAAAAAAAATTTGGTCTCTTCACTCAGCGCAGTCTTTTTTATTTACCTTTGGCTTTTTGGCTGTAAAAAGTATTGCGGATTAAGTCGCGCGAACTCTTGATCGAGGGACGTATCGAGTATGCGTGTCGGGTAAGGTCTGTTTTCAGGTATTGGTGAATAATAATGATGTAATGGCTTGAGATTTTTTATTAATCTATCTCTCATTCATGTATATGTAGATTTATGCATTTTTTTTTATACGTACTTATATATTATGTATAGTGTATACATTTTGTTACTTCTTCATTGGTGTTTCTCTTTTAACGACAACTGTATCTTCCGTTAAATCCTGCTCGCTTGTGCTATATATGATCTTTCTCTCTCTTTTCTCTCTCTCTCTCTCTCTCTCTCTCTCTCTCTCTCTCCCTTTCTCACTATCTAACTCGCAATGGCTTGATCGACGATTACGTGGTGTCGATATTTGGTCAAACCCGGCTGTACGATACGTGCTCGATAATCACGACACGAGCAGAATACGATACCGAGTTCTCCTTTCCGAATGTCGATGAATGCTTCGATGCATACTTTAAAGAGGGAAAAGAAATTCGTTCTCGGACTGGCAGTTTCTCAGAGCCTCGGCACTCAACTTTCAGAAGTCATTTCGAGAAACTCTCCGCCATTCTACATTAGGACTCTGTAATTTCTTTTAGAGACGAAGATAGACGTAAGAGATAGCGTAAAAATTTGAGATATCGAGATATGAATTTGACTTTCTTCAGGAAAATATAAATTTTTATAAATCGTATGATTTTATATAACTTGCGTTTATATTCTCAGGATAAAGTTTGAAATATAAAATATAAAATTAGATATATATATATATATTTTTTTTTTTAATTTTCAACAACGAATAATGGATGTCTCATACACATCGACTTTCTCTATATCATTTTATACTTTTATATATTTATTTTTAATCTATACATATATATCTATTTTTTTTTTTTTCACTTATAAGAAAGGCTCTTGTGAGCCCGAAGAGAGCCCAGCCAGTCCGGACACGAGCGCGATTGCACGACATTGAAATTTCCGTTCGTTAATTATTCGTTAATTATTTCGATAGAGAGGCCATTATAATTTATTACGGAAAACTCGTTATAAACATACATATACTCGGTCGTCCAGCCAGGATGACGCTACAAGATGGAGAAAAGGAATAAATATACGAATGAATCGTAAATTACGCAAGGACATGTCCACCAAAGGTGCAACAACACGATTTTATGTCCCTGAAATAGTCCGGTCCGGAGAAAATCTCTCTAAAATGTATTAAGAAACGGAACGCGGAAAACGGTTGATCGATCGCGCCGCGATTCGCATTCCGATCGCGGCCGCGATTACGATCGGTTTGATCGTTTCCCAACAAATTCCTAGAAAATTGCGCCTTAGGTGGTAAGTTAAAAACTTAAATTTACACGACGAGAGTACAAAGTTAATAATTTGCGACTAGAGAACGTGTTGATTTGTACGATCACAAATATAAAACGACGCTGTAGTTGAGCAAACAATAGGACAGCAATGAAAATTCCTTTTGATCCGCGTTCCTCGTGAACGAGCAAATGGAAAAGCGTCTCGAATTCTTTTCCGAACCCTCATTTCCTTGCCTTTTCGCCGTCTTCCGTAATCTTTTCCGCGCACGATTTGTGACGAGATGCTAACAACAGACAAAGAGAAGAGACTTGTTCGCCTCGCGCTCGCAATCGATCGATGACGCGCGTAAGCGTCATCGACGAGATTTATTCGCAGTTGAGAAAACACTATACAACACACGGTGACGGCTATTTTCCTGATAAACGTGTCGTTGTAGAGTAGAAATTTGATTAAAGAGATAGTTGGAGAATAACTTCGTCCAACTGTAACGCTCGATATTTTTAATAAATTTTTTATTCTCCGGGTTTATTGATGGGATATAAATGTCATCAATCTTTGACGGAGATCGGCAAATGTAGATGAATGTTATTTCAGCTTTCAAATGTTATTAATTGCATAGGTAATTTAATATTAATTTCAGATTTCAAATAAATATTGCACAACAACATTTTCTCTCATGTAAAAGAAGCCGAGCGCATTTATGTAAAACTTGAGATAGACTTCTAAGGTTTCTCCTAGAGAGAAGAATGTAAAAGTATCTTACATTATAAGAATTTAATATTTTACAGTATACTAATGCGCTCTATAAATATATTTATAATAATGTACAAAATTATTTATATTTATATAAAAAGGCATGTGTGTATTTTGTGTATGTGTGTGTTTTGTGTATCTTTTGTGTGTATAACATCGGCTTTCTTTTTTTCTTACTATTATTTAAATTGCTATACCATCTAAAATTCCTTTTAAAATTATCTTATAAATATTTCTAGGGTACAAAATTCTCGAAAGTTTAATTTAAATTAGTTTCAAATTACAATTAATTAAAACACGCGCTTGGCTTCTTTCACATGAAAGCTATCCAATTTAAATCAGATAATGACGTCAAGTGTAGAAAACAAAGAGCTGAAATTTTCAACAAGTGTCAGAAATTGATTGCTTGACAAATATTGAATGCCACCAATCCCTTTATTGAAAAATCCAACACATTTATCAGATAAACGGCCCATCTCGATGGTCCTATTAAAACTCAGTGTAGACACAAATAAAGTGATAGAGAAATATTTTAATACACAGAGTTTGTGTTTTCATTTCTTTTAGACAACTATTCAATATTCAGAATTCGGGAGAATAAAGACTATTCTCAGCGGCGGGCTCGATAAAATGGTACTCATAATTACCGTACCATAAGACAGGATAAGTTTCTTACGGCAAATATAATTTGGCATCACGCGAAAAATTATTAAAACAAATTGCACTGATGTCAAAATGGAATTTTAAAAACTTCTATTAAAATTATAAATATTTTGTTTTTATAAAGAGAGCAATATAAATAAATAGCAATTACTTTTACAAATTATTTTATCCCGTTAGCTACTTTAATTATTTTATCAAATATTTTGAACATAAAAATATGAATAATTTTCGAAATTTATTCGCTTTTTTTAATTAAAGCTAAAATCCAGAAAGATAATCTATTTTAATTACTACATAAACAGAATTGCTTCTCACTATTTTGATACACATTTTCAATAAAAACCTTTTGTCAGTCTGATGCGAAGTTGCGCTTATTAACGCAACTTTTAATCATCTCATAATTATTACCGAGCTCGCGTTTGCAGTAATACACACGATCGCAGTACACATGTTTATGGTGGTCATAGATGATCGTATTGTGACGATATATGTAGACGTACGTTTTTTTTTTTTTTTACGCATGTAAATGAAATACACAGGGTGTTACGGATACGAGTGGTACGGATTTACGCGCGACGATATTATTCGCATATTGAAAGCTGACGTATGATCCGTATGATCCGTGTGATCCGTTTTAACGCATGCGTTACGATAATGGAATCACTGTAAAAATCGTTATTTTCTACGCGTGCGTTTGCGCTCGGAAAGTATGTGTACGAAGAGACTTGTAGCGTGAGAATCGTGGAGTGGAAGATCATAAAGGGCCATCCATCATATACATGCGTTTATCTCAATAAAATGCATATACTAAAAAAAAAAAAAATTACAAAAACCGATACATTCAATCGTTGAAAAGTTTTCAGAAACAGCGGAATAACAATTCAATTGTTTATGTAAAATCTAGAAATCGTTCAGCTTGAAAAATGACATTTTGAAGAACAATAATTTTTATGATTTTCCACTCTGTAATTATTTTGTAATACGCGATAAAATAGACGCCTCGTACTTTAGTTTTCAATTGATAACAATTGCAATCTATAGATATACATACATTCGCGTTTACAGAATATCGGCTTATTTATATCGTTTTACATCACTCACAAACACATGCAGGAATATGCAATCGACATGTCGTGCTTGTCAAAAGTACTAAACGGACATCCACGAGAACATAATGCACGGTATAAACACCTAACATATATCCACTTAATTTTGGTATTTCGTAGTTCCTCCACACACGAGTGTGTGATTTCGAAGTATGAGGCGTCATTTTCGCGACTAATTGCTACGCGATCATACGTCGCAGTTTGGCATATAGAGTATATCAGAAACTCCCGCCTGAATTTTAATGACAAAATCTTTGGCGTTTGAAGTTCATTTTAAATCCTCGAAATTCAATGCTCACTTCTTTTAAGGACAGCCGCGCACACGCACATTATTTGCCGCGGCGAATGCCAAAAAGGATCCTTCACGTCTAATCATTAGTAAATCAATAATTGATATATTTTGTTGTTAAGAAAAACATTTATTTCAAATTGGTCGAGGAGTTCGTCATTAAAATTAAAGTCAGCGATTCTGGAACACCGTGCAGACTTGAAAAGTGACCGACGGCAAGCCAAGTTCGTTCGCGTTTCTCGACGACGACGGTCTCGACAGTAATAGCACTCGCGGGCGCGACGCTTCGCGTTTCCGGCCGCTCGATTATAATTAACATAATTCTTTTTTTCATCTCTTTGTTTTTCATCATAGATTGTTCTGAGCAATTGAGATCTAATATTGGAGGGATTTTGTGTACCTGAAACGTTAGTCACTTCCGTCGCATCACCGCATCCGCTTTGCACCCCAAATTCTCCCTCTCCCTCTTTTTCTTTTGCCTCACTTCAGGGCGCGAATTTGCACTACACTGAAACTTTACCAAGGAACTCATCCCGTCTGATGAAATTCATTATCGCTGCGTTTCACCCGAGTCTTGTCCCGTCAATGCTGATAACGCTGGTCAACGTCCCATGATCGTGCGTCTTTCTCGGCGTCCCTTCATCCTCAGCCTCGCTGATGTGTCATCATTTTGCCTAAGCATTCCTCTCCTCTTCGGATCTTTCTCTCGTTCTCGCAGCACCGTTAGTTAGCTTTCATCCATTCTCTGCATTCACCGCACTCAGCACTCACACTTATCTGAGGATAACAATTGACATACGTTTCGTAACTTTCCTATGCGACTAGACAATGTGTCGTTGCATTGTCTTACTTTTATTATTATTTTTATTTTATTTTTATTTTTATTACATTATTATTATTTTCTCCTCAACGCACGGCCACGCATCGTAGAGAATACATCCGGCGACAGAGCCCTCGCTCGCTAGAGTCTCCTCCTTCAAAGTCTCTTTTTTTTTCCTTTTCTTTAAAAAAAAAAAAAAAGTACGTCTTCGACCGCCGCGCGTATCTCAACAATTCTCGTTTCGTTTTTTTTTTTTTTTTTTTTCTCTTCTACGATTCATTTCTCGCAACGACGTTGATGAAGCTGATGTGCTCGACGATCATATCGTGTTTTCTCGTAATTACTCCGTCGCTTTTCACTAGGCCTGCCAAACGCGTTAATCAGCTCTCTCATCTTTTCCGAGATTGAAGTACGCTCAATCACTCATAGCGATGACGTACGTCACGTACTACAATTTTCCAGGCGTATATATATATAGTATTCGGCAAATCATTATCCTAACTCTCACATAATCTTGCATTTTTCCTACGAGTCTCCGTGTCACCCTTTTCTCTCTTGGTCAGAGAATATTTTGCTACTACTATTATCACCATCTTACACTGGAAAGTAGGCCCGTTTCACGGCGAGCTACAGATCCATTCGATTCGCACGTTCACGGGGCGAACTTTCGATGAAGCGCTGCGAAAGTGAATCCGATTCCGTTCACATGATAAACGCACGCGACCCTCTCCGCGCTCCGCGAGCACGCTCGGCGTCGAGGTGGACGCGTGAAAATCTAACGACGTTTAAACGCTAAAATCGACGACGGCGTGCGCCGCGTTTTCGTGTAAAAAAGACCGGATTGCCCCGCTTCGGCCGATCCGAGTCGTTTCTTTGGAAGAAGGCGGCTGAGCCGGAAAGACGAAGCGGGGCGACGCTCGATAGGACGCTCTATATAAATTACGCTAATCACGCGATCGTCGACGACATCGCGGCGAACGGCGACGCGACGTGATAATTTAATTAGTTGCTTCCTTCGCGACCTAGACAGTCCATTCTTTATCTGAAATACTTCAGTCCCGCCACCAGCAGGAACTTCTCGATGAAAAGCTCGGAGTCGAGGACGGCGATGTGCGCGGCTCGGCCTATCAGGGCGTTCGCCGTCGGCGGTAGTGCGTGATGAACGTCGTATCTGACGAGACTGACGCCGGGTGCCGACATCACGGGATACAGAATGTTGTGCACCATCTCGCGGTACGCGGCACCTGGAAGAATTTCAATTTCTAGCGAATGTGTCCTCGATCAATTGAACGGCTCGTCGTTAAAATTTCAAGACCATCCGACGATCAGCACTGCATTCAAATGCGATACCTTGATCCGTTGGATCTCGCACGGCGGCCTTGCAGAGCTCGATCCGAGCGGAGTGCAGGGGCACGTATCGATCCTGGGCGCTGCCGCACAGCAGAACGTGCTTGAACTTCTGCAGATTGCTCTTCTGGCTCAAACGGAACATGAAGGAGCGTCTCACGTCCGGCGCGTCCTTCATCGCCAGTTGCAGCAGGGATCCGGACTTCTTCCACTTCTGCATGAACCACATACCTGCGCGAATCGATTGAAATGTCATTCCCGAGATACCGAGAGACACGGGGGTTTAGCGTTTGAGACCGCATCTCGGACTTACCCGCGTTCACCAGACCGCTCGTGTTGTAAAGAGTGCCTAAATGGGGTCCGCTCAGGCTGAGGAAGGTGTGCAAGCGTGGAAGAAGCGGACGCAGTTGCGGCCGCGTCAGGGCGCTCCGGATGATTATGGTCCCAAGAGAATGCCCGATGAAGCTCACCTTCTTCGGATTCATGCCCGACGATCCAACGTGATGGAGAATCTCGGCAACTAACCGGTCGGTCATTGTGTCGAAGTCGGAGAAAGTGTCGCCCTTTCGTTACACAAATGACATTGCGCAGTGTGAGACGCCGATATATTCTCAATTGCGATTTTTAATATCGCATATAAAAAGTCCTCTTTGAGAGATTTAAAAATAAAATAAAATAATTATAATATAGAATAAAAAGCAAGTATCGCATCATTTGTTAATGCGATTCAGCATTCTGTTCCAGCATCTCGACCGCCACTCACCTGATTTCTCTCGGACATCAGGAAATACAAATTCTCCCCAGACAGACCCAATTCCAGATATGTCTTAACGAGACGGAGATCGGCGGCGTTTCCGTCGAGGCCGTGGACGCATATGATGAGGTGCACCCCGTCCGGCGAGAAGAATCGATTCTCGTCGCTGACGTAGAAGTACGGCAGGGTCGAGGCCAGGGTCGGATAGTCACTAAGAGGCACATGCGATCTTAATGGTTGAACCGACGACGAGAAGTTCAGAAGGTCACCGTATCCGAGGGAATGGGCACGCTTATGTAAACGCAACTGTGCTTCCTTGCGTTCTCTAGAGGGGGATAAGGTAGACAGAGAAGAGAACTTAACTACGGAACGGAAAGACAGGCGGAAACAACGCGGAAGCGAAACATAAGCGGCACTTAGCGCTCCTAGCGCGATCGTCATCCTTTACATCGCGCTATTAAAGAGTGCGGTGGGAAAAAAATATTGGAATAAAAAAAAAACGCCACTAAAGCGTAATCATGGTTTCAACAAACCGAGTCCCAGTGCTCGCTAAATCACTTGATCACGTCACTTGAAATTCATTTCGCGATAAATAAATTGACATTAGATTTTCAAGAAAGAAATCAGATACTATTTTCTATGTTCTATGACAGCTCGCTTCAATCCATCGAAAGTGGTATATACTTTAAATCGGATACAAAATCTATGATTTTCACGTTCCATCTATTTGGCACGCGAAAAGCACGTCGACGATTTGAAATTGTGTTCCGCGAACACCAGACCTTAAGGAAGCAGTTCTAATCGGGAGGGCAGAGATCGTGTCATCATGCGCGAGAGAGCTCGACATACCTGTAGATCTTCCCCGAGAAGCTCATCTGTCGCTTGAACTCTTCCTTGCACTTCTTGAAATTGATGAAGTCGTCCTGCGTGGACTGCAACAGCTCCTTGCCCTCCTGATAACAGTCGAGGCAGATGTCCCGCACGCTGGAGTAGGGAGTCTCCCTGTCCCGATCGCGGTTCCGCTGCGGACTGCAGGGCGCCGTCTTATTCTGCCTCGGGCTTCTCGTCTGCTTCACCGTCTCGTACACGTGATAGAGCGGATTATCGATCTGCGCCGGCGGGTCGCGGAACTCCTCGGGCGGCGGCGGCTCGTCCTGGAACATCTTGGGCGGCGGCAGCCGCACCTCCTCGTACGAGTGCTCGTCCACGCTCTCCTTGGCGACGGCGGAGCGGTCCTTGCGCGGCACGATCTTCGACAGCTTCTGCCGCAGCTGCTCGCTGGACAGCTTCGCCTGGTTGCGGCGCTGCTCCGAGCTGGAGGTGTCGCCGCTGCTCACCCAGCCGGAACACTCGGACGTGAGATTGCTCGAGCTCGAGCTCGGCGTGGGGCTGCTCGGCCGGGTGGACGGCGGACTGAGGAGATTCGGTATCGCCGGCAAGTTGTTGCTCAGACTGTCCTTGCTGTCGCGTATCGGCATGCAGGGCAGCGAGACCGCGCTGCGCGGCACCACGACCTTGTTCTGGGCGACCGGCACGCTGGCGCATCGCAGCCTCTTCACGCCCGGCGGCGGCACCGCCGCGCTCGACGCGTCCGACGGCGTCGTGCCGTTGGTCGTCGGCGCCTCCATGGGCGACTTTACAGGTTCCATCTAAACGGTGAGAATTCAAAGTTGCAATATCGAGATGCATAAATATCATTTATTAATTTTATATATAAATTGCACAATTGATGACGCGCGCTCTTTTACCTTCAAGATAATTTTGTTGTTGTTCTCCACCTCGAGAACGCTCGTCGCGGGCGCCGGAGGGAGGTGTCGATATTTGGGCAAGGGAGCGACAGCGGGATCCTGATACGCCAGCGGTGGCGGCGCCGGCTTCCGGTTCCTGTGACTGCATTTCTTGCTCTCCTCCGCCGGGTGATCCGTGTCGAGAACGGGCGCGGAGTGCGGCCTCCTGTTGTGCTTGTCCCTTCTTCTCTCGACGCGGGACTCCCTCTTCGGCTCCGGCTTCGGAGCTATCACCTCGTAAATCGGCTCCTGAGGCGTCTCCGCGGTCTTCTTCTCGCGTCGCTGCTTCTCTTCGTAGTTTTGCGCCGCGCTGCTGCGAGACTTGGTCGATCGTTCTGTTCTCCTCCGAGCCGACGGCCGGTCTCGTCGGAAGTCGCAGCACTCGTTGCGCTCCACCGCGTCGAGCAGTCGCTCCGTGCTCTTCGGTCTCTTCGGCTTGTCCATCTCGTCGCGGGTTCTCGCGCTGGTGCTGCCGTTTGTGCGATAAAAGAACGAGTCCGTGGTGCTCGCGTAGTAGTTGGATGACGATTTTTTGTTGAGAAAATCGGCCAGCAGCAGATGACTGCTGCCGTTCATGGATTCTGGTATCTCCGGGCGACTTCTGTGCGTCATCGATGTCTTACCGAGAGTGTGATATCTGCGGCTCTCGACGCCGTTCGTCTGACTGTACTTGCCACCCGTCTGATGTCCGGACTTTCTCGACTTTCCGGAGTTCCCTTTGTAGGTGATTCTGTCCAGCGTCGCCGTGTGCAGCGGCTGACCGTCGTACAGAAAACTGTCGCCGTTTATGTTCGCCTTGGCGGGTAGAAAGCTACTTTGGTCGTTTGTGGTCGTTGGCAGCGGTTGGCGTGTTCCCAGATGATGACTTCGCGGCTCCAGTCGTATTCTCCTCGTATCGAGGGAGTGATAGTCTGCACCGAATACAAGAAATTAATCAATTTGTTCTCGCGATTAATTTCTCAACGTTATTCCATTATTTTATTTTTTCTTAAAAAAATATACTATAAATAAATTAATAACTTGATGTTTAGGCTCGCAAATTTCAAAACGATGGAATAGCAGGAGGATCTCAAGCCAAAGAAGATTGTAATTCTTGATACTTTTTATTCAAACCAATGTTTTAATTAAGCAGTATACGTTTCGGCTGATCTTTCAGCCATCATCAGTGCTACCCTTACAAACTGTTTCTTAGAAGACAGTAAATTTAATTCGTCATTAATAAAAACTTTTATGAAGTGATCACGAGAATGTGATTGCGAGAATTACTTATTGAGATGTTGATCGAAAATCACCATGTTCTCAACTCATATAAATATAAATAAATATAAATAAATTAATGCTCGGACATTCAAATATAACTTTTTCCGTGTAAATCTGTTCGAGACAGATTGATCGTCGACGTGGAATCGAAAAATTCGGAGTGAAACAGAGCTGATCCGAGAGAAAGCTGCTGGATTTAGATATTTCTGTACCTTCCAGCATGTTTCCCGACTTGCTCTCCGGCAAGCAATCGGGCAGCTGACTGAGGTCCAGAGCGCCCATGCAGGTCGGCACGGTGAGATTTTGATCGCAGGACTTGGACGACGGTCGGTAACCGGGCAGATGTCCGCCGGGCGGTAACTCGGGGAACATCGCCGCCAGCAGCGAGGTGATGGATGTGGACTGATAATCCGACTGCTGCTGATGCTGCTGCTGCCGATTCGGAACCAGCATCTGCGTGGACTTGGCTCGAGGCAGAGTGATCACCGGCGTGGAGCCGAGGGATGGATTCGGCGCGGAGCAGGCCTGCTGGCCCGAGGGCGGGAAGAGGGTGCTACTGGACGGCACTGTCGACCGCGGCCTCCCCCTCGAAGGCACCGTCGCGGGCGGCGTGACGTTGCGACCGCCGCCGCGCTGCCCACGCGGGAACAGCTGGGTCGACACGGATCTAGGCAGGGTCTTCGGCGACGTTCTCGGCTGCAGAGGCGCCACGAGATCGGGACCGAGCTGATCGAGGGACTTGCTGTGCCTCGCCGGAAGCGTCGAGGGCATCAGCATGAGGCGGGCTTGGATCGAGCCGATGTCCTGCGCCGCGCCCTCGCTCCTCGGCGACCAGATGCCCACCGAGCGCGATTCCAGTATCGCCGCTATCCCACAGCTGCAGTCGTCCATACTGGGAACTGCAAAGATTATTTACTGTGGTGTCCGAAAAATTTATGGCAGTATATTTCGGATTATTCATCGTTCTCGCACAATTACATATTAATTATTATTCCGAAAATTATATTCTGCTGTAATATTTCAAGCTGCTAAGTCGCTCCGATGTGCATCGCGACAGACCTACCGCTGTTTCTGTGCCTCTGCTGCATGTCAGCGTATTGATCCTCAAAAATCAAAGGCAACGAGTGAAGATCGCCGTCCAGCTCCGGACAATGGACAGGTAACGGCGGCAATGACGCGAGATAACGCGATCTTCGGGCAGCCTCGCTCACCGCTTGATAAGATTGATAATTCGCGTCGTAGCAGCCCGCTGCCGATGTTCTTGGATTTTCTAATACGAAGAAACCTTCCGCAAACCGTTTTACCTGAAAGTGATTAAACGCGGGCGATCGAATAAAGTTGCGTCAATGAAATAAAATTAATTGGATGAAATAAATTGAATTAGTATTGAATTCTTAATCATCATCTAATAGCTGATTATTGTATTTACTCTCAGTTGATGATGAATTCGTGCTAAATGCTCGTGAACCTCTTCTCGGCCGGAGAACGCTTCCAGAAATAACTCCCAGAGAACGATATTTTGTGCGCAAAGTTGGGCTATGTCAGCCTCTTCGGTGTCTATCCACTGCAAAAAGCGAATGCGATAAGGATTTGAAGAAGAATCTTCATCTGAAAATTGAAAGCGTGCCACAAGGTGAAAAATCGAACCTTTGTGATCTTTTTGTGCGTTTTCTGTGTGAGCTCGAGCGCCCTTTGTTGCCAGGAAGGGAGAAGCCGCGCCAGATCAGACAGATCGTTGAGCAAAGATTCTCTCACGGCCAAGAGCAATCTTGTGACCTCTTGCTGGACGAGTCGCGCGTTTTGTATCCTCGTCGCCGATCCGACGCATCTCGTCGTGGTCTCCTGAAATAATCCGCGGAGTTAGATTTATCGAACAGCAATGTCGTTTTCACGTAACAACACCGATGATCAAACACTCACAATGTTTCCGAAGGTCGTCGTACTGTTATCGCCATTCGCCGCCGGTTGCTTAAACTGTAACCAGGGTTTCCCACCTCGTGGTGCACTGCAATTCGATCAATTTGTAATTAAATAACTTGTAGATTTGTTTCATTTTTAATATAAATATCAATTTTTTTTTTTTTTGAAAGCTAGAAAAGAACTTGCACCGCATTTTATTTAATCCGAGCAGTCTTTTCGATGCAAAACGCATTGTAATAATATTTCTGTACTGTATTGTTTTTAAAATTGTACAAAAATTAACACACAAGCGGCGCATTATAGATTCAAACTCAAGATCAAGTTGATTGGTTGAGGAATTCAAAAGTCGGGGCAGAGATCATAAATTGCGCGACTTACTGGCGCGCGAAAAGTTTAGTTCTGAGTTGCTTCAAAGTGTCAAAAACTCACCAGCTTTGCACTACGTGCAGTATGCTCTTCCTGCGTTTCGCCGAAGTACGCGACCATGAAACAGAAAGAAGGTTTCTCTTCTGGAATAACGTCGATTATACATAGAACAGTTGTCTATTATGTGGAATAGTATGTAATAGATTATAAATATAGAATCTAGATTATATATAGAATATAGATTATGTATAGAATAGCGCAAAATAAAGAGTTACAAAATGCGAGCGCGATCAAGCGATACTGACTTGATGTAGGGTTGATGAAGCGCTACAAGACAGGCGTGGATCGTGATGGACACCGCGGCGAGGTGAAAGTAATCGAAAAGCACTGGCAGATGGTAGTGAAGGCCCTTCGTAGGTGTAAAGTTCAGCTGCAGTGCCCTGAAAAGGAACGTCCGTCAAATCTCCTATCGATCACGCGCGGACTCGATAGCGACTTCCAGTCGAAAACCGTCATCGATCAACTCGGCGCGGATCCGCACAATTTGTGGACAAATATCCCAACAGATGTCCGATAGCTGTCTGAGAGACGTTCGAGAGATTAAGTCATCGTTTAGACGTCTTTACGAGCGTCGGGAATTATGTCGCCCGTAGTAATTTTCTTCAACGGAACCTTATTAGATCCGCGTCAATTTTATCAAGTCTTCCCGGCGACAATCAGTTTTAGAACTTGATGAAAGAGTCACTTAGGAACGTATGTGACATTCGAAAGGAGGTACGCCGTAATTGAGCTGCGCGAGTGTAATCCAAATGGCTTGCTCGTGCCATGTTCAAGGAAATTTACATACGCGAAAATAACCTTGGATTTAGGTTATTATTAAACACTTTGAATAGTTATTTTAATCAATACATACTTAAAATAATATCGTTTTCTTATTTTAAAAATTCCTATTTTTCTGCGTTTTAATATTACAACATTCTACAATTAATCAAACTCTAAAATCATAAAATAATCTGTCGTAAATAGCCCAACTTAGTAATCTTTCTCCTTTAATTCCACCACCATTCGTCTTTCTCGATAATTATTCGCAGGCTTACGTATCGCGTTCCCGAGAAAAAAAATCACAAACAAGAAATAAGAATTGTACGGTTGGCTGATTGTCCAGATTGTCCAACCCTTGCGTGTTATTACTAGTAAAAAAAAAAAGTGTACGGACTTTTATGTCAGACGGCAAGACGCTCACCTCGAGGACACGCAAGCCATGTTGCCCGGCTGCGTCGGCTCGCTGAACCATAGCTCGACGCCTAGATTGAAGTGGGTGCGCGACAGGGCCTCCTCAATCTTGTGACTGTGCACGAGCACGTGCGCTCGGAACAGCACGGAGGTGCCGAGTGTCACCTCTTCGTTTTTATAGAGAATCTGAAAGCGCTTACTCGTGCCCGGTCTTTCCAGCGAATCTGCAACACAACGAGTGTGCGCTTGTCCGGCGAATTCCTTGCTGTTCCTCCCCAAAGATACGAGCGACAGATCGATCGAGCGGGAATCAATGAATCTAGCAATGACTTTCGCGTGATACAACCAAGAATTTTCAGCAAAATGCGAAAAATAAATCACGAGCCTTTCACGCTCACGCAAGACTCACGTGTAAAGCTCGCTTTAGACGATCTATAATTCGCGACAGAATTCAAGATAGAAATCTATCTGTAATTTTGTGTAATGAAAAATATCTGAAGAATCGCGAGAAACACCCACGTATAAATACATGATATAAGAAACTGACGACGAGTTTTTTAATGTAATTTTTGACAATTTCGACTTTGCATCGTAATATTTCGATATAATTTATCGGGCATTTGCAAAAATAAAGATCCTTTTGTTGTATAACAACGCGTGTTTCGATTGATTGAGTCTTAATTGATTCACGCATTACAAAGATACTTCGCGCACATACTTGATATAAATATTTTGTTTATGCGAGATTCTGATTTTTCAAATGCTAGATTACACGGTACATAAAATTACAAATAGAATTCTATTTCAATTTCTATATCACAGTGGATCGTCTGAAAGAAGCTTTAGAAACAGAAATGTGAAAATGCCTAAGATTAAATTTTAAAATAGAAAAAACTTTGGTCGAAGAAGGGAAAATGATTGCTAATAAAAAGACTTGTAAGATAAATATGTGATAATTATAAAACAAATAATATATCATGCGAAATAAAGTATCTGTATTGCAAAGACTTGGTACTTCAATCGATAAAGTACTTACGGTTTCGCGGTTGATTAACCTCCACCTTGACTGGTATTTTCGGTGATACTCTGAGAGCAGTCCGGATCTGATAGTACCTGCAAGACACAGAACTCTCTTAAATGGAACACCTCGGCGGCCGATCGCGCGGATACGAGCGGCGCGACCGTTAATCTTACCCGCGCTGGAAGAGATCAACATTGTAGAACTTGCAGAGCTCGAGGGAGAACTCGAGGGTGGCCTGTAGATCGGTCATCTCGATTCACACGATGGAAGGAACCACCCCCGTCCCGCGCTATCCCGGCACAGCCACTAATCGCACGAAGAACAGCTTCGCCCAACACGATGACTTGCGAGCACGAACGCTTCTGGGCTTTGCCGGACTTCTCGGCTCGCTCCTCCCATCCTGAGCAGCTAAAGGTCGAACAGGAGCCAAAGTCTCAGCGCCGAAGGTCCTCTGCAACATAACAGCGTAATTATTGTCGAAAGTGAACCCATCACTATTATTTGTACACAGAAATAACGTATCTCTAAAATCGTGATTACTTTTTTTTTTATAACTGTATCAGCATCTCAACGATTTGTTACTTTAATGTTAGTGTGAATTATGCAGGACGTCGCAAAATATTGAATAGCTGTTTATTGTTAAGGACATGCAAGAACAACCCGGAAAGCGCTTTCCATATTTCACGATGTATGCACCAAGAAGAGTGGAAGCCATAACCGTCTCGTTAAAGTTTCATCGCTACCTGTATGATATTCGCCGTTTCGCGGCGATAAAAACATAGACGGCGGTCCGCGCCTACGTTTGCATATGCCATAAATAAATTGGCGACAGCCAAGTTGGCTAGTCCAAATATAGTTGAGAACAAACTTAGTTACTCGACCAATTAATTTCTAAGCAGCTCATTACTGCTTCATTACTGCATCGAGATTCCGCTTATGGCGATAAATATTTGCAAAACAACGACCGGATGTGTCCCGACGTGACTCAATAATACGATGGCACAGGAAAAGTTTAAATAAACTCTTCTTTTTGCGTGAACGAATCAATGAATCGATATATCGAAGGCCAATGTAATCCACCGCTTTGATGTATACGTGATGTTCGTAGTTGCGGAAAGTATTTCACGGTGATCTGCGTTTCACTGTCAAGGACGGTCAAAAGAGCGTGCACGCGAGTGCAATTATCCTAGTCTATTGTCTTGCTTTGTGCGCGAAGGATCAATGACCAACCGGTTAAGTAACTGGATTTTCTCGAAGGGATGCGTTCAAGGAAGAACGGCCATAAATTGACAAAAATTTAATAAAAAAAACCCAGCCACGGAAATGTTTCGTATTAAAAGTCAATTTACTTTTCCACAGCTTAAATTTCATATAACAAAACACACACATATAGCTTTTCAGTTCCAAATGGATCCTGCTTCCAGAAATTTTATTTTTGGTGTGTCAAAACACTTTTACGTTCAAAATTAAAACGTCACGAAAAATAATAGTCTTCTATCGTACATTTTTTTCCCTAAAACGTCAACTTTAAATCCACTGATCCTTTGACCGTCCAATAAAATTCGCGAAATGTATTTCACATTATTTTTACAAATATCAATACTATGTATATTTTATTTAGGATTATAGTCGCTATATCACTACGCTACACCTCTCCGTTTATCGACCACGCACTTTTATTATTTTGTTTTCCGTTCGATATAAAAATGCGCCGCAGTTTATTGCCTTTATAGTATATCATGCTGCAATCGTAACGCGGAAAAACTGATTATTTATGGTAAATGGACGCGGTAATAGTTGGATAATTTACATAAAACAAAATAATGACGCGTAATTGCACGCCGTTGTTAAACTGTTAATTTGAATGTGTTTAATTAGTCAGGAAAATACCAATATAACGATATATCGAAATATTATTTACATATAATTTTGATAAATAAGCAAAGATACGCTATCAGCAGAACAATCTCTGATAAACCAATGAAATACGATATGATCTGAGTGTGCCATTATGAATATCACATATACCCTTATTACTTTTTATCGATACCAACTATATACACACGAGCGATTGTTTCATCGCGACAATCTCGCGCACGGCGAAGCCGTTCTGGACTGCGCTTAGGGGGGAAACTTTCTTAATTTATGCTCATCGATATTCCCAAGGCCGGTGTATTTTCCCGACGTGCACGACGATGCTCACGATGCCGGAAAGTGCTTCTTGGCGAACGCACTCCATTGCCAAGGCTGCTCAAAGGCTGCGCGCACTCGGCTGCCGCCTCTTTCTGGCGCTTTTAAAATAAGAAAACGGACGACACCTTCTCTCGGTGTGTCGACACTGGCAGTTCCTCGCCGGTCCTTTTCACACGCGAGAAAGAAAAAAAACGCGCTGACACAGATTTGTATATGTTCGTTGCACAAATGTAGATCCGAAGACATCAAAGTTTCTATAGACAAATTTCTGGATAATAATTTTATAAAAGAAATGTCAAACTTGGGCCTTAATAATAAAATATTATTAAAAATGTAAAATAGCTATGTTGACCCAGAGCCAGGTGTTAGATGCTCAAAAAATAATAATTAACCAAATTATCAATTCATACGTTTCGGCACATTTATTTTGGCCATCTTCAGTGATAACATAATAGAAAGTAAACAATCGTTACAGAGGAAACATGAAAGAATAAAAAACAAATATGCTCCGCAAGGCCAACGCATATCGGTTAAAGAATTTGAACGCTCATTATAATATAAAATAAAATAGTAATCAATTAATAATTTTATATTAAAAAACGTCGAATACAAATAGCCTTTTCAATGGATCGTCTGAAAGTGAAACAATTTTAATACAAGATCCGCTCACATCATCGCGCGCCGTTACGTCGATCACATTTGCCCGGGAATACTCACAGCTGCGCCGGTGAAGCCGGGGCTTTAACGCACGCGATTAATATCACGATCTCTCATCATCGTTCGCGTCACTGCCAAGGCCGCGCGAAGGCCGGGCATAGCCCGGAAACCGGCTTTTCCAGCACATTTATCCCCTCGGTGCGAGGATCAACGACCTTGGTCTTAAACTAGAGTGGAACGTTGGGGAAGCCTGTTTCAACGACACTTATTGTCGTTATGTAAGAGAAATTTGTCCTCTCGAGTTAACATGTAATAAATTGTATTTGTGACGATATTTTATTGTCATCTTATCGCTAGAATTTGAAACTGAATTTCTTTTGTGTTATGTTGAAAAAACAACAACAAATTTTAATGAAAAATTGTAGAATACTGGCTGTATCTAAAACAGCGTAATCCTCAAGACAGAAAAAGACGTGGCTTCAGATCTATTATTCGCTACGCTGAAATGCGGAAAAGTTCGTTTTTTTCTTTCCTTATAAACCGCAGAAGTCCGCAGGTTATTTCCAAGTTTCACGGTCTAAGTAAAGTTCATGCAATAATTTAAAGGGCTGGATTTTCCCTAAGTCGCGCCGCGCCGAAGAAGGAGAGGAGAGAAACGAGCGCTGGCTACAGACAGCTGCGTTTTGCCACTTTTAACTTGATCCTTGTAATACGATTACGTGTACGTGTGTCTAACCGGTCTATCTTTCAGTAACGCCAAAAGACGATTTTAAATAATAGAGTGCAATATTTATATTTTACAGAACAAAATTTTGAAAATTATATTTATATAATTTTTAAAAATTCATTTTGTTAGAATTATTTCTTTTGCAGTCTATATTCTGTCTTTTGAAAGATTATATTTAAAAAAATAGTACATTAAAGAATTAAATTTTTTTCCTCTTCCGCACTCTATATATTTTATCAATACAATTGAAATTGTTTGAGTAACACGATTATGCAAACAAGTTGCACTAGTTAAAACAGCAGAAAGTCGCTGCATCTTTTATTAAAAAAACATTCTATATTCCGCGCTACCTTTTAATGCTTTTGCATTACTAACGATTAGTTCATTTTCCATGCAAGCGCGAGCTTCAAGTACGAGTCTGTCGCTTTGATGTGTTTTATAAGTCACATGCGTCTCATTTTATTTGTACACACACTGTCGTAATCCTTTATGCGACTCTGTCGCGGGCGTTTATCCCTTCACTCACAATATGAATACGTAGCAGATCCCAGAGAGATTGTAATACAACTTTTCACGATTAAAATAAAAGACGAGAATGATATAATTATTATTTTTATATACTACTCTTTGCATCGTCTTTTTAAATTCTAATTCCTATAAGAAACCAAAGACGACATAATCTGTACGAAGTTAGCAAGCTTTGCACATTTCAGACGTGGTTTCAATTCGAATCGGCGTCAAATAATTGCATTTTACAAAAATTATAATAAAATCCAGCAGAGAGAGAAAGAGATTTGCTTAATAAGAATTTGGAAGTAAGAGCGACGTTGAATTAAAACCTCTATCGAGGCCTCAATCTGAATCGTAAATGCGAAAAGTGTATCTTCTCTCGCTTCGAGTCTTCGTAACAGTTTACCGTGGGATAAAGTCACGCTCGTGTACGTGTCAAGCGCATTTCAGTCGCGATGAGGGTTAATCGTTCGGGCGCTCTTTCGCCTCGTGTGTGCACCGGTGATATTTCTAGCCCTGAGGCCGACGCACCGTGGCCCAGTTTAACGCCTTTAAGAGATGTCGGCCTACATCGACCGACGTGCGTATTTACGTACGAGCAACGATATGACGACCGTCGCAGCGCGCTCTTCTTCCTATGCGCGGCAACGCGGATGAGATAAGAAGAGTACGTTAAGCTATACAGAAGCACAGAATTACGCAACCAAAATGCTTTTCCCTGAAAATCCGCTCTGGACTGGGATTTTACAACTTTTCTTGGTCGATCCCAGTATATCGCATTTTTCGAGAATGATGCATTAAAACCAATTTGCATATGTACTATTTTGTTTACTTTTTAATTAAAAATATTTTTAGTCGATATTAAATTTAAAAAAAATTGTTATAATTGAAGCAAACGTGAAGGATTTGTTATTATATAAAAAATTTTTCTTTGAAATTTTATTTAAAAAAGAAACATTCTAAGTTTAGCTAAAAATCTGTTATTAAAAAAACGCGCTTTGCATCGTAATTTTGTAAAAATACAATTTTTCTTCGTGTAATATTCTTGAAAAAGTCAAAAGTGAGAAAGTACGAATACGTACAGTTGACAACTTGTGGATGAAAGCTTAAATTTTGCTGAAAGTTTAATCATTCCCTATACGTTCGTGACTACTTTCGGATTTGCCGGGCACAACTTATAATTTAATTAGGCCCGCCCGGATTCTTCGCAAAGTTACTCTTTAAAGAACGAAAAACGGCGAAACTGTAAATAGACTGTACTGAAAATAGAAACGTAACTCGCGATGTTCACAACAAAATAAAAACTTTCCCGGTCGCGTGTTAGCGCCGATTATTGTGTAACATTTTGCCGGAGCAATCTTCTTCCTATAAAATTGATTTTCTTCCTCATAGACTTTGTAGGTTAAATAAAATATAAGGAACTATAAATATACCGATGCGCGCGGATTACTTCTTATATACCAAAGGTTCGTTCTATAACAGCGCAAGAAACGAGAAATTATAAAAGACATCCTGTTCCCAAGATAATAAAAAAATGAACGACCTACAGAAAGTGTCCAAGCAAGTTTGGATTCTCTCGCGTAAGACGGAAGACTTTATTCTCATTGCGTATAAAACAGTAGTTAAAAAAAATTATTGTTTCGCGACACGGCATATAGAAGTTCATCTTTTTACAGACGCCTTTACTTTCTTCCATTCCTATTTATTTTTAAAACTTTGCAGGTAACCTTAAATCCACTTCGTCAACGACCTTTCATCAGATGAATATCAAAGCAGGTTTTCCTGCGACGTGTAATCATCGAGGCGCCATCGCAATTTCGCAGAAGGCATGAATAGCGACGCATAATTAAGCAGTTTGTTTTTAATCCGACATAGATAAAATC
Source organism: Linepithema humile (assembly GCF_040581485.1). Lineage (NCBI taxonomy): Eukaryota > Metazoa > Arthropoda > Insecta > Hymenoptera > Formicidae > Linepithema > Linepithema humile. Next base: position 8,232,414 of record NC_090130.1, on the reverse strand, counting down.
TCCAGATATAAAATGTCACAGTTTACATCTATTTATATCCTACTGTATGATAAATAAAATATGAATTATAAATAACATTTGCAAGAAAATAAAATATTTGAAACGATTTACGAGAAACATCGAAGATATTCAATATTTTGATACCTCGAATTTCATTGTGCCTTTCAGAAATATCTTTCCCAAAATCCGCGCAATTGTTTCTCAAATAATTGCTCTTTGAAAAAGCCAAAGAATTTTAACCTTGAACGACCTAGCAGCGCCCCTTCAAGCGCCATCAAGGACTTGTTAGCTTCGCCTTTCCGTCCTTTCAATAAAATTGCGTACGCGGTCGGCGAATGAAAAAGACGGAAGTGTGAATCATCCAGCGTCACCCCACTGGCTAATGACAGAGGAAACAGGCTCTAACGAGGAAGATTGAAATTTCGTATCGATTAGCGCGTCGTTCCGCGACGAATTTCCATACCGCGCCGACCCTCCCCAGGTCGTCTACCTATCAGCCGACCGCCGCCCCTTTGGCCGGACAAACACAGGTATTTACTACTTCATCGTCTCGCAACTTTGCGTAGTTTCATCCTTTCGATGTTCAATTTATATCTTCCAACAATAAAAGAGAAGTCAGATTCAACGTTACTGAAATAAACAATAATATAATTTGAAGAATAAAATTTCCACGAGATATTTGAATGAATTTCAGAAAATATTGAAAATAATTCAACAAAATTTTTCACGCGATATACTTTTCAAAGGTTTTGTATAATTAACAGAAAAAAAAGTGTATACACTTTACGCATGCGTGTGTGTTACGTAATACATATAATGTATTTTAAAGATATCGGCTTACTTATTTATTTATTTATTTTAATTTATTCAGGAATCCCCGAAACACTTTATCCGAGGCAATCTCGCTGCATTCTACATGCGATCGATCGCAATTCGGCTTCCGTTACGAGGCACACGGGGCCCGATCGTAAAAACGTAAGCGGAAGATTCACTGAGTTTCGTGACTTTACGGAAAATGGAAAATTAATCATTTTGTCGCGGAGAGGAAGATCGCAGGAGAATCTCAATCCTGGGACTCGTGTGCCCTTTTCCGTACGACGCGCGTCCCAATCAAGCCACGTATTCGACCCTTTCCCTCGGTCGTTTCCCTCAGAGCATTTAACCCCCGACCTTTTCCCGATCGACTGCATGCACTGACGTATTTAGTCGGCCCCGGTACGTCTTTGTATCATCGAATCCCGTTTGCCGGCAGGTTCATAGTTCGCGGAAAAGCGTTTTCAAGTCAATGCTTGAAAATCGCTTCCGCGTGAAAGTTCAAAGCAAAAGTAGAATAAGTAATCTCAGGCCGAGCGGCGATTTTTATCAGGGCAAAATTGCAACTTCACGCGTGTCCCACAAATGCATTTTTCCACACTTCCCCTCTGACCTATTTTCAAAATTGCGCCCGGATCAATCTTGCGTGAATAATATCGCGCCATTATTTATGCGATAATAATTATTCGATCAATTATATTCACTTCAATTATTTACTCGATTATTTACTCAAGTAATAATTATTCATGATACACAGTGTGTACTTATCCAAGAATTATTGGAACAAATTAATATCGCTGTTGAATATTATCGAATTAATTATTTTTATCCGAATAAATTTTGCGTTCCTATAAATCTTCTTTATCGGGCACAGGATCTATTATTTAAATAAAATTGTGTCCAATTCTGATTTAGTGACACGATACCCGCGTATTTTTATCCCAACGTCGATATTTATACATCTCTCGGTCAGAAGTAGCTCGGAACAGTTCTGCAAAGATGCGAAAGCGCGCCTATACCGATGCCAGTGAATTTTTCAGCAAGCTTTCCCGCGTTGCCCTTAAAATAGCGTCACTGTTGCGCTAGATTTCCACTCGCTTTTAAGATATTAAACCGTAATACGTCGCCCTTTCCGACGGATCCGCGCTGACCTTAACGACAGAGAAATCCAGGCGACGAAGAAATTTCGTATAAATGAAAATTTCTTCCCGTGGCGGGCATTCAGGTTTTCCCCTTTGACCCTCGCTCCCTTTCGACGGGGAGTCTGGATATTTGATAGGGCTTCTTGCCTACGGCATATAAGCGTTGCAAATTTAAAGATCAACTTGGATTGCATCGGCAGGATCAATAAGGCAGGTGTGTACACGGCGGATGTCTTCGACCTCTATTTTTCGGACCGATCGTCGCCCCGAGGCTCTTTCTCAAAAAACAGCACGTAAATTCATTGAATGAACAGCGTAGAAATAATATAAGCATTCTGGACCGTTAAATAGATACGTCCAGAAATTTCTAAAAATTGGCTGACTAAATGTGTAGAAAAAAAATCACGTAGAAACATCCCTTATAAAACTTGAACTTTTTTTCACGATATAAAAACTTGATTTTCGAAATCGATGCTGCGAAAATCGATAAGCGCACAGACAAACCACGTCGCCTAAATAGAGTGTTAATCCTCGAAAGGCGATTTCTCTGCACCCTTCGGTTTCAACGTGACTCCCATGTCCGCTCGCAGTAGTTGCGTGCGTATTTGGGCAGACGTCTAGACGGTTTCTATCCGACGAAGCGACGGCGGCGTCTCGGCATAATCAAAAGCGTTTCTTATCTCCTAGGCATCGTACGTAGTGTCTCGCGGCGCTAGATCGAATCCCGAAGTAATTCCGAGGTCTACCGCTCGGCTTCCTTCGACCGAACAGCACCGCTTATTACGGCAATAAATATCGTAAGGAGCTCATAGTCCGCCCGGGAAACGAGAGCGGCAAACTTCGCGACGAGACCACCAACCGATCGCCGCGATTTACTCGATGCTTATAGATTCGACTCACGCGGGGGTTAGCAATATTCTTCTTCGAACACAATAAGCACCAAATTATATTGACAGCGCAGCATTAGACATACCTTAGTATATTATTAATGTAAACTTGAAGAAGAAATGCGAGCCGAAAAATAATAAATAATATTTTTCGCTTTAAAATTTAACGAAATAACTGCGGTCGTAAAGTGCTTATCTGTGACAGATATACGCGCTTATGTGAGAGCAAAGTGACGCAATGGCCATTGAGCTAAAAATGTCGACAAAATTACATCACATTCAAATTCGACATACAAAACTTATTGAAATAATCTCGGCCTGATGTGCAATACCGACACAATTGAACGTAGCAAAAAATAATTACGTGGTATGTAATAAGATAACAGGAGGAACAGATGTGAAATCAGCGCCGAGTTCCCGGCAAAAAGCACCCTGCTCGATTCCTACTGCAAAAACATTGTTATCCAGTGTAATGTAAATTCAAGATGCAAATTGCCACTGGTTGGTTCGTCCATGGACCATTGGCGTCCACCGTATTCGTTGTACGGTATCGCAAAAACCGTCTCATTTGCATCTTGAATTTACATTAGTGTTCACTGTAAACGTGACTTTAGCCTTTGCCATATCCAAGATATTGCAAAAAGTCTTTGGTTACAACAACCGCGTCTCTCTCTCTGCCTCCTCGTCGTACGAAAATGCGAATCGTGCCGAGTTAGCGCGATAAACGTTAAATCCATTTACCCGGACGACGTCCGGTGAGAGATGAAGAGATTTCATCATCGTACATTTCGCCGGTAAAATACAGCCCGGGCCAAATATCTCAAGCGCTTTAATAAATGACAGCCTGAAGCGGCGAGGTTTCACAAGTTAAAAAGTGCGATAAATTTTTATATATATTTCACACGTGAAACATTTATGCTGTACAGCGATTGCTTAAGTATTTAAAAAATTTTCTTCCTCAAGCCGCGATAATTTTTAAAAAAATTGCATTTATTTACTAATGCGTGTTAAATAATAAAAAAAAAAAATGCTATATTTAATATTGCGTATATTTGCAGTGTCGCAAATGCGTGAGATAAATAATAATTTTCCTGTCTTTAAATCATTGACATTATTGTTCAAATATTTATTTGTGCGTATAAAAAAAAAGAACAGCAATCCTCCGACACAGCTTGTAAAAACATGAACAAATGACATGTATAATCTTTAGCAAGCGGAAAAAGTGCAATGTTTTTGCAGTAGGAAAAGTGCTCTTCCCAACCAACTGGCTCGAAGGATTCCTTTTTTCTCACTCCATCCAAGCCGCTCGAAGGATGATACTCTTTTTGCGCTTCTGTCGTTTCTCGCCGAGAATTTCTCGTCTCTCTAGCAAGCGGATAAATGCGCGTAAATTGTCGACGGAAATCTCCGGTAACTGCTATGGAGGCGATACACACCTTCACATCGACACATTCACCAACGCACAAGCAATCTGCAACGCGCTCTACAGAATTGCCATTTTTTTTCTTCACAAATTCACTGCAAGTATTCATTAGCAACGTTTAATGGCAAATATAATTATATTTTTCACTGTGCACGGCGCGCGCTTTCAATCGTAACGAAAAAAAGCATCAAATTTTGTGTTCTGTAATTTAGAAGGAAATTGTGCTGAGCGTTAATGTTAAGAATCCGCAATCGTACATGAAGCTGGTATAAACAAGACATCATCATTTTAAACTGTAAAATACGGAGACGTATCTCGTAAGATACATCACCTAGTTTAGAGCTTGGCTGGACATCCTATATAACACGCGTTTATACATACACGTCGTATATATGTATATATATATATATCTGCGCACGTGTTTTCCCGTCGTAGCCTCGAGCCGATAAACCGGTAGTTCAACAACCACGCGAGCGTGCTGGAGGAGTTTCACCCCCCTAAGACGATAAAGCGGCCTTTACTGCCGCGACCGGAGGTACAAACACGCATGCACACAACCCTTTCTTCTCGTCGCCGTACCGAGTCGTATATCGAAGACCACCGATCACAATTGGGGTGCGTTTCGTGCACGTACGCTAATTTTTTTTCTCCATATATCATTGCGATGAACGCGATGATAAAGAGCGGTGATAAATTTCCACGCAGCCTTCCGGCGACTGTCGACTAATCTCGTAATGCATTTTAATAATCAAGGCCATAATTTCTAAATTTGTATCACGAGCCAAACTCGTAAACTGCTGGGCGGCTGGCGAAAGATTGTACGGAGTTTCAAGTTTTCCTAAAATTATGTAATCAATTCGCAATTTTCCCACACAGTAAAAACTTGGAAAAACTTTTCTTATCAAAATTGGAAATACAAAAAGTTCTCAAACTGAAATGCTTTTTGCAATTTATAATTCTGAAATGTAGTTAATAAAATCATATTGAATTGAAGTTGACTTTTTGATATAAAATTATCGAGATATTTAAGACTGAATATGAGAAAGCTGGCAGAAGTAATGGTGTGTCTGAAAAAAAATTGACCTCAAATGCCTTAAAGAATCCGTGATTAAACTTTAGATAGGGATTTTCTGGAACATTCTGTATGAGCACGGTATATACAGTAAAAGGAAACTGCAAGCACAAATTGGCGCATCAAATAGATAGTCGAGCCGATTCTTCTTCCGTTCTCGCGACGATCGCCCCGATCTCATTTTGAGGCGAAATTGTTCGGCCCGAGCCAGGCTACCGTGCAATTCCCTCGCTAATCACCGCGGTGTAACGAGCCAAGAATCTACTATATCGTGGCCCGGCTAACTCGTAACCACATTGCTACTCATTATTTCCCGCTGGCTCTCGAGTAAATCGCAGGCCGCCTCGATTTGCTGACACATCGCGATATCTGTCTTAAATCAGCGGAGATCAATAAACTTCAGATAACGTTTCAATCCTCCGCAGCTCTGTAATTACTTTTGTCCCCAAAAATACCGTATTTTATAATTGTTGTTAAAAATATGATAAAATTAAAAACACAAATAAGATAATAATTACATGCTATAGTTTCGTTTCACTCGTTTTACTCTTGTAATATGAATAAAGAGCCGAGAGTGAAAAGAAATATAAATTACCAGTTCTCGACGATGATATTTAATCAAAGAGTTCATCTATTATTCATCAGCGGAATTGAGTCAATTCAATTATCTTTTAAACTCATTAGACGGAGCATTTCCACAGTCGATAGCTGCAACGTTATTTATGCAGTAAAATAATACAGCATCAATTACTTAATAGCGCAAACAATCGATTACGAAATTTTCAGTATTGTGAGACTCTGACGTAATACGAATAAATATACATTATGTACACTGTCCTCCAGCTAGCTATACTTGCCCGTTTTATGTACAGCAGTAATATAACACGCTCTTGTATATATATCGACATCCTTGCACTCTGATATTCTTTTGAGCGCGCGTATATATACGTTGGTTCAATGACCATCCCGATCAAAGATTGAAAATGACACAAGCAACCAGCCTTTTCTCTCCGAGATAAGGTTTCAGGTCGAATAGAGCACTCCGACTGATTGCTGTTAAGACCAGAAATAGAGCGAGACAATAAGGAGCCCGTGGAAAAGTTGAAATTCGCGGGAGCGAGGTTTTAGAAAAGAAACTAGCGAGGACAGTCACCGAGAAATGTGTTTTTGGCAGCAACACGAGCGCATTGGCATCGAAATACCTGTCGAAAAGAGAAAACGACTCGGCTGGCGGTCAAAAATTTGTTTTTAAAATAAAGCACCGAAAATGATATTCATACAATGCCAAAAATCTGCGACTTTAATTCTACAGTTTGTTTTATTCATTGCTTATAAAATTGATTTTTCAAACTGTGTTTGGATATTAATATTTAGCGAACAATTAAAAATTCAGAGTTTCTCAGCTGTATTTTATTTAATTATTAATATTTAAATTGAAACAGACTTTTTCTCTTTTCAGAATTTTAATTCAAGATATTCATCATAATTGTCAAAATATTTATAACTTCGAATGTGATATCGCCGTTGGCGTCAAGACATTCATTATCGAATGCTATGTATAAAATCATGAATTTATGTGATTAAAATCAGAGATCGTTGGACGTTTCGTAACTCTAATTGCAAGCCACGCACAAAGAAGAGAAAAATTGCACGGAATCGAACGCGGCGGTTATTTCTCGCACATTTCGACAAGCGGTACGCTTTTCGTTGACTTTTCACGAGTCACCCCGCTATCAAGCATTCCGTGTAGATATTCCATCGCATGCATTATTTTTTGCCGGCGGGAAACTAGAGAACTCTGGAGAGGCGGCGGGCGGAAGAGAGCGACTGTTCCCAACGGGATACCCGACCTGTCTCTACGCGCGCGATCCTTCGTCTCGAATGTTGCTCCATATCGATTGACCTTTTCTGAATACGGTCGCGCCTCAGAAATGTCAGGGTGCTATCGCCATCCGCGGCTATGAACTTTCGGCCATACATCTGTTACGTCTATTGAAGTCATCGCACCGCACGGCGCAGTCGTTTGTAGCAGGTAGACGGGATGGAATTTTCCTAGAAATTGGTTCCATGCCCTTTATCTCGGCCGCCGCCGCTAATCGAATGCAACTGCTAGTCAAACAGTAATATAATCGATAATGGAACAGTGCATGGCACCGCGATATATTGCGGTCGCGGACGCGAAATAAAAGCGTGCGTTTTAGGCGGAGCGCAATTTAATAATAGCCAATCGTATTCGGCCGATTTTAGATTCCATTCATTCCTACGAAAATTGCTTTTACTGAATAGCCCCCGGTTTATTAAATCGCAGATAGTTATGATTATTAGCGGAGAAATGGATTGATAAAAATCTATTGCTTCCGAGCGTGCAATTCCCGTTCGAAGAACGCCTCGCTATCGACGGCGCTCCGAATTATTACGCTGACATTTCAAGTCGATTATTTATTTTAATTAAAGTCAGATGAAGAGAGAAAGATATATATATATATAATCCCGAATTATTATACGTAAAGAGAAATTAAATTAAGCTTCGCGACTCGATTGTGACGTGCATTGAATATCTTCGTGTTGTATCGGCAAATTTGCTGACATTCCAGAGAATTTACGGGGGTCGCGAGCTGCCAATGAAATTAACGCTAGACTAGCGCGGCTCGTAATTCATATTGCGTAATTTATATTGCGTAACTAAACAAACGCCTACGCGCGTATAAGAATAATATTAAAAAACTTATACGTAGACTGCAAAATATTAAATCCTATCAGCCAGTTGTGACCCATCAGCGTAAATCCGCTTAACCGGTGACCTTTGTGATTGTTTTACAATACTGTAATTATTGCAGACTTAACACATATTTTTCTCTCGTGAAAAAAAATTGCTCCGTCATCCTTGCGACTTTAAAATAGTATGCATGTCAATTTGTTTTCAAATTGGTTATAAAAGCTCTATTATTTCTTTCCAATTAAAAAATTCCAAATGTATATAATTTGATTCGAATTTTAATATCTCAAAAGTGTACATAAACAAAACGTTAATAAATAGCAATGTAATTTCGAAGCGCGATCTCTCGGTTAAACTAATTTATTAAAACTGTTGCGCTTGGTTTACACGAGCTATCATTTCTTCACAAGCAATTCTGTGCAAAGTTTAAAAACTTCCTCTCTCTCTCTCTCTCTCTCTCTCTCTTTAGGCATACGTATACTACCTACTTCGCAGATACTGAGAATAGCACAACAATAACCCCATCGAGTATGATGGAGACACGCACGCGAGAAAGAGATTGCGACACTCGTAAAGTATCCCTCGCGAAAGGAGATTATTATCTTATACCCGCGTCCCGTGGTTGCATCGTGGAATCGTATAATCGATCACTTCTTACGAGCTTTACCGCGACGGTGGTTACCGAGACGGTGATGTCGGCAGCAGCCGTAACCTTGCTAAATTATTGAACGACCATGCTAGACGCCGTCCACGCCGTAGTCGGGCGAAATGAACAATTTCGCAGGATATACATTTCCGGCTCGCAGTAAAATCGACGCAAAAAGCCGTCGTATCGACGGGTCCAGATTCGTCGATGACAGACTGGAAAATATATACAAAGCACGGCGGATATGGTAATGAAAAAACAATAACGGAGAAAGAAAAGATGAGTAAGAGTTGTTTTCTTAAATTCCCTTTTAAGTGAATTCAGCCGGTACAGCCGGAAATATGATTACAATTTTAGAATAACCTTTTAATTGGCGAAAAGCAATAAATTCAGTCGCTTTCGTCCGTTTGAATATCAAAGATAACAAGATGGAAATATCAGATTGCGAGTGAAACCTTTCCGATTTCAGAACAATGGTACGGCCGAGTTAAAACGTAATATCGTTGAAAATTAAGGCGCGTTAGAGAAGAGAGGTTCATTGAATTGGCCGGCGGATGATTGAGGGAGCCGGTGCTTAAGTAAATTGAGATTTTCCGATTTTACATGCGCGCATCGAGCAAGTAGTATGTATCGTACATAGTAGCTGCTGCCCGGTATAACGGCAGGGAGCGAATGGACGTCGAAAAGAGGCATCAATTTAAAAGCCGTGACTCACTGGGACACGATAACGTAGTTAGCGCGCCGCTGTCCTGTCGCCTCTCTAAAAAAATGAGACGGAAAAGGTTGATGGCGCCGGGAAAAAGGGGGAGAGAAAGAGATAGAGATGGTAATCCGGTAACACCTCTCTTAAGCGACTAATCGAGGCCAGTGCATATGCATGGGAAGGGAGGAGGAAGAGAGAGAGAGAGAGAGAGAGGGAGAAGATTCTCGAGTGGTCGACGAGCCACGAGTATTATGCCCGGTATTCGTGTACGTTACTCGTGGCGTGCGGCGATGAAGGGGTTGCGATGAAGGCGGGCATGGAGAGAGCAAAGGGCGCATGCATACATCGTGCATAATAAACCCTTTCTTCATTACCATCGCGGGGGCCTTTCCGCGGCAGCCGCGAGAAGAAAGCTTCCACGCGCCGACGATTTCGATTGACAAGAAGCGAGGAAGAGGAAAAAAAAAAAAAAAAAGACACGAGACGCCGGGATTGCGGAGAAACCGGGGCGGAAACGAGCACGCGAGGGAGAGAAATCGCGAGGGAAACAGCGATATCGCTCCCTCGCCCCCCCCCTCCGGCGGCGATTCCCCTCGTCCGCGCCGAGTGTGCCCATCGAAGCAGCGTCCCCTCGCCCCAATTACCGTGCCCAGCGCGCACCGCCTCCCGTTTCGCGGCTCGTAATTTGCATCCGACCTCTATTTCCTCGCGGCGATGCGAGAGGCTGCGTGGAGCTTCTTGTCGCCCGGACGACGCCGTCCGCGGGAGAAGCGCGCGAGCGGTTCTGAAACCAACGGCCGAGGCGATCTCCTCCCGAAGAACGTGCGAGCGAATCAAACCGCGCGAAATTTCTTTCAGGCGAATGGAGTGTCGAAAAAGGCCGCGGATGATTCATGCCGCGCCGTGTACGAATACTCGCGAGAGATGATTCATCGAGAGGGAAAAATCTCGCCTACGCGTACGAGGGGGTGGAAAGAAGCGGGTGAGACATGCGTGTGACAAGCCGGGGGAAGCGGAAGAGGATACTTGAACGCGGTTATTACTTACCAGGCACGAGGTCATCGACGAGGGGATGAGCGACGAGCTGATTCCAGGATTGACGGCTGACGAACATCCCTCCGGATGTTCTGGCCTTCCTTCCCTCCCGCTCTTTTCCGTCCCCTTTAGCACTCGGGACTTCCGGCAACGTTCCGCGAAACCCGGGCGATCCTCCTCCCGTCGCCGTCGCCGCGCCGGCAACACCCACTTTCTCCCCTGGCCTCGTAACCTCGAGGGCCACTTTCCTTCCCTCTCGCCGCCGATCGCAGGGGCGCAGCGCTATTCCGGACAGCAGCACCGCCGCTACCCGCCGTCGTCGTCGTCGTCGTCGCCGCTGCCTTCGTCGCCGCCGTCGCTATCACCACAATCACTTCCACCGTCAACCACCGCCGCCGCCGCCGTCGCCGTCGTCGCCGCCGCCGCTGCCGCCGTCGTCGTCGTCGCTGCCACAGTCACAACAAGCAACTACGGCAGTAGTAGCAGACGCTCGGCGTACTACTGTCAGACAGTTTGCACCCCCTGCGACTGTCACGTGAGCTCTCTCTGGTACCGCTCTCTTTTTCTCGCCCTTTCTCACTCTCTCTCTCTCTTTCTCTCCTCTGCTTCCGCCCTACTATCCCTCTCTTTCGGGCGCGAGCTATCGACTCAACCCCGCTGACAATTAATCGCAGCTCGTAGAGTCAGATCTCGCGGTATGCGTGCGTATGATCGTCGACAGAGATCGTCGCGTTCTCGCGCGTCCTCACATCGCGATGCCGTCGTGTGTCGTGCGCGCAAGAACGAACGAATGAGTATGCGGAAGAAACGGAGGAAGAAACGGCGCTCGTTCCGCCGCGGCCGTTGCAGTGGCCGGTGTGGCTGCGCGGCACCCTCGCTACTTCGCCAGCCAGCCAGCCAGCCAAAACCAGCCTCCCTCCACTGCCCTCTGCTGCCCTGCCTTCTCTCCACCCCGCCGACTCGTTACTGACTATCCTAGGAAGAGCGTACGCGTGACCGTGGCATGCGCGTGTCCCGGCATGCGCCCTCGGCACGCGCGGCCCGCGCGAGGCACACGGGCCGCGAGCACTCTTGGCGCCATCTGGGCTCGCGCACGCACACTTCGACCGGCGCGGCCGAGCGCGGCCGGTTAGGCAGAACAGTGTCATGGCGCGACAACAATGACAGACAGTGTTTTCCTCACCGACGAATCCAGCACGAAAGCCAGTATGTGGGGCGGATTTCGCTGTAATAAGATTTTCGCGGTATTGTTCCTGCTAAATGTAATCGCATTCCAAAGTCTCTTATGTGAGTGTTCGTCATTTAAAGTGTTATTCTCATCTGTATCATCGCACCTCGTAACATCTTGGTGTGTCGGTATGCATGCGATGCGTCACGCGTGTGACAGCATGAATGAATCGAAGGCGCATGTCAACATGCGGACGCGATTTCGGCGTGCGATTTGAAAGTGTTTGGACTGACATGGCTTTTTCCTCGTTTTATCCAAAAACATAAATTTTGATTTTTTTCCAAGGAATAAATGAGAGGCTGAACAGCCGTTGCTAGATGGTCGTGCTAGTGTATTCAAAGGCAAATAGTAAAAACGTTTCGATCTGTCATCAGGCCTTCTTCAAGGCCGTAAAGAAATATTACATTATAAATTAAAACGCTTTTTCGGACAAATAAATAAATTGACAATTTATCTACTGACACATAAGTTCAAGTTTTCTGCTTTTAATCGTTGACGAGCTGTTTAGCTTCTTATATATATATATATATATATATATATATATATATATATATATATATATATATTTATTCCTTTGAATTTATTTCATTATTTTATATTTTCTTTAATATATTTTAATTAAAATTTTGATTTTTTCTCGTGTAAAATAAATTAATTAAGCTTTGTAAAAATCAGGCAAACTTTTTCGTATCTCAAATTAGTATATATTTGATGTAAGCTTGTCAAAACTTGAAAAACAAAAAGCAAGTCATCGTAAATTATGCATTGTCAGTATACATTATCAGTAAAAAAGCAATTTATAATTTCTAGATAAAAATTTATTTAGACATTATAAATAGCTTTTTTACTGATAATGTATACTGACATTGCATAATTTATGACTTCCTCTTTGTTTTTCAAATTATCCATAAATTATAAATTGCTTATTTCGAAATAATCATACCACTTTGTCATTTATATTGTATACTTTATCTTACAATTAGCTTACTAATTATCATTGAGTTTCTTTGCGCTTATGGGTCTATATTGTCATACCTCATCGCAGATTTACAGAAAATATACACACCTAATCATAAACAAATATTGAAAATTTGCATGATTTTAATCATTTAATTCTTTACGCAGATTATCAAGAACAGAAGAAATGGCAGGAAATAAGGGCCGAGTTGGAGCCGGTGATAACAGATCTGCGGGACTTGCAGGGCCTGACGCACAGCTTGTTGAGGAGGCTGGAGGCACACGGCCTCTTCATCGAGAACATCCATGGACTATCCAATGATAATCGGCCCATGATCTACGCGATCACGCCTACGTTCACCAGGCCCGTGCAGAAGGCCGAACTCACCCGGTTAGCGCAGACGTTTCTCCACGTGCCGAACTTCCATTGGATTCTCGTGGAAGACGCGGCGCAAAAGACTCCCCTGGTCACTCGCTTCCTGGAAACCAGCGGTCTGATCTATACTCATTTATTCGCGACAACTCCGCCGAACTACAAACTCGGCAGGAACGACCCGAACTGGAAAAAACCGCGTGGAGTCGAACAACGTAACGCGGCGCTAAGATGGCTCAGAGAGAATCTCAAGCTGTCCAATAAAGGCGTCGTATATTTTGCTGATGATGACAATACTTATTCTCTTAAGCTCTTCCACGAGGTAAGCCGGTTTGGTTCAGAAACTAGTAATTTCTTTAAATAGATTCACGGTCGATGCAACAGCGTTGAGCGCATCGTTTGCATAGCAATATTCCCGTCTCCCGTTTTTTCCTTGATCTAAGAAATTTAATTCAGAATAATTCATATTATTGTTTAACTCTCAATTTTCTTATTTTTTAATATAATTATGACTGAAAAATTTGCTTTGAAAATTTAGAAAAATTAATCTGCGATCTAATATTTAAATTTATAATTATTAATCACTTATTTATATTAAGATCTAATAAATGGTTATTGCTTTTAGATGGAGAAAATACAAAAGGTCGGTGTATGGCCAGTCGGTCTGGTCGGCGGTCTAATGGTAGAGAAACCTCTTTGTGATAACACTACTAATAAGGTAATCGGTTTCAACGCCGCATGGAAACCAGATCGGCCGTTTCCACTTGACATGGCAGGCTTTGCCATCAATCTCGAGTTGTTGCTCAAAAACAAAGATGCGTGGTTCTCGTATGACGTGCAAGGCGGTTATCAGGAGAGTGAAATACTCAGACAGATAGTCACGAGGGATGAGTTGGAGCCACTGGCGGACCATTGTACGAAGGTACCGACAATACCACTTGATATTTCATCGATTATCTCTTGAAAGGTTCATAAAACTTTGTATCTTGCGTGTATTTTAGGTGTACGTGTGGCATACGCGAACGGAACCGCCGCTATTAAATGTCGAACAAACATTAATAAGAAAAGGCAAACGTTCCAATGCCGGTATCGAGGTGTAAAAACACTATTTTATGCTCATCTCCGTTGTGTGAAACACAGCCTCTAATTCCATGAGAACAATGATCTAGATATTATTACGAGATATTATTAATATATATTAAGCTTGTTAACGTCGATCTGGAATAGGCATAGAAAAGATAAAATTAAATCGCGTAAATATCGTCATGGGTCCCACATATGCATATATACATATCTAGAATAATTAGATCCATCCTGTATAATCACTTATAGCAGCTGATATGGTAGCACAGACGAAACATTACAGAATGATTCTAGATTGTATCTAAATTTCGAAAAATTGTGATATTACGACGTAGTTTTGGTATTGCTCTACCAATTTGCACGCCGCTGCCACGAGATTATAGCGTGATGAGTCAACGACTTTTCGCCATTGGCGAAACTGCTGGTGCAAGCAATCTCGTTATATTATATTATATTCTAATGTTCATATCGTTTTATAAAAATGTATCTATTAACATTGTAATAAAATTTTTAAAGAAAAAAAAAGTACGGATCACACTACATCAACCTGTTGACCTTGAAAACGTTTTTCACTTTTTATTCGAGAGCACGATTTCTCGTCGCGTACAGAAAAAGCATACATAAAAAATACGCCTTACATCTACGGAACTTTAATAATACTCTTAATAATTTCCAGACTGGAAGATGCGCGGGTAATACTCTTCGTGGAAAGCTACTTGTTAGGGATTACGGCTTTTGGCAACGGATACAAAATAGCTAGATATGCTAAAAACGGTGATGCGTCTCGCTCGCCGATGCGAAGTGCCGCGTGGCAATTTTTGTCACGCGAGTGTCCTGCGATTCATTTATTTTTTCCATATACATATATGTCATTTTGGTGTATAATATATATATTTATATGTACTCGTTAACTTATGTACTAATAAGTACTATGGTATTTGGCAAATCCTCTGTCTTATGTAAAAAAGCTACCTGCACGGAAAGCATGTTCGCGAACACGGGAGAGGATACTAACTTTGAATGTATCAACAGGTGCAAATGAAACAGCCTTATAGAACCATTTCCTGTTGCTGGATTTCGACTTTTATCACCGCTTTAAAGTTCTTTATGGAAATATTTCACCACTTTAGAAGACCAAGAACAGTCTTAGAATTGTTTTTAGTAATATTATATATAAATTACATATAAAAGAAATTATATCAAAGTATATATTAATTTTATATATATATTATATATTATATATTATATATAAATTTTTCTGGTTTTACAAAATTACTTAAATTACATTCGAAATTAGCTAATATTGATAAAATCCTCCATTAGAAGTTGCAGTAGACAATATAAAATCTTGAAGTGAAAAAATTCTTAAACTCAGTAAAGTTTTTAGGATTATTGCACTTGATTATACAATAACCTGAAACACACTGTTCTTTATCTAATCCCTCATTCACATTAGCTTTCCGCGAGAACATGCCTTCCGTACTCGCGCATGTTTTCCTAAACTTACCAAGAGTCCTAAGATTTATCTTCAATACTTCTTACAGTTAAAGGGAAAACGTTTAAAAGCATTTACAAAAACTTATCACATTTTAACTGCGTTTCTTTTTGCAAAAGCCATCTTAAACATTAGAATAAAAGTGGTACGTTTTCTTTTTACTTGCTATTCGGATATATTAATTATATGGCAGCTTTTCCGATGTCACACTCTTATGGATTGCTAACCGAAAATTCGACTGGCAAGCTTCGTGTATTTGCAAGACTGCAATATTTGTCACAGTAAATGTCATCTGTTTTTGATTACATTATACATACATATTCAGAGAGACTTTTTAACGCATTAAGATTTATCAGAAGTCTTATAATTTGCATATCGATTGGTCTTTCTCGTTTGTCCTTACGAGCCTTTCGGATATTTCATGTCATGACTCAACAATCGCAGCTGCATAAACATAATCATGCTGACTTCTGCAATCTCAATACAAATACAGTGTCGCAAGAACTGCCCAAACCTTCATCATTCCTTTATCATATCAATTTTATCTAATTTATTAATTAATCGTTATTAATAAAAACGTTTTTATTCATAAAAATTAAGAAATATGAATTTTTAAAATAAAAAAGACAGAAAAAGGGCAAAAGTTAAGGGAACAAAGGGCGGTTCTTAAATACATCGCATTGACGTTATGTATAATAATCATAAAAACACATATTATCACGAAAAATAATTGAGAGCTTTTCTCACTGGAAATAAAAAATATAAATATACAGACATAGTTAAACATACGGAGAGCGAACAAACTCGCTGTACGGATACACGAGATGTACGTAATAATTCGCTCATAACTATAGTGAACACACACATGATCGTAAGACCTAACAAAGAACACGCATGCATATCGACTGAATGCGAGAGGAAGTTCGATATTTAATTTGAGCTGTTTGAACAACAATTGATTACAATTCCCATTAATTTGATGTATAGGTGTTAGTTTATCAGTCTTTGAATTGGAAAAGAAAAAGAGAGAAAATTAAATGTGTGTTACGATCACGCAGGAAATATTCAGGAATAAAAGCGCGTTGAAGATGTATCGTGTATGCGAAAGCTATCCTACCGCTTGTATATCCCGACCGAGTCGTCCCTAATCGAAAGACGTGGAGAAGAATGAGGTATGAGTGAGAGAATAGAGATAATAGATTGTTCAAGGTATATGTACAGTCCGAAGGTTGCTGCGAATTGCTCGCGCACCTCGTTTAGAAAAAGGGAAGATTTTCCTTGTTGCCGCTTGAGGGATATAAAAGCGCAACATACATTCTTCAATCGAAAATGGAAACTCCTTTATCTCAGTCAGAGATTTCACCAAGCTGCCTCAATTCTGATTTGTGAGTATTAAAGAAATGAACCAGCCGTTAACTTATCGACTAAATCTAACTAAACCTAACAACTAAGAGTAAACATAATTATGACAATGTTAGACATTTATAGACACAAAGCAGAATTGGATTTTGAAGAAACATCGTATTCTTTTTGTGACGCGGACGTTATCTTAAGGAAGAGATTGGTGAAATCGACCATAAATCTTATTGTCCATTTTCACTCTTCAATAAAACTTCATCTTTTCATCACCTCTGACTTATTTATATATGTATCCCATCAAATTTCTTGTATCACTGGAGAAATTTCACTGCATCTTTTCTTATTTATTTTAGTGATGAAAAAATAAAACTTTCTATCGCAATATTTTGAAGAATATAAATGTTGCACATTTTTACGTTATCATGCCCCCTTAAATATTCTTTCAGAACAGACGTTGTTGTTTTTTTGTTTTTTTTTTTGTTCTTGAGCGCAACAAAGTACGACTTTCCGCGCGGTCTTCGTGAAACCGTGCACGACAAAAGAACACGATACTACCCAGCGTACTAGACTGTGATAATCTAAAGGGTGCCTCGAAGCGTTCATCACTAAATCGATCGATCGACCTCTACCAATTTCGCGACGAATTTTTTTGTACATTCCTCTTGCCATCTTCTTCTTCTTCTACTTCCTCTTCTCGCGCGAGCGATTTACCCACTCCTCGTTTCCTTGCGCCTAAGCTACAATTTATATCCATAACTTCCTCCTAAGAACAACGACTACCAAATAGACTTTACTCACTTCGCACTTTTCTCGTTCTCACAAGTAATCGATTATCTATGCTCCTTCGCATGCGTTGGCGAGAGTACACTGATGTAAGGAAATTGAAACTACATTTACATCGAAGAGAGGAAAACCTTTCAAACGTGATTCTTCATGTCATCTTCAAATAATCTTTGTCAATGGTTTGATAAAATATTTTCAATCAAATTGCTTCTTGTCTAGAAAAAAAATTTGCTAAATGCGTTTCAGTTGAAGAAGATAATATCAGGTTTCCAAGGTTTAATCCCTCTTTACGTGGCTAGCCTTACCTTACGCGTGAAATCAGACGTGAGAATCTTGCAGCAAAGTAATCGGCGAAGGACAAGTTTGCCAATAACGGGGGAAGCGCTTTCAAGGGATCCACAAGGAAGTGTAGGAACAGGCGGCGTATCGCAGTACACGAGGTAAGAGGCTTCGAAAGGAAAGGAGAGGCGGCGGGTCAGGTGCGACCGTGAAACTGCGCACGTTTGAGGGCAAAACGAAAAGCAGAGCTCGGCGGAGATTCGGTGCTTGAATGGCGAGAAAGCAGCTGCGAGGGGCTTCGTCCGCGAAACTTCCGACGAGGCGGGCTGCTAAAACCCCCGGTCTTTCCGCAAGCAAGGGGTTCGCAAACGATGATCCGCTCTGCGCGATTTTCTTTTCGCTTCTTGTTTTCCTTCTTTTTTTTTTTCGAGAACACTTTAGCCGGAAACTGCAATGATGAGTTCCCGGAAACGATTTACAATCTAGTACGCCGGAAGAATATCTAGACGGCCGAGTCCTTGCCGACGAAGCCGGTCTTGGAGACGGATCTCTTGCCGTCGAAGGTGACGGAGGTCTCCCGACGGAGTCCGGAGTCGATAATCGGCGTGATTTTCTTCTCCTCCTTCAGCGGCTCCTTTTCATCTCTGCAAATCATCAAAGTCGACATTTGTCTTACGGCTGTAATCCCCGATATCGCTCTATATACTTCTAATACCGGGCAAAAAAAAAAAAAAAGAAGGGAAAAAGAGAGCATGTCCATATGCGGCGCGTGGTGCGACATCGAATATACACGTCAGGCATGCTGTCACTCGCAAAATATAAAATATAACGTCGTAGTGAGAGGCTCTGGGGAAATAATGCGTTTCTTTTCAATTTTCGATAAATCCCAAGAAATCCGCGATTATTATGGTTCGCCGGGAGTTTCGTTGCTATTTCAGGGAAACGCATTCAGTCTTCCGGCTGCACATGTACAAAATACACAGCGGAGGAAAGAAGCATTCACGAGTAAATTTTTCTCTATTGTTGATGAATAGTTTGAATTACAAATATTCGAGCAATTATCATGCACTATTTACATCTTTTTTTTTTTCAGTTCCAATATCACCTCACTTTATTAATCAATTAAACAAAAAAAATTTCTTTCGTGTATTTTGTACATGAATCGCGCGTTTTTGAAAAAAACACAAAATTTAAATAATTGAGCAAAATTCGTGATAAAGTTTGGAAGTAGTAAAAAATGCAAGACCGTTGAGCGAAATAGTGGTATTGTATCGCGTTTCCCCTCATTTACGAAGACGCGTCGTATCTGTTTTCGCCATTATTTGCTAAGTGGGGAAGGTCGAGAAAGGTTCATATTTCTCGGATCTACGTCTTGTTTTCCACACACGATAAATGCTATATATAAAACGGATTTTCTTTCTTTGCCCAACTTACACCACTATATCGCTCGAGGTGTTGCGAGTCGTTATTGCGACTCGAGTATTTACTCGCACTGCTATTTGCGCTTCGTAAAGCACAAAACCGGCAGGTCGGGGATAAAGTTCGCATACTTATTGCAGCATCGTGCGGTGACGGAACGGACTAGAGAGAGAGAGAGAGAGAGAAAAGATGAAGTGAGCGTTACTCGATGTGTATATCGTGCATGCGGCATGGCCAAAGCTCAGGCGAGTTACCGGCAATTTCTACGTCGCGCGTAATGATTACAATTAAACAGAAAAAACGCTAAGGCTGCGTGTGCACATTCGAGGGCGACTTTCGCCAGTTGAATTCAGCGATAACGTTAAATTCGGAAATCGAGAATCGTTCGCGACTCGACGTTTACCGGCAAGCCGTTCACGAGCGATAAAACCGTGGATGATAAACCGTGAATAAAAAGTGCTTTTGTTGTTTAAATCAAAAGTTAGTATAAATATTCCCTATTCACTGTACGCGTCCGAACAGTTTTCTAACTCCAATACCATAAAATAAACAATCCGGCTGAAATTATCTCTTTTTTTATTTCAATTATTCTTTTTTTAATTTCTTCCTCTCCACAGTTATCCGTGTGCGCTTTTATATTTTACTCAAAAAAGTGATAAAAAAAACATAGCCATTACAGACCGTGCGGTTGGTTGCGCGTTCAAGTTATTCGCAACCCATCCCCATAAATGATTGAAAGAAAAAATAACGAGAGAGAGAGAACACGCGTTGCTGCGCCCATGCAGCCCGTCACGAGTGAACACGCAGCCCGGCGCAACGCAAGAGTGTAAAAAATCAACGTGTTGCAATACGATGAGTGGTTGGCGGCACACAGTGAATGCGTCCAACGGATCGAACGTGTTTTTCTCTCATGCTCATCGAGTTTCCCTTTTGATGCGTATCGGAACTTCCCTTACGAGACGGTTCATCCCCGAACGCCATCGGGCGGGTTCAGCGGTGGCGGGATACCGCCGTCGCTTCGGGAAGTCAGGCGGAAAGAGAAAGAAAGGTACGTGGGAGAGAAAGAGTAGAGGGGGAAGAAAGTTCGACAGCGTAGAAAGAGGAGAAGAAAGAAACTGGAAAAAAAAAAGACGTCATGCAAAGTGGAAAGCCGTGTCGAAGCCCCTTCGTGAGGAGCCATGCTTCTTACTGATTTTTCGCTTATACATCGTTTTCTCTCTTACATGGCAGTGTGTTTGACCAATCTAATGGTATTTTTTCCACTACCCGAGTCTTGGATGGCCGTGACCCCGGCGACATTGGCCATTTTTTGGTCGCAATACGGCAATGGAAACCGCCAACCGTAAAGACTACCGGTAAAGAAAAAAAAGAGAGAAATACGAGAGGAGTCAAAGTGGCGTGTCTCTGCCTAGCGGCGGGCTACTCTCTAACGTTCAGTATCGCGGCTCTACCACCGTCATCGCATCATCTGCCATAACGCCTACATATCGCACAAGACGCGATTGTGCTAGCGGTCGAACCAAGCAATCGTCGCCACACGCACGTCCGAAAGCGCGCGCGCGCGCGCGCGGTAATCGCGCGGCAATCTCGAGAACCGCGCGAGGAGAGAAGTTCCGGCGAACTCGAAGCTAACGCGGGGATGTAAATCGAATCGAATTATCAGCGAGGAAGAAGTAATGCGAAACTCGACGGTCGCGGGAGTGACGTAAGAAAGAAACGTTCCGGGCGTGTGAACGAAAGTTCGACGACGGGTGCAAAGTTCGATAACATGATAAAGTAGCGCTAGACTTGCCAAAGCACAATGTAGAGTACATATGTAGTAGTATGAACGAGATGCTGTAGAAGTATGTATATATATCGAAAAGAAGAGTATTTCGTAACATGTATTTGATACCATCATCGCCGGGAATTTCGAGTATTCTGGCCGAGACTCACCTGCCGAGCTTCGTGTCCTCCTCGTCCACGGGTTTCCGACGGAATCGCTCGCACATGTAATATAAGATTCCTGCGATGCAGAAATAGAACAGCATTGTTAAATATTTCGAAAAGTTCAAATCGCACACAATATTACACAATGGGAAACGACAATTCATGTTCAATCTTTGTGCAATGTTATATATTCAAGATTTTTCGGAAATCTATGAAATCTCTGAATGAATTTTAAATCGACTCTTGCTCGCAAATTTTCCCGTTAAATATCTTTATGACTGCGAAATTTAATTATGCCGATCGAGCGACATATTTAATTGTACTATTTGGCGACACAATATCAAAGCGATAAACAATATCATAACTGAATCATAATCGTAATTGGCGAAATAATATGACAATTATTAATAACATTAATCGCATTTGGACGTTTTCCATTGTCTATTGCAAGAGAATTGAGCAATGATCTGTTCAAGTAGATGATTTAATGCCGGCTCACCTCTGCGCAGGCAGCAGCAGATGGTATCGATGATGATACTGATGATTAATACCGTCGAGACGACAATGCCGACTATGGCCCCGCTTGATATCAACGGACCTTCATGGTGCAGTACGCTATTTACACCTTGAAAGACGATAAAAGCAAAATATTTTTAAACTCATCTATCGAGATACGACGTGTACATGTATATCGCAGTCCGTTAGTGCAAAAAGCAATACCGAACGATGTTTGGTGATGGTTAATAGTTGATGTATTCGAAAGAGTACTTGGTGATATCCACATCGTGAAAGCAGTTGCAGGAGAGTGAAAGAGACATGCTTGAGAAAACGTACTGGTATGTTTTTCCAAGACAACAGTCATTACGTTGTGCACCAAAGTCATTTTGTAATTATCAATCGATGTAAAAGAAAAAAGTGATTGACCCTCGATAGAATCGGTTGAATCATTTTAACAAATTGTACGGTATCATTCTTGAAAAAAAAAAACCTGCTTAATCGAAATATCAGACTCCGGCTAAAATTTAAATAATTAATTAATTTAATGATTGCCATGTTAATAAAATATTAAACGATATTAGCGTCGGTATCATTAATATTAATGTAATTTGTTGCATTTGCTAAATAAATATAATTCGACGTTGAAGAGACGAAATTCTTTCACGTTGATGCAGTAATTAAGAGCACGGCAGTTACTTCTCGAGTGTCACTCACGGTGTCGCATCACCAAACACGTTCCACGAACAATGATATTTTTTTAGACTCCTGAAAAAAGAAACAAGATCTCGGCGGGGTTGCTGCGGAGGGATGCGGCAAAAATCCGTCTTTATCAAAGGAGGAAACCAAAAACCAGAAGGCAACAACGGCAAGACATACAGAGTGGTGATTGTCGGTTAAGGAGACACAGAGTGTTAATGAGTGCGTGTGTGTGTGTGTGCGTGTGCGTGTATACGTGTGCGTGTTTGTGTGAGTGCCGTGCCGTGTACGTGTGTGTTACACGCCGGTTAATGGAACGCGATAATTAGCGCACTGCAGAGCTTAGAAGCGATAGAAGAGTTTCGTCTCGTAACACCACAACATGAGCCGTGCTAAAAAGCTCGAGGATTGGGGGAAGGGGAAGGGGGAAAAGCTCATTCACTACCTCCCACACCCGATGTTAGTCTCTACGCGTCACTAGTCTAAAAGTGCTACCTTCACATAAAAAGCCCCTCCACTGTGAGTGCCTCGCATTTAGTTCTATATTACATTCACTCGCTCTCTGTCACGCGGTTCTTCACTCATTTTCTCTCTCTTTCTCTCTATCTCTCCCCCTCTCTCTCTCTCTCTCTCTCTCTCTCTCTCTTTCTCTCCTCGTTTCTCATTCTCTCAATCTCACTACCAGTTCTTAACAGAGCTCTCAACTACGTTAGTTAGCGGCCACATTTTGCACTTGCTTGTACTCTAAGGGATATTTACCATTTTCGGCGGCGCGCGTCGCTTCCCGTGGTTATTTATTACAACAAAGTAAAGAGGCGGTGTGTATGACACAAGCGAAAAAATAAACAAGACCGCCGAGAAAGAAACCATCTCAAATTGCGAAACGCGCGGCCAAACGGACTCTTCGCGCTGCCGAATTCCCGAAGGTCGGACGAATCGTCTGTCTTGGTCCTCGAAATTTTTCTCCCCCGTTTCGCGACTCGCTCTCGGTCGCCTCCGTTCCGGAAATTCGTAGGATCGAGAAACTTCGACACGAGGAACAATTTGAAGGTGGCTTCTCCGCTGGCTGGATTCGTCTATCTATATTCTTTTTCTGTTTTTTTTTTTTTTTTATCTCCTTAGACATTCACATATATTTTTTACGTCGTTCCGTTATATTTACAATGTTGAATGTTTCGCACAAGGAAAGAACGAGCTATATGAGTTTATCCTCTTCATAAATACGTAGGCACTAGGCTAGTACATATCCTTAGAACGTATGTAAATGTTTTTTATCTATCTATCTATATATGTATATTTTTTTTATATATACGTTTGTACATATACATGTTGTGTATATCGTGAGTGTGTGTGTGTGTGTGTGTATGTGTGTGTGTACTCATCTGTGTGGGACGTGTAAACATATAACCCTTCGGAAGCTACGAGCGGAGTCGGCGGTATCGTAATAAAAAAAAAAATAGGAAAAAAACTATGGGATCACCACGCACGACCGTCAAATGTCTCGTAAAAGCAACCGGAGCGGCGAGGAGAATCGAACGGCCGCGTTGAAATTCGATTTCGCATTCCGGTTTATTTTCAGTCCGCGTCATGACGTGCCTAATTCTGAGTCGGCGCGATCATTCTTTAATCCCGTTCAGGACAATCTGTTTGCCATTCACAGGCCCGAAATTACCTCGTGGCGGAAAAACAGTTCCGCCGCTCGGACATTGCGCGTAGACTGCGAAAAAAACGGCGTCAATAAGCAATTACAAAAGCGCTTCGGTTTTTATTACTGCTTTGGTTTCGACGTATTTTCTCTTTCCACGAGAAAAATGTTTATAGAGACTTTGTTCAATGCGCCGGAAAAATGTCTGAAACCTGTTCGGCCATTATTAAACGAAATAACAGGGAAAAAAAAAAAAATTAAAAGCAGCAAAAAGTGGACTAATGCAGCGGCGGAAGGCTTTATCGCGAGTATGGCCGGCTATTTATTAGCTGGACAACACCGAACTGCGACTATACGCGGGGCGCTCGATACTTTTTGTTAACATTCATTAAGCTCTTCTATTACTTAAGAGGGCAATAAAATTACCTTGCGAGCGGGTTAATGAATTCAATTTCGAGCAAACGAATTTCTATCATCGTTTCATCCCTTTGAATCATTCGCGCGCGGCGCATCTTTCGATACGCGAAACAATAATCGAAACAATTTACTGGAAATTGAAATATAATCGAGAAAAAAAGAGGCGATTTCAATACCCTCTTCGAGGCAGAAGGGTCGGCGCCGCCATGGCGCGCGGGTTTTCGCGAAGCTGGCACGCGAAGTCGCGCGGAAATCGCGGGACACTCATCGGAAATAGATCGCGGAGTATCGCGCTTACGCTCGCCCGTCTCTCCCGTTCGGCGTTTCCCGCCATTCCGGCCGTCTCTCCCGTCGTTCCGATCCTCTCGAGCAGCGGCTATTTATAAGCGAGTACGAGGGGTTCCACGAACGCGATTCACATTCGCGAGTGTACCTATTCGGCCCTGTTTCCTTGTTTCTACATCCCCCCGCGAAGTCACACGGATACTCGAGAATGGACTCGGCGCATCAGCCAGCGCAAACACACGCTGCTCTTCTCCCTTTCTCTCTCTCGAGCGATCCATTTGTGCGCGCGCGGAGAGATTATCTCCGTAACGAGAAACACTCCAGCTGCTGTTGCTGCTGGGAAATTTCTTGCTTCAACATAGACACGTCGAGATTGTGTGTATACTCGGGCGCGCATTATTTCGACATCTCTCGAGGGACGCTTCGCGAAACGTGGGAATTGCATTCATTGAAAACGACAAATAAAGCATAAACAATCGGAGAGAAAGACTTCTATGCTGCGAAAGCTGAAAGGTCCGAAAGTTAAAAAAAATTAAATAAACAGAAATTAAACAATTATATAAATCATTTCTGTTCAATATCGAAGGAGATAACTTTAACTTGAAAAGATTGATTTTTTTTATCGTCAGCTAAAATTACTAGAAATTGAATGTTGATTTTATCGGCGTGAAATCATCGCACTTCCAATTGTTCGCAATTACTT
This sequence comes from Linepithema humile, assembly GCF_040581485.1. Lineage (NCBI taxonomy): Eukaryota > Metazoa > Arthropoda > Insecta > Hymenoptera > Formicidae > Linepithema > Linepithema humile. The sequence continues at coordinate 8,206,828 of NC_090130.1, read as the reverse complement.
CGTTTTATTGTACGACGCTATTCTCTCCCGCAAGATAAATTCCGGATAATCGTACTATCACTCGACAGGGCGAGTCGATCGGAATAATCCCGCATTCCCCGCTAATTAATTTCCCCTCGCAATCGCGTCCTCGAGATGATGATGCCGGTGCTCGAAGCGTCCGTATGAAAGCGAACGTGCGCGCGAACAATGAGTCGTCGTCGACGAACGGAGCATTTATACGCTCGCAATTTATCCGGACGCGACGCGGCGCAGTTCGTGTGCGGGATGGGATCGATCCTCGGTGGCGCAAAACAAAGCCCAACTTGATTTCCCGGCAGAGACAATCCCGGCCGCGGCGCAAGAATCGAGGATCGATTGATCCTGCGGATTGCGCGGAGGGTCGCGTCTCTGGTTTGAGGCTCTCCGCAAACACGCCCGTCTCCGCCCCCTTGGCATGGTGCTGAGGGGGGCTGAGGGGGCGACGAACTGCACGTCCGCGTAATTAGTCCGCGCGAATCGCGACACAACGTCGAACAATCGCGCATAAAGAGCCGTTTGTTCGTGACTACAGTTTCTCCCGTCGCGCGCATTTCATGTTAAATGCAGCTGTCTGCTGCCGAATTGCTGTATCTCTTTAGCGCGAAGGAACTGTTCAGCGACGCGTATTTTCGTCATAAATTCGATTGTCTAACTTTCGGGGGAAACGGCGTATCGTTGCGGAGCGAATTAAAGGGAAGAAAAAGACGCGCGGGATGAAAATCGGATTCAGCGTGATTTAGCGACACTGGCATCGCGATTCACATTTAGGTAAGTGTCTGAGAAATGACTTTACAACTTCTTTACGCTCTATCGTCGGGACGAAACTTGATTAGACTCGGGCGGAATTGCGCGATTCTGTTCGACAAATTGAAATAACGGAAGACCGAGAGTCGAAGCGAGCGTACTAAATCGATACGTTGCAATTCCGCGAATCCTTTTATCGAGACAAAGCGCGAATTCGTGGGATTTCGTCCGGCCAGTTTCAGTCACAATCGCTCTCCCGGACTCGCCAGGAAGAGCTCGCCCGGCGATTTCCGCCGGAAAAGAGGAAAACTCGTCGAGGAAGATTCATGAGGATGGGAGGAAGCCATTTCGGCAACCATCGACCCCCCCCCTCCCCCACCTCTCACTCGATCGTTGTCTTCTGTCCTCAGGACCGCCGCCGCTCGCCGACATTGTCTTATCGGTTTAAAGCCTTCCGCCCGGCTCCGCGCTCGTCCTTCGCCCGCGCGCCGACTTTAAGCGTCTTCCAAAAGGCGCCTTTATCCGCGATCGCGCGACTACAACGCGTTCCTCTCCGCTTCGCGGCATTTCCGAAGTTACGCTGGGAGTTTATTGTCACGGGAGGTAAAACAGCGCGTTTGCGCGTAAAAATCGTCGTTGTCGTGTCTTCCCGTCGACTGAAGTCTGAGTCGAACTTTTACGACGGTTCGACTGTAAACGGAAGTAAAGAGCTCGTTGTTCGTCGTGGTCCATCTATCATTGCATCTAACTACGATGTTTGCGATTACAGTCTCTATATATGTCGGCACTCGCGATAACATTATCGATACGACGGTGTGATAGCTTGGAACCAAGTCAATCGATATCATTCCGCCGCTCAGAGGCTGAATGAAATAAACTGGCCGAGGAAGATTTTAGTTGTATTAATGCGATTCACTTCCGCTCTCGTGAATTCTTATAGACGCGATATCTTCTTCCTTTTCTTCCAGAGACACGCGGGATGTTATTCGGTTCCAAGATATCGGATTGTATTTGCGGGAGTGTTGCTATTTCCGTAACCGGAGTTTCGTAAGATTTGCCGATGCCTCTCTGCTTGTATATAAATTTACGCCAGTACGCCCACGTGTGCTTCAATCTCGATAGTGGTTTGTTATATTATGCGAACATCAAGAGGAAATATTTCGAGTTGTCGTGATATTACTGATAATATTATTCTGTATAATCGGTGATCAATGCGGATTGGATCTTACACTATGTTCGATTGTGTGTGTGTGTGTGTGATCCATTTCATTTTGATCGTGTCGAATTTTAATGACGGATTTTTTGAATAAATATGAAATCTATCTTTTATAACTCACAAAATTTAATCATCAGAAATTTTCCAATTTTCAATATTAAATATCTCTCCGTCACTTCGCTCAAAAAAATATAATATCTCCACAGAAATTGAGTTTGCTGAAAATAAGTGGAAAAAAGGCTGAAATAGTTGGCGAATATTAATCTGTCAATTTAATTAAATAATAAATTCAAAGTTTCAACTTCCGGAAACATATTTCAATTGTCAATGTTAAATCCCCGATTACATAATTTTTGAAATTCTTGCTACAAAAAGTCGACTTCAGGTTGGCTAGAAAAATTCATCATCAAAATCCGATACGATCATCTTTGTCGGAGAGACGCCGAAGAACTTGCGGACGGGTTCTCCACGTTCTTCGCGTTCTCCATCGAAACGGGAACGTCGTGTGTGGAATGGGAACATCGCCGACGAAACTTGGCGCGACGCATCGCTAAGTTGAAAAAAAAAGAGGGGTGGATGATAACAAAGCGCATGCCATGCGTTGTGGACTATTATCTAAGAACCCAGGCATTGCGAACAGACATAAAAAGTACGTAAAAAAGATATGGGTCGAAGACCTCGTCACATCAAGATCGATCGTCGGTGTTTTCGCGCGAACCTCGAGGAGGCGATCAATGCGTATATATGTGTGTATGTATGTGTACAGGCACTTGAGGTAAAAGACCGCCCGTTCCGGATACGACCAGGCCTTCGAGATCGAACCGCGCTCCTTTTGTAGTCTCTCATCCCAGGATCGAAATCGTATAATTTCGCAGAGTTCAATTTTTCGACGCGAAAGGAAAAATGCACTTTACACCAATTGTCGCGCTTTTCCATTGAAAAGTATGATCGCAAAAACTTTCCAACGGTTGAAAGGAATATTCGGTGAATTTCCACCGTTAAAGTTACGCGGTCAATAATCATGAAGTTGACAATAGTTTAAAATCATAATAATTTTGTAATACTTATTTATATTTTGTTAACTGTTATTCGTTTATATCATCGAAACGCTATCGCATAATCTTATTAATTCAGATCCGATTTATTTGAGATTCTCTGGTCAATCTGGTTTATTACAGAATATTTCATTGTTATATTTAATGCAGCAATTCACCTAAGTGTTCCAATTATTCTATCTATTGGCTCACATTCGCGTGCCTCTCGCAAATTTGAACTCATCGAAATTAGATCGCTCTCAATTCCTGTTATCATCCGAGATTAGTGATTAATCACGACAGTGGTCACTAGTGATAATTACGGTAGCGGTGATGGCGGCTACTGTCAGTAGCGGCGGTTATCGATACGTAAGGATTGCAGCGATAATAAATTTAGAATTATATTGTAAATGTAATAAGAATCATATAATCGTAATGATCGTAACACACAGATCATGCGTACACTAAACACGTATTTCAAAACTAATTAAGCGAAACTAATGACTGAATGAGATTTCCCAAAAAAAGAATTGCAAATGATAAACAAATCAAGGGCAAGAGAGGAGAGAAAAATTATATGCAATCGCACGAAATCAATCCAACGTAAAAAAAAAAACAAAAAACAAAGGAAAAGAAAACTGCCAGTCTGCCAGTCGTGTGAACCGTCGGACTCCCGTACGTGCGAATTTTTTTGAGTTCTACTTCACGATTAATCCTAAAACCCGACTGCAGGATTAAGTATAACCATGTTTCAAGATAAATGAGATTTGAGATTGCTACTCCAAGTAAATCAGATTTCATATAAATCATATCAAGTCAGTTACTCTTATAGAAATTTGGCGTTATCTTATTACTATATAATGCTAAAGCACACAAATATATCACGAATAAAATATCGGAATTTAAATTTTTCGCATAAAATGGCTCCGAAATATATTACATATTTTGCTACCGTTTTACGCTTTTATCACACTACCGTTTCTTCATAGCCTTCAGATCTGCGTTCGCGTTAGACAGAGAATCGGGTTCTAGGATTAAAGTTTCCGGGATCCTGTGTGCGTGACGCGACTTTGTAAAAAGTTCCGCGCGCTCGTGTGAAATTCTTGGGCTCGTAAAAGAGCATTGCACGGACGCGAAAGCGTGCATATAAGTGTCGACCCGTACGAAGGAGTAAAACGTTGCCTTTCGCGGCTTCGATAAAAACGGATTTTTTTTTTTTTATAGAGATATTAACAAGGACCGTAATTCTTCTTATCGTTTCTTACATTTGTAAGTTCATTAATGTTTTTCTGACAGCCATGATGGATCTCCGCGAGTATCTGAATACTCTTTAATTGCATTTCCTTAATCGCTGTATTATTCTTCTCTCTCTCCCTCATATTCCGTTTTATCATTGGCAAACGTGTGTTTCAACCAGCTCTTGTCAAAGTCAGATCGCAGAAGACGTGAAAAAAGTTTTTCGTCTAAAAATACTCTCGACGTATATTAATCGGCAAACTCAGCAAACGGTGTACGAATTGCAAGTATTTAACGAAGTACGTTATTATATTATAGTCGTGCATGATTTGTACGAGTCGCCACAATTTGTAACGTGGCCATTCGTTTTTAATATCGACTTTTTCTCTTTCCTGCTAGACGTAATTGGCAATTTAGGGCAGTAGCACGCTTATAGTCACTACCTTATAATCTCACGCTCGTATAGCCACACACCTATTCAATAATTTATGCTCGAACCAACGTACATATATAAGGAAGCACATTTCTTTCTAATTATCGCTATAAGATACCGTACAAAAGCTAACTGTAAAATTCGATGCATTGTCGTGACTTATCTCAAACTTTGTTGAAAATTGAGAGTCTGGCTTTGATAAAAAAGAAGAAAAAAAAATGGAGCACGAATTAAAGTAATTAATACAAACGTCTTGATTACATATTATCTTTTGCGCACTGCCAGCACCCGTCTTTTACAAGTCACCAGAAAGTACAGCCTTAAACTTAAAAAGAAAAAAAGAGATAAAAAAAAAATTAAAGAAAGCAAACATACCAGTACGTTTATGCTAAAAAAGTGAGCATTTAACAAAGAATAAGTATAAATACAGTTCGCTTCACGACTTTCCTCGCGCTTTTCATCATACAAAACCCACTTAAATGCTACCTCTCGTTTTACTTCGGAATGTACCCGTGTCAACGTGTCGAATTGCTTAGCTTCTTCGTTGTCGATTTCGTTTTTTTTTTACTACTAACTGGATATAAATGAACGACACAATAGTGTGTATAAATGTTCCCGCGATTAACTTTCGCCGTCGTGTCTCGCACTCGAAACTTTCGTAAACTCACTCCGCCTCCGAGATTCACCTAAGGTAAAGCCGATCAGATTCGGACGAAACACGAGAGAGCCGCAGAAAATCACGATGGGGTGTGTGTTAATATTAGTGGAGCGTGTGTGTCTCTCGCTTGTACGGTCGGCGAAACTCGCCTCGCTTCCTATCACGCGCGTTTCACGACAACAAAACGGAGGAGGATTAGCGCGCGAGGAGCTAATATCCCTGACGACGACTCTAAATGGCTAGAGATAGGAGCATTACTGCTGCGGTAATGGCGGCCACGGCGATCTTGCAAGTATCACCAGCATCAGATACTACTGTGTAGTCCACAGTGCTGCCCACAGTTTCTGAATGGATAAAAAGGCTCTGTGTAAACAAAATCTTCCCCGCTCCAGTAAGATTTCGTCGTCACGTAAAACATTCTAACGTTCTCTACAAGCCGACGGTCACCGGGTAGCTTTAGCTAGTTCGTGTCTTGCGCAGGGTCGAGGGATCTGAGGGCTTCTCCAAATCCTACAATCTTGATTAACGCCAGAAGAAATCGGCTTATACTACTTTCATCGAAATATTTTTCTATTTTGCGTAAGATATGGAAGATAAAAATTGTAACATGCGAAGATGTACGAGACAACAGATTCGAAATATATCGAAATACTCACATTTTGAGTATATTAATATATAAAAATTGTTTATTCTTATAAAATACGTATTATATATTCGAAGATAGAAATGCAAGATGAAGCTTTCAGAAGTAAATTGGCAAAATAGAAAAATATAAAAATTACGATAAAAATATTTAAAAAAAAAAAAACGTATTTTTTAATAAAATTACAATCTACTAAAATATTATTACTAATATGGTCACAAATGAAACACAAAATTGTTTAAATAAATGAACAGCGAGCGAAGTAATCATTTAGGCCTTTCTGGCGATAACAAGATGATTTTGCCGTCGATAGAGAAAAATTCAAATGATTGATAAAATCAAGGAATAAAAAAAATAATTGAAATGAGCGAAAAACCCTCCCAGGCGAGAGAAACGAAAGACCTCAAACCCTTTACCCTCCTTCTTGAATAAACAAAAACAGGGGCGACAAACTGACAAACGATCTGAAGATATCGCGAAGAAAAAAAATATTCGGTGCAGTAGCTTCGTGCACAAATATCTCAGAGGGAATTATATCTCGAGTGGAAATCATTACGAGAAATATAAATACGTCATAGCAGTAATTACGTTGGATCGAAGAGACACCGAGAATTCAATTGCAAAGATTGTAACTCACCTCTAGCCGTCTTAAAAGAGAGGACTCCAGATTTGCTGTACCCCATCACATTGTGAGCCTGCAGCTCGACTCTGTAGAAGGTTTCGGACCTCAGCATCTTCAGATACTGCCTTGTCCTACCCTGGGAGTTAATTTCCGTACGCTCGCAGGTGTTCTCCAACACTTGGAAAGTGCCGGGCGTTACTTCACAATACTTGATCAGGTACTTATCTATGGGCTCGCCGTTATCAGGCGGCGTCACCCAGCTGAGCTCATACTGGTTGTTGAACGGCGACAATTCGTAATCGGTGAGTGACTTCTTCCTCACGAATCGCGGTATGTTCGGCACCGTCCTGCCGGGCATAGTCTCAACGTAATTGGAACCCCAGTTGCTCATACCAACTTGGTTCCTTACTGCAAATCGAAACTCATAGTTCGTCTGCGGTTTTAAATCCTCGATGACGTATACGGAACCTGCAAAGTGGGACGATTGATCGCGTGACATCCATCCTATTATAATTTCAGGAGCTTGGCAATCGGTACATAAGTATCAAGTCACACGGAAAGCAGCGATCGACCATTCTGAGATTTAAAATATCAACCTAGTATCCTACTTTGTATTGCATCATTTGTTGTTGTTTTTGCATGTAAATACGTAACACCGCAGTTTCTATCGGACGATTTTTCACGCTGTCCTTATAAATAACATCAAAGTTAAGTTAAGAAATATATATTTAGCATAAAGATCGCGACATGTGATCTCAGACACAACCGAGTTAATTAATTCGACAAATTAGTTTAAACGGGATTAATTATCTAAGAATTCTCGAAGAATTCAAATACCAAGTCTCAAATCTGATTCATGAATTTTTCTAGTTTAGTTTTTTAATCTGTTAAATTCGACTGATTAAAAATTGGAAAGAATATCTTGTTCAAAAAAAAAAAAAAAAAAAAAAAAACTTACCGATAACCCACGTCTTGTTTCTCGCTTGTATCCAGGTCTCTCGGGTGTTCTCTTTGTATTGCACGGTGATAGTTTCAATGGGCAGATCTCTAGTTTCTGGCGGTATCAGTTCAAACTGGATCGTTGTGGCTGTCATTTCGATCATCTTGACCTGACGGAGATTGTCGGGTACCTTCGCTTCTCTCAGCTCTATCAAAATCTCTCGCTTGCCGTGCGTATTTGTAGCGACGCACCTGTAATAGTTGTACAACCTTTGGTTGTACGGCTCCACTCTGAGAACTGAGTACGGCCCGTTGCCGATTTGCTTGATGTATCCTCCAGTATATTCCTCAAGCCGATCAATTGGATTATGGCCGAACTGCCATTCTATTGTCGCATTCGGTATGCTCTCGGCAATGCAAGTGAGATTAACCGGTCGTTGATTCCACGAATAGACAGTGACGTTCGGCATGCTGCGGAAGGATGGCGGAAATTCGACAGTCAAGTGGCCATTCTTGTAGGTGACGCCGCCTACGTTCGACGCCACGCATTCGTACAGACCGTCGTTGTCGGTGAGAACGTTGTCGATCGTCAGGATGCCAATAGTTTCGCCGCTCAATTCGTTCGTTTTATTCTCCATGATGATTCGATCGTCCTTGGGTTGAACGCCCATCGTGAACGGTTTGTTGGCCGTGAATTTTCGGAACGTTACCGAGGGCGGTGGCCGGCCGAAGGCTTTGCACGCGATCTGCGCTCTCTTGCCCTCCACCGAGGTCCTGTTCTCAAACTCCATGATTTTCGGTTTGACAATCACGTTCACCTGAATGTTGGCCTTGGTAATATTGGCGCGGTTCTCCGCAATGCACTGGTACTCGCCCGCATCGTCGCGGTGCACGTTGGTGATAGTAAGCTGACCCGTCACTGGATTCACACCAAAGCGATCGGCGTTGGAAAGATTCTGCTGGCTGATCGACTTGATCCACGAGATTGTCGGTGGCGGCTTGCCCTTGGCCTTGCACTCGATGTTCGCGTTCTCACCCTCGACGATGTCCACCGGACTCAAAATCTCATCGATTGTAGGTCTTATGTGCACCTATAAATGTTAATTTAAAAAAACATTATTGAAACAAAATTGTGGATCAAATAAGTACTTGGAAAGTTAAGTTTCTCGCGTGAGTTTTGTGAAAATTAAATCAAAAGTAGCTCATGATAATTGATATACAAAAACTATTGCGGTAAAAAACTTAATAATTATGTAATATATGCGCAATTTAGCCTTAAAAATATTAAAAATGCAAATAATAATTGGTTATTGCTCTTCCTTAATTAAATTAAAAATCGTTTTATTATATACAGCCAAAAGAGCAAGAGCTGGATCGATTTGCTCAAAAATTCCTTTTATTTATTATAAATTTCTACAGACGTTTCGGCCAAGGTACGTGGCCATCTTCAGTGTAATACAAAAATTATAAAATTTAGTACATGATTAGAAAAGCGTTGCTACTATTTTTTGACTAAGGAAACGCATCCTCTGATAAAACGTTTTATCAGAGGATGCGTTTCCTTAGTCAAAAAATAGTACCAACGCTTTTCTAATCATGTTCTAAATTTTATAATTTTTGTATTATAAAACGTTTTATCACAGGATGCGTTTCCTCAGTCAAAAAATAGTACCAACGCTTTTCTAATCATGTACTAAATTTTATAATTTTTGTATTACACTGAAGATGGCCACGTACCTTGGCCGAAACGTCTGTAGAAATTTATAATAAATAAAAGGAATTTTTGAGCAAATCGATCCAGCTCTTGCTCTTTTGGCTGTATATATTAAAACGATTTTTTAAAAATATTAAATACAGTATAAAAAGAAAATGCACAACTGATTAAATCAAATTTTATCAAAATCTTCACCGCTCACGATATAAACTGAGCGCAACGAAAGAACTAATTGGTAAAAAAGTGGCGACGATGAATTTCGTTATTATCGAAATATATAGGTGTAACGTGCTTTTTTAAAGAAAGAATTCAATACTATTTAATTAAGATATTAATTACAGTACCTCAACGCGAATGGGTCGCTCTTTCAATTCTCCGGTGGTTTGCACCGATGCACGACAAGTGTATACACCGTCATCGGACTCTTGAACGTTCTTGATCTTCAAAGAGTAAGGCTCTATGACGTAGTGATCGTTTGTTCTGATCAATTCTCCGTTGTAAAGCCAATCGATCGAAGGCGAAGGTCTGGCGCGTACCTGACACTGAACAGCATAGTCTTCTCCCAGAATGGGATATTGGTTTTCCGGTGCGTTGTCCCATGTGATTGCGACTGTTGGTAACAAATTGAGCATTTCTCTTTTGTAAAGAATATTGCATATATTGAATAAATTTTTCGAGAAAAAATATCAAATTTAGGAGCTTTAAATCCGCGAAAAATCCCACATTTCATCGTTATAAAGTTCAATAACTGAAAATTAGACTATCTGTTGTTTCATTATTTGCATTATTTAATTGGAAAGTACATACGCAGTTTTCAATAAAGTTTTAATAAATTCTGTTATTATAAATTCTGTTATGATAAATTCACGCGTGTATCATATATGCTCTACGGATTTCTTCTATCACGAAATTAATTAAACATTATTCGATACCTCAATAAGGGATATTCCATCGGAATAATTTCCCACAAAAATTAAAGCACCAGCCGAGATTTTAATTGCTATTTTATACTCACTAATGGTATCGATCGTCACAATTGCCATCATGTTTTCGTTGCGTGTATAAGTTCCCTTGCAAGTGTATTTGCCAGCCTGCTTCTCCTCGATAGAATTGAAAATCAGGGATAGACTGCCATCGGTGTGCAACTCGGTGTACATGGATGGCTTCGAGTAAGCATTGTTCCTGCTGTGAAGAATATTGTCACAATATGCGAGACAATTCGCCAATCGGTCAAAATACAGAAACCGATTAAATAACGATCAACGATGTCGTGTGGCGTGCGACATCGCGATGCGCGTTCTTCGCGGATGATGTGAGAATGGCGTGTAAACGAGATGCATTTGCATGACCTCGTATTATTCAACACTACATGATATGGTGTGGCGTATCGGCGAATGATGTGAGTACAGGTACACGAAGAGATATGATGTATTCAAGCAATTTCCATCTAGTGCGTCGAGCGATGAGATGCCGGATGTAATATCGCGTGACGTTTACGATGTAGGTTACGAGCATAGATTTTGCGGATTAAAATCGTGGCTCGCGCAAAACGTGGCAGGATCACAAAGCACGACTGCTCCGCGAAACGGCAATCGTGTTTCTATTTTTATAAAGTGGACAACTGTCGGGCGTAGCGCATCAAGATTCACATTTCGAGTGAAATAAATGAAAAATACCGAAAAATACAAATGCGCAAAAAATGAATAAATATAAATTTATTCATCGTGGAGCAGTCGAACATGTGTGAATATGATGAATGATGGCATGATGATGAATGAGTACAAAGACGCAAGCAATCACGACAAAAATGTGATAAAAGGTCTTTAGAGTGATCATGATATCGTGACGGTCTGTCAATTGTGCAGAAAAAGCCTGGATAAAGCATTCTTTTATCCTCGTTGCTCTCGTCTTTTTCGAATACGTGAATATTTCGAAATTAAATTTATTCCCGATATATCAATCCTCGCAGCAGCTGGTATTCGTGCAACAGCACTATCGAGAGAACGTAATTGAGTGGTGTAATTGCCCGTAACGGGACGATTTTGCCCGGGAATATCACACGCGGCACTCTTGACGACGAATGTACTTAATTATGCAAATCGTACTCGGGGTTCGAGTAATCGTGCAAACACGCGACTGGATGAATCAGTTACCGGGGTTAACGTTCGTTAGATTATTTGATCGCTGGATTAAATACAGCATGAGCGACGCGCGGTACATAGATTAACTGTTTGCCGCTAATACAGCAATACCCGACAGACTTGCACGAACAAAGATATAAATGTTGCAAAGTGAGCTCGAACAGCGTTTTCAAGTATACGCAGAACTGCGCCATTATGAAGCCACTTAATTACCGCTGACATACAGCATACACACATACACACACAGGCCGCGTGTCCGAGAGAAATGGCGTTGTGCTCCGTTTTTAACTCGTCGGCAAGCTAAAACGGCTTAATCATAAAACTGATTAAAGTGAAAAATTAAATGGTTTGGCGAATAAAATGTTGAAAGTGTAAATAAACAGTAGGGTCTCTCTTCTAAATTATTTAAAGTAAAACGCAAATAAAAATTAACATTAACAGCTTCATTTGTTCGATATCACAATTCACTAAAATCATAATCAAATTCTCGCGAAACGAAATCACATCCAAACCCACCGCGGAATCCGACGGAAATGCGATTCTAGGTCACTCTACACGTGTAAATATGCGAACGAAAAATTCGTTCGCCGCTCGATGAGTTTTTTTTTTTAATGCCCAGCGCGAGTTTTCTCGCTTCGGGATGTGCGCGCGTTCAATAAGTCAGGTTCGGTATTACCGGAACGAGCGCGTTCGGAAAAGTCCCGAACGGCTTAACGAGCGATAGCCGGTTCGCGAACTGCAATCGGGTGCAGCAATTAAGAGCTTCGTGGCGCAGGCTGCGGGAAATGTGGCTACACCGTGGGAAAATGATCGTGTTGGGGACTCGGAGTGAAGTGACGGTGAATGTATAGCAAATGAGAAAGACGGACACAGGAGACAGTAATGAACGAGTACAACTATAGTTAAACGTTTAGGGTTCAATGAGTTTTATACTCGCCTTTTAAGCGGTAAGACGATAAGTCTGTGACAGAAATTTATTGAATTAGTGTTAGGATATGTTTTCTTGTGTATAAATGCAATATTCTTCTACTGCCAAATTAAATGCTTTCTCGATCTTTTCAATTAGTAATTTGAATTTTCAATAAAGCCTTACATCAATAATAAGCAATTGAAGCTATAGATATAATAAAAATGTAATTATTATTATAGCAAATAGATATTTAAAATTTTTTTATCTACTTTAATCGTGATTTCAAAGATATTACCTCTTTTATCAACTCATTACGTATCTCTTTTAATTAAGAGAAATTGACAAACATCAAAATTTGATATATATTTGTCAGAATATAATTAAATAGAGTATTTTGTTCGCAAAAATCAAATGTAAAAAAGAGAGAACTATTATATTTAAATATTATTCTTATAATTATTTGTATAAAATAAAAAAAAAAATTTTTTGTGGAAAGGATTGCAGGATCGTAGCGCCAACAGTGTTGCAGTTTACATTTCTTATTAATTGACCATCACCTTTTTAATCTAATTGGAGAATTATAGGTAAAATGACACAGACAAGCACACCGTTGGGGCAATCGCTTCTGCCTCGAAAATGTTATTAATAAACAAAAAGAAGAGATTACGCCGGTCAACTTACTTGAGAGGGTCGATCAAGCGTTCCTGCGGGTCGAACCACTGCATGTTCGAGACGAGGTCCGGATTGTCCACTTTTGGTTTGCATGTAATAAGGACGCTAGTGTGAATCGGCCTCGTCAGCATCGTGCTCGGTAAGATCTCCAAGTGCGGGTCTACCGCTTTCGCGTAAACTGCAAAAAAATCCATGAAAGTGGACGGTTATTATATTAGCAAGAAAAACAGGTGCGTATGTGTGTGTGTGTACTTTCGCATGTGCAGTAAAGATGACCGCAAGCGTTGCGAAACACACGCCGATGAAAAACACCGGTTTCGATGAGCGACTAGAGCGATTGCACGTGATTCGTCGATAATGACATGAGGCGATCCGACGATCATCGCACATACTCTCGCAAATATCGCGAAGACATGTCTTTAAATAGAAATAGAGAGCGTGCAAACGATAGCATCCCTCGCAATTTTCAACGACATTTATTTTAAGTATTGTATAAGTATATCTTGCGTACGTTCCAATTTCTTGTTGGCAAATCCATTATAAATTCTTAAATTTTGTAATTTGTATTTACAACATATCTCTATTCATCCTCTGTACAATAATTTATGTTCTGCATCTTTGTTAAAATTGTAATTCCTCTAAAAGTGTCGGCGCGCAACTTGACTTTAAACAAATATAATCATATCTCTCGCGAAAAAAAATAAATTTGCCAATGTTTCGAGCGGCCCTTTCAAACTTCCCATGTTAAACATATAAAAATCAACCTGTCCGCTTAATCACGGTCTAAAATAAGCCCGAGGAGATTAACCTGATTGCAGCCTTACCCACGCGAGTGGGATGAGGCGATGTCGGCGGCGGGGGTGTCGGCGGTGCCGTCAGCACGTAAATGCACAACACGGAGAGGCAGATCGACGCCGTCTCGGCGCTCATGTCCGCGTCGCGTAACACCGTCGGGGACCGAGGTGCGTGCGTGAACTATGACAACGGAATGCGCACATCGTCGGAATGCAAGCGTGCACGACGGGTGCCCCCCGGACGTCGAGGGCGGCGGCGGCGGCGGCGGCGGCGACGGCAGGCATAGCAGGAAGCGGGAATTGAGCTAATTAATTGCGGCGAGCGAAAGTGCGGAATTGCCCTAACTGGGAAACGCTCCGTGACCTCCTCCTTCTGCCTCCCCCCCCCTTCCCTCCCCCCTCATCTCACTCGTCTCGCCCGTCATCCAGAGCGCGAGCTGCATCAGCGGCGTAATGCAGAATAGATGCCCGCTCGACCTCCTCTTCTCTGTGCGCCGAGTCCGCAAGCTCATTAGCTCGTTAACTTCGCGCACGTAAGCCTGAGCTACCTGACGAATGGAAATAACGGCGCGACGAGGGAATCATTATCGAATTTACGGCGAGCCGGCTGCCGCGACTGGTGAGCTCACGCCAGTAAAGTTCGTGGGAATTTCTCGTGGCGCGTGTTAGAAGCGCCGATTTACGATCGGATGCGGTTAATTACGGGCGCTTAAAGCACCCGCGCAGCAATCGACGGTCGATTTTCGCATTACGCCGATTAAGTAGGGCGATAATGGGATTTGCGCGGGCGCCGGGGGAAGCTGCCGCCGCACGTGTTATCATCAATTGTTAAAAAAAAAAAAAAAAAAAACTGGCAGTGCGAGCGTTTCACAATGCGCGGGAGAGAAATCGAACGGCCGGTGGAAAAAAAAAAGCTCCAATACGCGCACAATGCGATGAGCGAGCCGTGTAATCGAAATACGGGATCGGGGCCAGTTCGCCTAAATGATTCTCCTTTTTTTTCTCTCACTCGGTACATGCGCGCCGCTGTAACAGTTGATCTCGCAAATACTGAAACCGCGGAGAGGTGTATACTGCAAAAATAATTGAATACGGATTTAAAAAAAAACGCGAGGCGAAGCGGGGCCGGGCTACGCCGCTGGCGTGAGTGAGCAACTCGCGTGTGACGCGGGTCGCGTCTGACGTAATCGACAATGGCACGAAAATTGAAACCGCCGCAAATTGCTGGCGGAAAAAGTCGATCTCTCTCCCGTACTCGCGCCGCGAAAAGCTCCCGTGCGATCTGCTGCTGGCAGATACAAGGGTAACGTTAATAAGAGAATAACTAGAATTTTTATGCAAAATGAGAAAAGTTTGCCGAGTGTTTTTATTGCGCGAATTTATTTTTCATTTATTATCCATGGAATTTACTTTCAACTTTCGACGATCCTCGGATTATATATTTTAACACGCGCGTTTTATAAAACTTCTTTGTTAAAAAAATAATCATCCTACGAGAAGATACTGCGTCACAAAATTGCCAATAAATCGATAAATATGTGTATAATATGTTATCTACGTTGTTAATTTCATTACAGTGATTTTAAAGCATGTTTTAAATCTCTGTAAGCTAAATCACTCGCTTGTTTTTATTGCCGTTAATTTTGACGTGTCGTAAAAGAAACGTTAAACTCACGCGAAATGATTACTTCATCGCGGATAATATAATGCAAATGCGTTGCTCGAGAAACCGGGATCCGTTAATTTCTATAATAGCTTGCGCAAGGATGTGGAAAGGTTACAAACCTTCCTAACAGAGGAACTTCCTTAATTGGCCTAAGACTCATCGAGATGAGTTCTTGCGTGCGGTCAATTAAAGGATTTCGCCAGTATGCGCCGCTTTGGCCGTCGGCAAGTTTAGCGGATTTTAAGCCGCTTTTGAGACATCTCTCTATAAGTTGTAACGACTTGCCAAATCTTACTGCACAGTGGAATGTGATAATTATTAATCAAGAATGTGAAAGACTCGTAAGCTCTTTTCGGCACAAACTTATGCTGATGCTTCTTAATTTTAACGTGTTCTTTTTTTAAATTATTATTTTCCAAGACTAATTGATGTAAATTTATTTGGACTTGATTTCTAGTATTTTACTAAACACTGTATCTTTTATATAAACCGGAAGCATTTTTGAAAAATACTTTGCTGAATTTATTTCAGTTGAAAGCAATCTAGAATATAATTATAACATTCTAATAATTGTAATAATTATTATTTATCATTACTATAAAATGAATCACATCTTGATCAGTTTAATTGTTCCGGCAAAAATTAACATTGACGCTTCAACGTTAACAATCACGATAATGCTTTTCCTCATTCTCTGGAGAATTTACATATAAGAAGCCAAGCTTACAAATTGTGATAAGTTTCGCGAACGGTACATTCCCGCTGAATGTATGTATCAAGAAGGAGCATCGCGATAAGACACTGGAACGCTCGCTTAGCGCCGGCATTTGCATCGTGAAGTTTGCTTAAACTTCGAACTGGGTGAATAGTGAGAGAAAATGTGTTAAATCCCCGCAGTCGTCGTTAATTGTCTTCAGCCGTGCATTACATACAATAGTCGCAATCAAGTCGTTTGTGATTAATGATTTGACTACAGCTCGAAAATATGCTTCCCTTCCGCTATCAAACCCTCGGATCTCAAAGAGCTATCTCGCGAAATATATAAATTCTCAGGACTGTAATTTTGACCAGCTGTCAAATTTCAAAAGCCTGCGCGAACAATAGCGGATCCTTCTGTTAGGTCTGTAATTTTGCTCTCACGATTCTGTCATTTCCGATAAGAGATTTTGTAATCATGGGAGGGCGAGTCGCTAAGGATTACGCCCTCGGGAGCATTGTCTCCCGTCTGTAAGGACAGCTTATTTATTTGCCACTTTCGTACTGTCGCGAAACGTCGTTTCGTCCTTGCGATAAGACTCGCAAATTCATCATTTCCGGCTCGCTTAGGCGAGGGGACACGCGCGCGCGCGCGGCTGGGGTGAATTAAAGATTTTCCTATGGTTATTCGGATGTCCTAAAATGTGTCTCAAAGGGGGTTAGCGAGCAGACGGTCCCCCTCGAACAATGGCAAGACATAAATCGCAATTATGTTTCCGGCGGACTGAACTTATTCGATGTTATCTATCGCCGCCGAGTTAGCTCGCAACGATGGAAATATCCAATAGAATCACTTCGTTGATGTTAGATTGCTGTGACAAAATTAATTGTTTTTTTTTTTTTTAGAGTTTCTTTATAAATGGACAATAAATATTAGATTACTGTAAATTAATTTAATAATATTAAAGAAGAAAATATAATAATACCACTTATACTAAATATTGTGGAACTATTAGACACGATTTACAGCAATTAAGAATAATTAATTAGAATTAAAATTAATATATCATAAAAATAGCTAAATAATCTTACAACTCTTTTTCTCATTACAATGCAAAATCAACTTTGTTGTAACAATACAGAGAACAGACACATAGTATGAAAGCCTCTTAAATTGCTTCCTAGTCGGAAAAATGCTTACTAATATTTTGTTACAAATCTCTCATCACCGGTGCACGAAAAAAAGACGCTGACATCATAATCGAATATTGTTGTCGCAAGAAAACACACTATCATTAATTGCTCGTTAATGCCACATTCAAAATGCATTCGTCATTACACGGGAGAAAACGTTTGTTCATCGTCGCGACGCGCTATTACGTCGTCATACGAAACTTATTCGGCGTGAACCGTCGAAGAGAGCAACAATACGGAGGGGTTATGTTCCTAGGGATCCCTCCCCATCCCCGGGCACTCACCCCCGGCCCCGCGTGCGCGCTCGGACAGATTCTATAATCGTTTCACAAATTCGCCCGAGTCACTGCGCTCCGCTTCTTCTCATTCTCCGCGTTTACAACGGTGTACCGCACCAGCCTATTATCCACCCCTAAGACTCGCAAATTCATCGTTTCCGGGGCGTACCGCGTGTTCATCCGCGTGCGACGGCGAAGGATACGCGAGGGACGGAAGGACTTTTCCCAAAGAGCCTCCTCGCGAAGAAATGCCGTAATTGACTGGGTTCATCGGGGTCGGCTTTGGTCGACGCGCAAAATTGATGGATAAACGTTGAAGATGAAAATACATAAATAGAAATATATAAATATAAAAGTGATATATAAGAACATACAGCACAATAGAATAAAAGCGAAATATCTATAAATGTAATTGAACCAAGTACTAAAAGCATTATATAAAATTAAAAGGTTTCTAATAATGTTCGCTTTAAAAAATATCAGAAGTGTGAAATAATGAAGAATATTTCAGATAATATATTTTTGTAAGTATTTCGATTTAATACGTCAAGTATTTGTGAAATAAGAAAGATAAATAAACTCAGTTACATTTAACAAAATTGATTTCAGTGGCCTACTTTTTCAGATGATCTTATTTTTGGGCAAATTCAATTTTTCAGCTTCCCGCTTAATCGGATGTCGTAATATTGCCAATTTAGCTATTATCATCTCGCATCGCGCTCCATCCCACTGCGCCGTGCTTGTTTCCTCCTCCGAAATTCGCAGATTCATCGTTTCCAGCGCACGCGTGAGTTCCGCCATAAAGACATCACAACACGAGGGGGGTCTCGGAAGCCTTTTCTCGGGAATCCACCACGAAGAAATCCCAATGATTGCCCCAGGAGGTTATCTCATCAGCCACGGCTTTGGCCCGAGCCTATGTGCGCGCGTGCGGGAAGATAAAGGCCGAGGCGAAAGGACCGAGATAGTGCCGGGAAAGGAGTTCAGGGACAAGCGTGGAAACCCGTCCCTCTCCCAGGACATCTTATTTACGTTAGTTAGGGTTTGTTGGCGCAGCTACCCCAGGGGCTATTCAATGCCTCTCCGTCGCCCATTTCAACCCCCTCCCTCGTCGTCGACGCATACGCATACACGTTCACCGAAGGAGTCCTCCGCGGCATTCCGGATCCTCGCCATTACATCCACGCCGCAAAAGCATCCTCCCCCGAAACCCCCTGGGCCTACCCTATCCAAGGACCACGCCCGACCCGCGTACACGCTCCGCTCAAAGCGGTCCGTGTGTACACCGTTTGCTTACGCGCGTGCCACCCGGTATATATGCGGTGTACAGGAAGTCTCCCGGTAAACTCCAGCGACATGTCACTCGAGCTGGAAGAATTCGATCTAGGAGGGTCGAGAGGCGCCGAGGGTGGTGCTAACTGAGTGATGGAAGGAGTACCAGCGGAGGTCCTGATCAGATTTCTATACGGAATCGAGATGGGAAGACGACGTCGCGGTGATGAATCTTACAAAATTTTTCGATCTGGCCGTCTCGAAAATCTAGATTAACTCGATTTCCTCGCTGTCGCTCGACTTCTCTTCCTTCAGAACACGTGTTTTTTTTATTATGATCGACAAATCTATATAATTTCACATTATTAATGCTTTTTTATTAATATAACTGTCTAAACATTCATTTAATTCGATAATATTTTGCAATTCTGCTATTTTATTCTTTAATTTGTCTATTATTTTATCAACAGATTTCAAGAGATAATTCTGCAAATATAATTTCTTTGTCTATTTGGCTCCTGCTTATATCTTACCGATTTGTTAATCACAGTTTAGTAATTCTCGTACGATTGAGGTTAACGAGGAATCACGAGTGCCGAATAATGCGAAGTGCGGCGTACAAAATGCCGCATTTGAATTTCGATGCGTGAGGGGAACGTTGCACGAAACTGTGAATACATACGTTCTCCCCGTAGGGCTTTGTTAAGGGCTCGTCGCGAATGAAGAGCGGAGCTTTGTTAAGGGAGCGAGGGATCATTCCGATTTAATTAAGGTAACGTTGCAGTGCGTCGATCATAAGGCTTCTAAAACCGAGACGACTTTTGCGACAGTATCCGGAAAATATAGTCACTTTCAAAGCAGATGTAAAAATATTTACTATTTGCAACTGTATTTTTCACGAATTACATAACATCACAACGAAACGCTCTGCTCGTGAAAATCTATTCACGCGGGTATCGTTTGCAAATAATATCCTTTGGCATTAAAATTTAAAAGGACTAACAGATATTGCGAATCTTCAAATATGCCATCATGTGAGACGAAATAATTGCCTATCAGTATTCATAGAGCGTACTCGTAAAAAAGGCTATTGTAACGCCCCATAAGAATAAAAGCTCCATAAACTATAGAAGCTATAAATTCGAGTGAGCACTTGCAGCGTGCGACCTTCTTTCTGTCGCGCGAAGAAAAGCAGAGACGAAGCGGGAAAACTGCGTAAAGTCGTTTCTTTATTGAAGCAAGAGGGTGGCGAACGATGGGGAATTAAATCAACGCGACCGATATACCGAATACAAAATGGGGAAAAAAAAAGTTATTATTAGATCAGTATTGCTGAAGTTCGGTGATTAGGCGCAGCCAGGGATTACATCGTTGTAATCTTGTCGACGAACTCGCGCAATTAAGTGGCTCGATATCGCGTGGAAGCGTAATGAAGTGGTCGACGGGTGTTTCTCGACGGGCTCGTTCGCCAAACCGAAAATTATGCAATAAAGAGACGGAAATCGCACCCTTCCCACATCGCGTGACAAACTTGCGAACTGTAGTGACCGTAAATTGAAATTTACAAATAAACACGTCAGCAGTTTCCGTTATATTCGAATGTTTTGTGGGTTATATTTCATTACATTTCACATTCGCTTATAAAATATAAAAAAATGCACTCTGATTGATATAAAACTACGTAAAATAAAAAATACACAATATATATATATATATATAATCGTTAACTTCAACTCGAGTTTAATTGCCCAAAGTATTTTCGTGCACCAGTAAGACCGTGGCAAACTTTTTCGTACCGAAAGATCAAAGTTTGCGTAATTGTTCTCGCGTGCAAATTCGTAAAGGGAAACATAATGCTACAAAGAAAGAGAGCATTAGCGGCAGTAACAGGTGAATCTTTGTTAATATAAAGACCGCATTAAGCGTTAATAACGACCCCGTGGAAGACACTCTACCCGGCGAATCGACCTGCGGCTTTTTTCCCGCGTTATAAAGCAGCTTCGGAGAGTTCCGCAAAGAAAAGTCCGTGAGAGGATAATCTTGAAACCGGCTGGCGCCGCACCGCACCGCACCGCGCCGCGCCGCGTCGCGTCGCGTTGCGTCGCGTCGCGTCGCAAAGCCCGAGAATCCCTTAAATCTGAGAATCAGAGGAGAATCGCCCTCTCTTCCGAACGGTCAAAGACTGTATGTGTATACATATATATATATATGCGAAGATATACGACGAAACCTTATAAATCAGACGAAGGAGAGAACTTCGAGGGGGTGGAAAGACGCGAAGAGAGCGATAAAAACTTCGCCCAGCGTAGCTTCTCCGAACTGCAGATAGGCGCTTTAATTAAATGCTCAACGGTAGTCTCTTCCTCCTTTCTTCCGCGCTTTTACATTCCCTTTCACTTTCCCTTTTTCCTCGACTTGATTAACATCGGGTTTTCCAGAGACAATCTTGTTTTGCTCGCACAAGTTTATAAAAAACGTTTTAACATCTTTGTTTCAGTTTTAAAAACTGTTCATTTCGCGAAATAATTAATTGAGTTCTATCGCTTTTTACAATTATTCATTACAGACTGATTGTAATCATCTATTATAATTATTTTCGTTTAATTTCACATCTCAATATTTCATTTTTATTCCCGCATCGTTAAACACTTATAATTATTAAGTAATTTTTACGCCGCGCGTTTGAATCTATAAAATTAATATGTTGGAAAGGGAAGTAGCCAGAGGCTGGCAATGTGTATTAAATTTTGTTTATGGCAGCCGCTTGTCCATAATAAGTTAATTAATCAACGCGTAATTTACGCAGCGTAAACGCGAGTTAGTTCATAGCGTTAAATATCTATAAAGCAATTCATCGAACAAAACGAAACATATCCAGTGATGCGTATTTTTATCTTATAAAAACATTATTCCAATTAGAAGTAGAAATTAGAACACGACGATAAACTCTCTTTTTCCCGTGTTTTTATTGTTCTCTCTCTTTCTCCTCTATCGTATTTTTCTGGGTTTGCTTGGAAAATAAGCTGGCTTTGCGAAAAGGTCTTCGAACTACGGCGCAAATAAAATGGGGTGGAAACAGGCAAAGAAGGCATTTTCGCAGACTCCCCGACGCGGTTTCACCGAGACAAACAAATTCCTCGAGGGTGGCCGGGACGACGCGGACGGGTCTCCGCGTTTCGGGCGTGGAACGCGATATCGGGTGTTTATGAATGTCGCAGTGACGTGGAGAGGGAGTGGATTGAGAATCCCGATCTCTTACGGTGCGATGAAATATGTCGAAGTACAAGTGTGCCTTTGACACCCAGGAGCTGGAAATTTATGGGGATGCCGAGGAAAGTTTCAAACGGAACGCTGCAGCGTGCGGCGAAGTTGTTGCACCGCCGTTTGGCCGTTGCAAAAATTATTATGACAGTTGGGAGCGTGTTATGCAACGCCAAACTGAGCGACATATTGTTGCGAAGAAGAAGTTGAACAGCAGAGAGTTACGCTGGAGAATCAGTTAACGTTATACGGATACAACGGAAACTGTGCGATGCTTCTGACGAAGGAATTTATAAACATGATTTAGCATGGCTGAAACTTCTAACTTGCGTAACGTACATCTTGCGTAATATCTTTCGTTAGTTTTTTTTTTTTTTTAAAGAGGAAAGCTTAAAAAAAAACGACGTCGAATAGAATGAAAATTCCCATGGCACGGTCGATATATAATTACGCCGCGAATTAAATTAGTCCATAATATGATTTCGCTGAAGGCAGCATGCCATGATATTAACAAGAAGCTTCAGTTGCCGCGTGGATAACGAGATTTTCGTTATTGAATGAAATTTCGGAATGTTGTTTTCGAGTAGCGGCAAGGCGTAACGATATAATAGTTGTTTTTCTTCCTGCAAAATCTACTTAATAGCTCGCATCTTGACCGTTTAAAATATTTTCTTATTCCCTCGCGAGCATTAACTTCCATTAAAAATATTCAACGTGACTTTTACAAAGAAAGATAAAAGTGTAATGCTTTATAATTGATTTAAACCAACAACTAAACAAAGAGAAAATGGAAATTAACAAACGTTCGGAAAACGCGATAAAATATAAATTCCATTACAGAAAGTGAATTGGCGATTGTATAACGAGTTTGACAGACTGTTATCCGTCAGGAGATGCGAACTAGTTTCCGACTTTCGCTGCTTTGCATTCGATATTACTACAGTCGCATAGCGTAAACACCTTTAACTTTAAGTTTCCCAATAGCATATTCCATTAGTTAGACGGATACACATATTGGCGAATGAATTAAGTCAGATTAACGCAATTACCACTATTCACACTATCCGCGCACTGTTCAAGAGATAAATAATTTGCGTGCACAAACGGTGAATTCCTTCAGCACTTCGCGCAGCGAAGCTCGTCGAAAATTTATGAGTGAAAATTTATGTTAAAATTGATTTTATATCGCGAATTAGAAACTTTAGTCATTAAAATTCATTTTCAAAATACCGAAAATTTGTTTCAACAGTTTAACGAGTTTGATGGACAGCTTTGAGAAAAATATAATATTACGCAATATTAATTTTAGTAAAATAAAATGTGAGAAAGCGTACTTTGGAATTAATCGATCGTTAGAGATATAATTACAATATTGCAAATGGGATAAATACAAATCGATTCTTCGTTGTGCTCATCGCAATCTGGAGCAATTCAGGGCACTTTAAAAGGATATAAAATAATCCACAGCGTGATCGAGCCGCGCGTGTACATATACGACGCGTCCCTAAAAGGCTGGGCCGTCTTCAAAAGCGACCGAGCTCGTTAGAGGAGAACCTGTTCATCTGGCTGCCGCGGTAGGACATGCATTTACACACGTGCCGCACAAGTATATATATACATATATACTCTTGCACATGCGTGCTTTCGGGCAAGCGCGTGCCGACGCATGCACGTGAGCATCCGTGTCTCAGTTCTCCCTAAATAGAGCGAAACGCCCGTGACGTAACGGGTCGTAAAAGTCACCGTTTAAGCTTTAAAGACGTTAAACCGCGACTCGTCTCTACGCAGGGACCGGCAATATATTCTGATAAAAGACGACGCTGCGGAATACCAACGAGAACTGCCGCACGCGGAAAAGTATTGTGGAAAGAGAAGCACGTTTCGACGGAATCGAAAAAGGGCAGAAACGACATTAAAATTGTACATTCTCTGTTTTCGTCGGAAAACATAGATGTTTTTAAAAAATGAGAGACGCGTGTTTCGAAAATCTCATTAATTTTTCATTTTTTAACATTAAAGTTATTAACAATTTTGTATATTCTTATTTTCATGAGAAAACAAAGATATAAATGTTAAAAAAAAAAAAAAAAAAAAAAACGTTTGATCTAATTTCGAAAATGTCATCAATCTGTAGTTTTTCGATTAAAAGTTCTTCGTGCACATTTACATTTCAATTTCTTGTACTTTAATAGATTGATTCTGTTGTTTTTTGCCGCAACATCTTCTTGATAGGAAAAACCCGATAAATATTGACACAATATAAAATATTCCTCGGAATAATTGAGAATCGTCCGGGAAGATAAAGTCACCATTTACTCCTGCGTCGTTGTAATGTTTCATAGAATATCGTTACTCACGCGGTCTTTATCCCGTCGATGCATAATTGATATCGCTTGGTGCAGACGGTTGAAGATCCACTAGAACCTCCTCTATAATGCAGATAAACAAGCCTCGAGGGTACCGACAGCGCGTACCGCGCGCGCGCGCACCAATCGCTCTGTCTACAGCCGCCTCGATTTTATCATTTAAATGGAGTATCATCTAAATATTGCGTTCCTGACGTTGTTTGTATACGCAAACGCATCGATCGTCGTGAGATGGAGGAGGAGAGAGAAAGAGATACTCGATACGATTTTCTTCTCGCTGAAAGAGTCAACGTCACCGGCGCATTTCCCATTTATTCGACATTCAGCGAGCGCACAAAGTAAACTGCACGCAGCCATGCAGTTTCTGCATAATGTCGGGGAGAGATAAGCATCCAGGACGTTGACTCTTCCGGTCCTGCCACGGTAGCCTCGGTTATACTTTACGTCCTGATATATCCGCCGTTAAACGCACGTGAGGAAAAAAATTGAGTGGATGTCGTGTTACTCGTGGCGTGAGTTTCTTTTTAATCTATCACATAATCTGCGAAAAGTTGAAGGCGGGTATCTTAATCCTGAGTAATAGCTGAGATAATGAATGTGATTGCACTGCAATTACAAGACGACAAAGTTTTTACAAATATTGCACAAAAAAATTCACAATTCTGTTCGGTAATTCTTTCCAGGTGCAACATTTATAGGAAAAATAATTATCGCAATAACTTGAAAGAAGTACACGAATGTAACTTAAATAACAATGAAATTCTACATAAACACGAATTTACAAGTTTAGGATATATCGTTCTATTCTAGTTTATGATAGGGTGATTCATGTAAACCTTGTTTATGATCGACTTTCATCTAATTGCTTACGCCGTATCTTGTTAGTGTGGAAATTGGTTATAGCAGTCTATAAACACGGGGTACATAACTCCGGTATCGTATTGCAAATGCATATTAATTTTCCAGTATCATATTGCAAATTCATATTCCATTAATTTTGAAAGGGCAATGAAATGTCCATTAGAGAAATAATTATCGGGCTTAAAGGCAAATGGTCTATGCAAATGGTTTCTCTGATTTCCTTAGTTAACTACACGCCGCCGCAATTATTTCAATATGTTTGTATGAATAATGCATAATTGTGCGCAAATAATTCCTTAATTTTCCTTAATTTTTATGTTGATTTCAACGTCGAAAGTGAAGATATTTTTCGCGTTATCTGACATAAACGCGAACACGTGTATCGTGTATTTGCGCCGGCGTCTGCATATTGCGCACAGACAAGCTTTGTGAAGACAGTTTCGGTGTTGTATGTATCGCGATGCTATCGAGTGTCATTTAGAGATTGCGGTTATACAAGAGTAGAAAAAATATACACGGAGCATAGAAAGTATTTTCAGCGTCGCGACAGCGATCCTGGAAAAGCATTTTCATGTTATACATGCGTGTCGCATCGGCTTTGGATTACTTTCAAGGTTTAAATGGAAAGAATATTGCAAACGATATTCCATTTCATAGCGGCGTACATAGTTACGCCGGGCGATGTGACAGTACCGCCAAGCAAAATGCAACAAAAGATCCGTTCGAGAACTTTACTTCGGTACCGCTACGAAAATATCGCGTTTGCCAGCCACAACACTTTACACGACGTTCACACGCGACGTCCCGTAAGTTGCACAATAACTTTAATTAAACCGGAAGAGCAAAAGTATGAAAAATAACGATCGGGATGTAAAGAGTTTTGCAAATAATTATAAGCGATTAAAAAGTTAAATGGTTTTAGCAAATTAAGTTTCAAAGATGATGTTTCAATTAATTCCCGGGAAACTTTTTCTTGAGAATTTTAATTCGAAGCACAGTAATCCAACAAAGTTGAAAAAGAAAGTTAAGCAAAAAAGAAAAGGAAAAAGACGCGAGAAAACGAAGCTCAAATAGAATTTTCATAAATGAAGGAGGAGCCTGCATTCGTTTTATATCTCGCAAAACGTCCTCCTAAATGACATCCGCAGTCTTTTACCGCGCTATCAGCTTTGGCCCATTTCCAATCTCTGTTCGAGGGAAAAACAATTTTCCGGAAATATAGCTTTGTTTTTATTTTTTATTACATCAAAAACCATTGTTTTGCGGAATAAAATGTTCAAAGCGCATAAACGCTCGTGTATAATTTCTGGCGTTTGAGAGGAGCGAGCAAAGAATCGGACGAAAAGAAGGAAGAGGCTAAAAATGGCGCGTTATACCGATTTTCCGCGTGGAATTTTCGCCAATGCACTTTGCGACACCTGCTTACTCCACGGGTTGCCGCGGGCTGCAGGGATGGAGCCCCGAGGGCGGGGGAGGACAGCGGGTCGGAAGAGAGAGAGAGATCCGCAGCAGCAGGGGACGATATCCGGCAATTTCGGTAAAAGGGTTCGGCTATATACCGGTAGTCCGTGGAGTCGTAGGACGCGCACCTGGTGACGGCATGGTGCCACGACTAAAAGCTATCTTCCCCTAATTCATGGAGGGCCACAGGCAACGGCAGCAGTTTCCCCGGAATATACGCAACGACCGTGTCGTACGCGCACGCACGCACGCACGCATGCACGCACGCACGCACGCACGCACGCCGGCTTCCATCAATTTTCCGAACGTTGTCGGATCGTTCTCTTGCTCTCCGTCGTCGTCGTCTCTCCCGGTTCTTGTTTCTATTGACGGCTGCGCGTGCGCGTGAGTATTCCTCTTTCTGCGCTGCGTACTCGGCAAACAAGCGAGATTGAGTGCGAATCGGCCATAGCGGAAAAGAATGCAAAAGTCGAAATTATTTGTATCTTTCATTCGGCCTTTACTTTCTTTTTTTAGAAATACTCAAAAGTGTGTGATTTATCTCCAGGTTAGTATTTTATTTGAGAAAGTTATCTTTCATATTTTCGCTAGACAAATATATTAAGATATTTCTCATTTGTAAGGCATTTTTTTCTACGCGACTTCACTTCGAGAATTCGCTGATAAAATTCCGGAGCTGCCGACCCTATTCGATTCGGCAAGCCGGGCAAGTTCTGTTTGAACGTCAGTCTCGAGAAGCGTGATACGGGCCGCTGGAGAATTTCGACATTCGCGAAAACCGAGGAATTCTGACGCCGGACGGAAAGCAAATTAGATTGAGGACAATGCGGAGTCGAGACTTTCGGGCCCCGGGCGAATTTCATTCGGCCGCGTAATCCTTCTCGACAAGATGAAAAGCGCACACGCATGCGAGGGAAAGATTAGTTAGCGCTAATGAGAATGAGCGTGCCCCGAGCGAGGTATGTTAATTTTGGAGACAGAATATTGGAAATGGAATCAACGATTTTAATCTTACAAGCAGATTCTTCGCGTTTTGCGTTTTGATTAAATTATTCTCAACGAGAATTTAAATCGAAAAGCTAAATCTTTTCGCAAATTTTTTAATATCTATCATTCTTTTTTTGGTGACAAAAAGTTCGACGATTCTTGCCCTTCAATTTATGTGATTAATCATAATAGCCATTTAATTGCGAAAATTGATAACAGCTTTGATATTAAAAGATATCTGAGAGGCGCAATTTTAGGGTAAATACACTTTCAAATTGCGTTGGCGCAATTCGGCGTCGGGCGACCGTAAGTACCAAAATGTGCATTTATCGCGGATGGAAATATATTGCGTTAAGTACAAAGGATCGCCATAATACCTGGCCGACATCAAATACGCTTTTCATTAAATACGAGAGGAGGGAAGCACAAAAGCGCGTTTCTCGCTTTGCGCTTTCGGCGCGGTGCGCGATGGAAATGACGGATGCTGAAGATGAAGATGTGCAATTAGTAGTAAAAAGCGAAAGTCACAAAGCGCCCCGTTTATGTGCTCGATATAATAAGCCATTGTTCGGGATTAAATGTACCTTGCCTGCCTCCTAAGCGACCCGCTGCGTCAAGTGTCCGATATCACGATGATTAATTCACGCGTTGTAAAAAGTCTATCCGCACCTCATAACGCGATAATGAGAAGGCGGATTCCCCTGCGACGGACATGAAGAATCTCACGCGCGCACATATTCTCGTCCGAGAATTTACGGAGCGACCGACGCTTGTTTATCTTACGTGGACAAAAAGCGCGAGAGAGAATTAAAGAGAAAGGAGAGCAAGTGCGAACGAATCGGCAATCTCCGGATAATGCGCACCGGCGGCGCCGCGGCGCGTCGTTGATTTATGCATCCGCCGGGATCAAGTATGACGCGGGATGGCGCGCATCGAGAGATTGCAATTGCAACGGCAACGTCGATCCTTCCGCGAATGGTCGCGCGTTTTCCAGCGGCGAGCAAATATCGGGCGCGGCGCGCAGTATACCACGCCGAGCAATAAATTGGACGTCCGGTCGGCGATGCAAAAAGTTGGACAAACGGCGGCCGCGCAACCCCGCGGGGGTTGCGTTCCGCACGAGAGGGCGGAAACGCCGCGGCGAATTAATTTCGCGTGTTCTCCGAGCCGGCGGCAACGAGACCGATCGTCGACGACGCCGCGCACACATACGGGGTGTCCGTGTTTTTTTTAGACAGGCAGAACGATGATATCTTTGAATAAAATTCAGACGTATTTCCCCGGTGAAATTGGCAACCGTGGTCAAGCCAAAGCCCGACGGAATAGTCCCTTTTGAAGGGTGCGCGCAAGTTTCGCAGTTTGAGGCGTCCCAAGTTTCCATATGTTTATAGTGACGTATTGACAGAAGCGTGTGTCCGAAGTTCCTGCGCTGTGCAACTAATTACAAGTTCAAACTTCGCAACTAACGATAATGTCAAACCAAGTAGTACGTGGATGAAAGGGAGCGCGCGCTGCAAACCCGGTATGTCGTTGTATATCGATACACGCGCGCAAAAGGAATCCCTTATCCGATGAATTCACGGGGAAAAAAAAGGGTAGTCCATGCCCACAGGGAATTAAAAGAGCTCAGCGCGTATCCATCGAATTTTGCGGAAGCTGTGCCCGCGCGTCACTGCGTCTCGCTCCATATTTTCTCTCAGTCTTCCAGCTTTTTCCACATTCGTTCTTTTTTTTTTTTTTTTCTTTTCTAAGTCGATGGTGCGGTAATCGTCGGTCGTGAATCGAAACTAAAGAGAATAAAATATCGCGCAACGCACGGTAGTTTCCTCTATGATTTTCCGCAGCAAAAGTCAATCAGATTTGCAAACAGCGCAAATACTCGCCGGATCTCTCGCCGGAAAATTCAGTCGATTGTCAGCACAGGCTTGGAAATCAAGTTTGAAATAAATATTCTCTCAACACTTTCGCGACCGTTGTACACATATTCGGCTCTGCTCAGCGCTTCAAGCCACTCTATTATATTGAACTGATGTAAACAATGTATACGCGTGCGCTAGCATGAAGCGATAGATAATTCTTACACGTTAAACGTTCACTCAGGTATTAAGGTCGTATAATATGAAATGTCGGATCTCCTGATTTATACCAAAATATGAACGTAAAAATACGTGAGCGGCCGTTAAAGTGTTAAGCGACAATGAAAAAGTACCTAAAAAAAAAAAAGTGACGACAAATATTTTACGTGGGTTTTTAGAAAGAAAAAAGTCTTAAAATAATAAAAGTCATAATACGACAAAGTTTAAGCGTTTCTTTATGTGGCGGGTCTGCTTTTTATGAGCTCCCGTTCAACTTTTAATCTTTGATGGACTCTGATGGCATCGATTTCTTCGGCTACATGTACATCGTAGTCCACATTTTCATCGATCGCTGTGCTTTCACCATTATACTACACTCACTCCCACGCTCGTCCTCTTAAATTCGTGGGCGACGACCAGCGCATCGTTTTTCGTTTCCAATCTCCTCCCCGGTACTCGACGTAAATTCTGCTTTAACGAGCCCGGCCACGGCCAATTAAAAGCGTTTCGACTGTGAGAGAGAGAGAGAGGGGGGGAGGGGGGGAAGAGAGAAGAGTCCGTTTCGTCGTACGAAAGACGACCGCGCTCTTCTTCTTCGGGCGCTCCTCTCTCTCTCGCCTCTCGTCGAGGGTGAAATTAAATTTCCTCAAGAGAATCGTCCCAACGAATAAAAGGGTGGCACATGGAAGAATGACGGGGGAGGGTTTTCGGATGGGCCGCGACTTAAATAATTCAGTCGCGGGCTTTTTGCGAGAGAGGCCTCTCCGACAACTTTCTCCGGGCCGGCCGCGGAGATCTTGGCCGCAGCTGCCATTTCGCATTTCTCCCGGTTTCTCCGTTATTTTCGTCTCCCTAACTCCCGGTGCCACCACCTTTCACCCTCGAGGGTGGCATCAAGGGTGGAACAGAGGAGGACGGGCATCAGGCCTGGAGCAGATAAGAAATCCTCGTTTCGCACGCGACGAGAAGGAGGGTCGAACGAGACCGATATTTTCACGCGCGCACGTGCTGCCGATGAAAAACGAACGAAAATATCAAATTCGATTTTCTCACTCATACCTATCCCTCTTTCTTCGCACCCGTGAAAGTCGGCCTTCTCTCATTCTCCTGCCTCCCGTCTCGAACGAACGCGTCATTAAGGCAGGGAGCGCGGAGACGTGACTGAAATTCGCGCGCGGTTTCCGTTTCCCGCCGTTCTCCGTTTGCCGCCGCAAAAAATTGCTCTTTTTGAGAAAGTAAATTTCCGCTTCAGTATAAATATCTCATTGCATTATTATTCCGCGCAAAAAGCTTATAATTATTTGAGTATATATACTTTTTTAATGCAAAAGTAAGAAAAGAGAAATCCGCGAAGCTCGCGGAAAATTTTCATAGCTAACGATATGATATGACTCTTTGTTGTTCGACGAAGTTCACGTGGAAAAAAAAAAACTTTTCATAAAGTTCGCTGGTAAATAGAAACGTGTGCATTTAGCGCGCTATGTAAATTAGAACCTTGCGTTATTCATCATCGCGTTTATGTGTTTCGCTTTCAACATATTGTTCCGATATTAATGATGGTCTCGAAGCCACATAATTTAGTAATTTATGGCCATAATTTATACGAGCTCTTCATTTTGGCACCATTCTAACCAAATTGAATGAGGCATAAAATTTTAATCACACATCCGTATCATAATACTGTACGATATTAACTACAGCATCGTTACAAGAGGCAAACCTTATAGAGCGATTAAACGTTTGCAATTTCGTTAATGCATAAACTAATTATATGCACGAGCTATTGAATATTTATAATAATCTCCGAGACGAAGACAGAGATTATGCTATTCTCAGTACGTTTTGTTCACGGTGCTTAAGTGCCATCTTGTTTAAATTAATGCGACTATATGTAAGCCCTCATTACAAGCGAACGGATTACAATGGAGACCACGGAGAGAGAGAGTGAGAGGGGGGGAGTGGGGGAGGAAGCGAGAAAGGAAGAGAGAGATTGCTGCATTGTACGGTCGATAGCGCTAACATTAGTGCGATGCGCGTACAATTCCGCGGGAACGAGGCGTATGCTTCGGTCACAATGCATCCTTTTGCGCAAATATTGCGCGCACATCGTGCGCACATACCGTACAACCACATCACACTCTAGGCGAACAAACACACGGGGGGGACCGCCGAAATGAAAACCGTTCTTGCCGAAATTCCTGCGATCATTGGCCGCACATGGTCGCGCAATATCATAGCATTACACAACTGGATATCGCGCGCGATCATTCTCGGCCGCGCACAGACGGAACTAACGCGATATTATTAATTTTCGATCAACGAAACGGTAAATGAATCGTCGAGGTTCGTTTCGCAAAGCGCAGAAACGAGGAGAAGATAAAAAGATTCTTTTTATTAAAAAAAAAAAAAAAAGTATAAAGGCGAGATAATATTTCAAAAAAATTTTATCGAATATTTTACCGGAAGAAAATAAATCCGCGCACACCCGGTATACGGCACAAACGGTCCTATTAACGCGCGAAAATTGGGTAAGAAGGCATATAGGAAACGTCGCAAATTGAGCGCCGCAACAAACTCGATTTCTGCCGGTAATCCGGAGCTTCCGCTTTTAAGGGGTGGCTCGCAACGGGCGTTCTTACGACCGAACTCCGCACACGGCTGCCGCCGCCGTCGTTGTCGCTGTACCGGGGATTAAATCGTCCCGCAGCGCGCGAATAATTTCCACGCTGGTCGCCACCGCGCGCGAACCGGAAGATTAATAATTCGTCGCGCAGCCGGTGAACGGGGCTTAAGTGTGACACAGTGACAAAACACGCGCCGGCTCCGCGAGGGAGATTTGGACATTTTTGTCGCGCCCGACGGTATCGACGACGGTTATTAAACGCGAAAATTTTTAATTCCCTTAATACGCGCGAATTTTTCCTTCGCGCGGGCAATTTTATTTTTATCTCAACGACGAGAGAAAAATTGTGAGTTATGTGCGAATGATGATCGCGCCCGCGTGATGTTAAGATGTTGGAAAGATACTGATACGCAATTCCACATTTGAATACGTGTGTATAAATCATTTGTGTTTTGCTCGTTTTTGAGTTGCCATTCAAAAGAACATCAACATCACTTCTGATTTATGTTATTGTGCTGTACGCGCCTTGGCGCAATTATTCATTCGCACGTATTCAACGGTTAAAAGTACAATGCGTTACTTCGAAGTCAGGTCACAGAGATAACCTTACCTCGCCGTCTCTTCACGCGCCAACCTCGCCGAGCTCGGTGAATGAATAAAGCCGAGTTTGTAGCTGACATCGGAATCACATTAGCATCTAACTTTCATCGAACACGTCTCGCACTCACGGGGGATACAATGAAACGATCCGGCACAAAAGCGGCATCGTCGTTAAATATTGACAAAATTGCAGACGCCAGATAGATCGACCCCTCTAATCTGGCATACCACGCGTTCACGCGACGCGCACCACGCGCACACGTACACGCGCGCGTGACTGAAGATCCCTCGAATGTCTCCTGTTCGCGATACTTGGATGGGCGGTGGCGGTTGGATTTCCAGTCGAGCGGAAGGTCAATCCCGACGCTTCGAAATTTCGGACCACCCCGGCTACGTACGGCACAACGAAATTAACTGTCAATCTCAATTTCCCCCCATCTCCCTACGCACGCGGGTGGGTGCACATCCCTCCGCCGAAAGAGAGAGAGAGAGTGAAACAGAGAAGGAGGCCGCACGCGGTCCCACACCAGAGACGGAAATCGTGCCACCCCCCTGAGAAACGTCAATTATAAAGCACCGGGTACGCCGGCGAGCCGTCAGGGCCCCGTCACGCCCGTCTCTACTCGTCTCCCCCCCGAGCTGTTATATTTAATGAAAAGAAGCTAATCCGCGATCAGTCATAATACGCATTTATCCGGACAAGGACGGTGTCATTCTTGTTCTCGCCCTCTTTCTCCCTCTCGAGCGAAGGGAGCACACTGCGCGCACCGCACAATATGGCATCGTTCCGATTGTGCGGCGAAAGTAGCTGCGTGTTCGCGCTGCAAGGGAAACCGAATGACGCCGGACGCGGAATCTGGCTCTCTCGTTACGGTATTATGTTCGTTGATACAGACGTCAAGGATTTCGCCCGAAATCCCGTCTACACGTGACCCCGGCTGAATTCTAGCCACTCTCCGCACTCTGCGCACCGGTGGATTCTCGCCCCGAGCGCTCAACTTCATAAATAACCGATGTCGAACCGACGGGCGCTCACGTGTAGAATTACGTTTTCCGCGACGTAATTATTCGGGCTTTTTTCGAGGTCAAAATGATGAAAGTGCGTCACGCCCCGCGACGAGCCCGCGGGCCGGTGTCGAAATACGCGTCGTGTGATAAATGCGGCGAAGCGCATCGCGCGTTGACGTCGACCGTCCATTAGTGAGATTGATGTATATTAGATGTAATGTACTACTCCGTTGCGTCGTGCTCTAACCGCAGGTCGAGCCAGCAAAATGTCTGTTGCTCGCTCAGTTTTTATAAAAGTTGGCTACCTTTTCGACCACGTAAGCTGCGAACGCGCTGCAGCAGCGTTCAACTTACAGTTGAACGGAAAAACGTTCAATCTTGTGTCTAACATTTTCTATTAATTTGAATAAAACGTATTTTCGCCTGCGTATAAGCTAAATTTATATAGTTGTATGATATAAAAAATAAATTAAAAAATAGAAACGGATGAAAAAAGTTGTTAAAGCTTTGTACGCAAAATATTTACCGCGACATATAAAGATCCATTTACTAATTAAAATTTTCCTCCGAAATAACGATGCTTCAAAATTTTTTAAAACTTTGTGACAAGTTGAAATTAAATATTTTAGATGTAAATATTTTCGATTAAACACAATGGATATCTCTGCTTTTCTTCCTTTAACGAAAGAAACGCCCATAAACACTCGTCACGAAGGTGTACAACGACGCGATACAAATTATCTCTGTTTACTCAAAGCGAACCGTTTATCTCGTTTATCAAATGAATAATCAAGCAGATGCGCTGTCGGGAGTGAAATCCGTGTATTTGTAATTCAAAAGGGACGGTCGTTTGCGTCGGACGCGAAAGAAAGAAGATTTAGCTTTAATCGTGCATTAACAATGTTCGCGGACCGACGACTGTTGTCGTAACAAGGCTCCATCGAATCATCCCGATTTAATTAGCTCTTAATGACCGGCCGGACGTAAATCTACGCCCACGTGACGCAATTACGCCAGTTTCTCGGCAACAATACGCCCTCGACGGGGCGATTATTAAGCCGCCGAATAATCACCGATAATGTATGCTCTACGGACGGCGGCGACAACGAAGCGACCGGTAACTAGCCGCGGTTGAACTTTAAGGAGAGAAGTTTGTCTCAATTATTGCTCGGTGCAACGATCTCTCCCGCCCCCCCCGCGCCGTCGGCACGCCCACGAAGAGAGCACTCATCTCCGTACGAGACGACAATGACGACGATGGTGCACTTATTCGCTTCCTCGGAGCTAAAGAGAAACGATGCAAATGGCACGTCATTGTCATTAAGTAGATACATCCTTTAATGGCAAAACCCCTCTTCATCATCCACCGTGCCACTACGCTTTGATTGCTCTGGCGTTCACTAACGTACGTTTGCACGCGTCACAATAGACCTCAATCGCCGATTGCTGCCCCGCTCGACTAGCGCTTCGTTTAATTATTTTATCGCTCTCTCGACATTATGTAATCAATTATATATAGAGAACACGAGAGCAATATTATAATTCTCTTGTTGCAATTTCATATTATATAATATTACATTACTATTATATCGTTATCAATTAATTTACATTATTATTAAATTATATATAAAGTGTTTCCTAAATGGCCATATATTAATTTCGTGCTTCGATGCTCCACGTAGGATTATACATCGCTACAACTTGTTAAAGGTTCCACGGGAATCGCTTGCTTCTCGTAATTCCGCGGTGTGTACCTTTCGGTCGGAAAATTGAGGGACTATAGCTATGTGGGCATGCGGGTTAAAAAGAAACGCGATGTTCATTACATTGTATCTCGATTAAAAGGAA
Organism: Linepithema humile; assembly: GCF_040581485.1. Taxonomy (NCBI): domain Eukaryota; kingdom Metazoa; phylum Arthropoda; class Insecta; order Hymenoptera; family Formicidae; genus Linepithema; species Linepithema humile. Next base: position 8,170,855 of record NC_090130.1, on the reverse strand, counting down.
TTCCATGGACACGCGCGCGGCGTATCGCGGTAGAAAGTGGTAAATGGTTGTATCCATTACATCACCGCCGTCCGATATTTCATTCGAGTAACGAATAACAAAGGCGGCTTAATAAAGAATACATCACGCGCGATAGACTGGTATAAATAAACGCTAAAATATTTCGTTATATCGACAACGCCATTGTTTTTGCATTCAACAAATGCCCGTTTACGGCCCATTAATTCGAGGCGCGAGTTAAATGGGCCCCGCGAAATTAAATTTCAACGCTGGTGTATCCACTCTCGTCCCGGAAAAAAAAATTTGTCGCGCTGCACCGACCGGAATGCATGCATGTATTCCACGCACGATGTCGCGCTTCGTCGCGTATCCGCGCAAAACGTCGAAAATGACCAATCATTGATTTATCTCGACAATTGCATTCAAGACTGCGAGAAATATAAGAACACGATCATTTATAAAATATAATTTTTTGAAAATAATGATAAAATAAAAATGTATAGGAAAATAAATACATTCCTCCCTATTTTTATACAAGTTTTGCATTATGTAAAACTCGTTTTAAATTTACGATAAGATTGAATTTGAAATAAATTATTATATATAATAATATATTGAAAAATTAAATGCCGATAAAAAATGTCTTCGACAAGTATCGAATAGTTTTCATGCCATATAATATTTTTATACGCGTGGTAGTCTCGATTGTCACCCTCTAAAAAACGCGTTCACATCGAAGATAAGATCTCTCGATGCATTCGCGTAAACAGACTGGCCGTTAAATAGAATAAACATAACCATCGCGAATCGACACGTGCTGGCGCGTGGCATCGTTTTTCCTTTCTTTTTTTTCTATCAAAAAATAGAGATACGTTCGCGAATAAGTAGGCGGAATTTATTTCCGCGCGGCATATGTCACTTTGGAAATTCGACGCGGCTGATTTATCGCGAGTCACCGGCCGTTGAGAATAAACCGTCGATCTGCATTAGACAGGGTGGGTCAAATTGCAGGGGTCAACGTGTAAAATATGAAAAATCGGGGCATCGGCTTTTTTTCCGGCACGAGGGGGGTCGGAAAAAAGGGTCTCGGCGCGGCGCGATAAGCGACGAAATCTTGATGAATTGGTCAATCGACGCACCCTCGAACAAGCGAATACGTCATATTTCGTCAAGGATGAACCGTGGGGTCACTTGTTTCCCTCATTTCCTCGACCATTATTCTGCAGTCGAGATCTCGAAGTCGACGATGCGTGACTAGCCAGTGTAACTTTATCGCCACGAGTCGCGATTAAAGGAAATCGTGACGAATCAAGGGGATATCCAATGAATGCGATTCCATTAGGAAGTTCGATGTTCTAAGAATTAATTGTGAAAATCACTGGGGAGGAGCAGAGAAGTTTGTTCTTCATGAATAGATGCGTGGATACGTTACTTTCATTTATACGATGATAAAACTGATACAATTATTAAATCTAGAGAAATATTTTTAGATTATTAATGTATTACAGTTTAGTGCTCAGTTTATTCGCAAAAAAATATAACTGAATTCTTTAACTATTTTTATACATTTCAAATTTTATTATGCAACTTTTATATTGCATCTATCATAAATTTTTGCCACTCAGCTTGCTTGTCAGTTAAATGTTAGCAATGTTGATAGATTAAAATTAATTAAATTTGCTGCAAAATATTAACAATATCGACAGTTTGACAGCAAATTTGATTCAATATAAAAGTTACATAATAAAATTTGAAATATATATAAAAGTAGTTAAAAAATGAAATTTTTTTGGTAAGCTAAACTGAAATAAATAGAAATAATCTAACGAATCACTCAAGAAAATTTGAGACAAAAGAATGCATGTTTAAGAAAAAATATATAAAAGTAAGATGAATTGTAATGATTTTCTTAGATCGATATTGATATAAACAATTCTATTTTAACAGGAAACCTGTTTTTGGCATGGCAAAAACGCGTTTGAAGGAAGAAATTGTGCGCATCGCCGCTACAGAATCAAGATTGAAGTCGCGAGCCGGAGTCACTTTGTCGTCGATAAATTCCGTCGACAATTTCCCCTTCAGCGCGGTGCGGCATCCTGAACGCGTTTTCACGGAATTGCTCGGCCGGCAGTTCGCAATCGATTTCCGGCCAGAAGCATTGCCGAGGAGCATTATGTCGAGCCTGCGTCCGGCTGAAAGTGGATGCCGGCAGTTGCATCCCGACGGAGCAATATTATCGGGAAAACTGTTCCATCCGTTCCCGAGAATGAGGTTCCGTCCCTGCCACGCACTCGTCGATATATCAAAATTACTCGTCGCTGCGCCAGTGCGGTTCGGAGACTCCCCCTCCCTATCTTTCGGCGTGGCCCCGATAGGGACTGGTAACAAAACCCTCCTCGCATTAAATCCGTGCCTCTCCGAATTAGCAGGAAGGAAGATAGCGGAGAAATTAACGTCACAGTTCGGGGAACGGAGAAAACCCATTGCAATCTGCGTCGCAGCGCGACGAATGATGAGAAGAAATCGTCTCACGTGTGTCCACAGTATGACGTCATTGTTTGCTGAAGAATCGTTCTCCGTTCGTAGGAAGATGTATGTATCAAATGCGCGCACACACACACACACATATATATATATATATGTGTGTGTGTGTACACATGTGTAAACGTGTGTATGTACGAACGGTGCAAAAATGCAGGCATCGATCGCGCGCTTCTGTTTGCTCCGGCGATCAAATGTCGTTCCGACGAATTGTTCCCGGACTGTCTCGCGTGATATGAATTTTCTCGCCACCCTATGATAGCATCTATATCTCGCATCTCTCTTTCGCTCTTTGCCTTTCTCTCATTCCTGTCATTTTGTTATCTATCGTCGTCTCCGTTGATCTCGCTTTCGCGTCATCGGTTATACCCTTGGGGTAAGTATCGTCGAATATATATATATATATATATGTACACAGAATCGGCAAAATGGGTGGGTAGAATATGTATTCAAATATATATTCAAGAAAATTCAAAATCGAATTTTCTCGACAAAAGTCTCAAGGGTAATTCACTAGAGAAAATCAAATAATCCGATATACATCTTCAATATTTGAAATTAGATAGCGAATCTTAATATTTATTTTGAGTAACGTTTAATATATTAATTTAACGCTAAATATTTAATACTTAAACTGCCACTTGGCGAAAGATCGGCTGAATTCATTTGGGAAAATATCTATATTTTATGCATAACTCCCAATATTTTGTGAATCATAATATATATACTATTAACGCGTGAAAGATCAGCGGCGTTTATTTTGTCGGCGTAACAAAGCCGAATCGAAAGTTCCGCGCTACTGAAAAATCGCCGATAAACTTTTAACGTGATACCGGATTTCGTGCCCGGATAGATGGTCAGCTGATGAATGATCGACAACAGTATCGGATTTCGCAAGTGCGTGTTGCGGAAACGGTTGGTCAGTTGCGGATTTAAACGCTATGCCATGATACTTTTTGAGGCTAAATCCTGCCGAAGTTACGTCAACCTTGCGATCAAATCGCAGTGTAAAATCCCGAAAAAATGGCGGTACGTAAAATTTGCTCCGGTTGGTTTATTCTTTCACGCCTTCTATCAGATAGATTCACAAAAAAAAAATTAAATCACTCATCTGTCGACCGAGTGATTTAGTTTTCTGCGCTATATTTCACTGCTGGAGTGAATTACTATACCGGTATAACAGTAATTTTTACACTATATTTTGTACAGAAGCTTTAATTTTAACAACAAATAATTTATGAAAAAACCTTTATCCAAATTTTGATGATGAATTCTAAATTGTTCAAAAGACGTCATTAAAATAAAAGACTTGAAAAAAACTTTAAAAAACTCTTGAACAGGAAATTAAAACTCTAATCAGTACTGTGGAACTTTTAGTCGCAATATTAACTTCACATATCCAGCATATGTTCTATTAAATTTTTTAAAGTTGTTATAAAAACGTGTAACAATGCTTCTGGTATATTATAAATATCCATAAATAATAATGAACTAATAATGTTTAAAAAACAACATTAGTGATAAAAAGAGTAAATGAAGCAAAAAATTATGGTTGAATTATCAAACGCTTGATAAAATGATTGGAGCATAACATATGGCATAAATTTTATGCGAATAAATTTGTAACATCAACTTTGTTTTTTATACTCGCCCGCATTAATTACAAATTATCAGGTATAAAATTTTGAAAATTTTAACAAAGCAAGATATTTCATAAAATATGTGTATTAAAGTCACAATAAATTTTATTTCTAAATTCGACAGTTAATAAACCGAATAACATCAACGGAATAATTTAATATTTTATCCTGTTATTTATTTTCATGGGAAAAGGCGCAAACAATTTATAAAGCACAGGTCCATTTCCAATTCTGATTGCAATACTGCGCGTTGGTGGTAGTCAAATTTTGAAATCCGTCAGCTTCCACATATATTGAAGAAAGCTTTCATTTTTCGCACGAAAAATTCATATAGTATCGATAATAATTCCATTGTGACTTGAAACAAACACAAGGACTTTTTGCAAGAACGTCAGCGCGAGTTTGCAAGTATTCCGTGTCACTACTCATATATTCAGTAAGTTCTTTATTCTTTCATAAAAATTCATGCGTAAGTCATAGCTGTCTAACTTATCGCGCGAGAAGATTGAATAAAGAAAAAATAATCTTTAAAAAAATATATTAAATTAATTTTTTCTTTAGAAAAAAAATTCTTGTAAAATTAATGTTAAAAAATGTACGCAGAATTATAATATTAATAAATATTTTTAATATTAAAACTTTCTTTAATAATTAATAACTTTATTCATAAATACGGTACACCGGTTCAACTTTCATAGAAATTTCATTCGTTTATATTGTAGAATTATTGCGCAGCTTATTTAAGCAAATCGTCGAAAATTGACTAGAGCGACAGGCAAAATTTTCAAGTAAAAAAAACTAAAAAATACTCTCGCGCTACATCGTGCTCGAAGAAAATTAATAACGGCGCCGCCGGGTTGAATTTCGCGCGGACGCGCGGCGTCGTACCGCGAAATTTCCGTCAGTTCCTGGGGAATTAATTTAATTTAATGAGGATGGAATTAATGATGACGTTCCGAAAATTGTGCCGAGCAATAACGCTATGGATACAGTGAATAACCGAGCAACAATAAAGACGACGAAAATTCCTCCTAGAGAATTTGTAGAGTTTGGTCCAAGAAGCAACTTTACATTTCCACGAAATATTTACACTTAATATAATATAATAATGTAAATAAATAAAGTTTACACATTTATTTAATTTTCAGCATTAAATATCACGAAATAAAACTTTTGAAATTCTTAAAATACTTTCCAAAGTCAAAATTCCGGAAGCTTCTTAATTGCCAATGTTAAGTCACACCTTCGCGATTTCCGAGATAGATAACAACACAATATCCGCATTAACAGTAACTCCACTTCGTTACCACATAGAGCAAAACGTTTGACAAAGTTTCGAAACGGCGCAAACGGACTTTGAGATTTCCTGCAACATTTCGTCCAGTTACCCCATAGAACCCTTCAATCACCCAGTTACTCGATTAACGGCACACAGTCCGGAAAATTTCTACACGGTTGAACTTCAAACTGGTAAGATGTAGTTTCATGGGGGTGGAAGGAGGAGGGGGACGACTTCTCTCGGATAGAAAGCCCAACCGCGAAGTTAGTTCGACTGCGAGAGTTGCAGCCAGAATTGCGTTCGTTAAGATATACGTTACGAGCGCATCAGGTATCAACGCGGGCCGCCCGACTTCCTTTACATACAGCACCCTTTTGCCTTTCGCGTATGTATGTGTATATATATATATCCGAGAGTTTGCATAAAATTTCGCGTGCCATTTCCACGACGAGTGCCGTTACGGCGTATCGGATATCCCGTGTGGCGTTGTTATCGTTGAAAAGCGGCATCTCTCAACATTATTCAAATAGAATTGTTTTTTAAATGCGAATCACATTACATTTAGTTAGCAATTATCAAATTATGTTAGTTTAAACAATTTGTTTAGAAATTATTTCTGGTGAGTTATTCAAAGCTACTTGACTTTAGTCACTTTTATGTTGTTACACGTGAGCACAGTTTTTTTTTAAAATATCTTCGAAGTTCTTATTCTTTCACTCGATAATTCTGACACTTATCGTTTTTACTAAAGTGATTCATAGCAGACATTTCTCTTGACTCCGTGTTTGAACAGTAATGCATAGATAAATGCTGAAGAATGTCTAGACTGAACTTGTACATGCTTTATCTTCGTTGCCACGAAAACGTGCTCTATTCCGATACACGGTTGCCTTCTTGACACGATAAGGAGGACATGCTTCGATCGTGACGGCAATAATTATAACGTTGGAGTAGAATTGGAGAGAACGCGGAGATCTATCTCTCTTTGTCATGCGTTTCTAATAACGTTGCTGTATTAAGAAGACTAGTTCACGATAAATTTACATAATATTCTACATCCCGTTTTCATAGCGAATCTTATGAAAGTATACCGGATAGCTCTGCATGGTTAGCTGCGCATTTAGCTGCATCGGATATTGGAATTTAATTTACAGTTTCGCGAATATTAATAAAGATTTGATTTGAGAGCCGTTCTGTCGAGATCGAATTGCAAATAAGGTCTTACTAAATAATCATAATTTACTCATCTCCCGCGAATGCGGAGTTGCCGTGTAAACTGTGTTTGCTCGGATTATTCGATCGCCTTCGGAGAAATTCTAAAAGCAGCATGAAATAACTTCGGAATAACTGCGCTCCGCGAGGTCATAAGAAAACGGTAATACCTCAGCGAAATGAGCGGCTGAAAATCGGGATCCAAGTTTACGCGGGGATTAAGGCCGAGACTTACCCGCGGGAATTTAAGGGTAAACCAAGTTTCAATTTAACGGAGCCGCCGGAGATAGCGGGAGGGTCCTATTTATGGCGGTAGAATCTACTGGCGATCGCGCGCGAGTTATTGCCGCGAATATTCGGTCGGACAAAATTTCAGTCGGATTGTTTTCGGATTGTGCTATTTTGATCTCGTAATCACAAACGTCGCGTACAATATATGCGGGCTATTGGCGTTTAACACTAACATCTGCATGAGATTGGAAAATGTCTACATATAGAAAAATAGATAAAATTCCAATAAGCAAAATATTGCTCCGGTAAGCAAAATTTGATCAAAATTGCAGTCAATCTACCGACATTGATAACATTTGGCTATCTGGGAATATAAATATCAGTGTATACAAAAGATAAGTCGGAAAAATTTGGGTGTGGTTAAAAAAAATTTGTATGCAATAAAATGCGAATTAAAGAATATATCATAGTTTGAAAGTTAAAGATCATAGCTCTCGTATGTGCACTACAACGTGACTGTCTAGGTTCAAATCTATAATGGCGCGCAATTTTCGTATTAGGCAAATAACCTTCTGAAGTAGGCGATCACATTTAGGTTAAATGCGGTCCTTTGGTTCCCTGCCAGCAACGTTGAATGCGATAGTCGTATTATGCAAAGAGAAGTCAGTATCATACGGTCATAATGACACGGCGCTATATGTGGCGCTACGCCGTTTCCAAGTGCATAGAATCGACGCTCCGTTAAACTGCCTATAGAAATTTGTCGATTATTGATATTAATCCTATTCTTCGATGTAATATCGCGAGACAAATAAAACAATTTATCGGAAAAATATGAATGTACAATTTAAATGATGTCGAATGCGAGCTCTTCGCAATTCGTGTTCATTATCCATTGAGTTTTACGATGCAAAGTGACAGCGTGGAATTCGCTTATTGCTATATACGCCGGACACTGCGCGTCGGTATAAAAAGGTTCGGATATGCTATGGTAGCTGCAAATATTTGAGGATACCGGCGCAAGGCAATAATTAATAATAGCGCGTTGTATAGCGATCATAAATGTCCGGTCGGATAATTTCGCCCCCTCGAACGCGCCGCGTCGCGCCGCACAGAGTCATCGGTTTATTTTTCTCTCGTCGCGTGCTCTCTCTCGCGACGATGCAGTAATAATAACGGCCGGTCAATCATCGTTACGCGCATCCTCCCACGCTGAACGCACGCTCTCGCCACTCTCGACGGAAAGAGACCTTTGTGTTAGAGGCGCTAACGCGCTACCGCTATGTGTTTATACACGATGGGTTGCGCAAAAAGCAGCCTTTGCTACTAAATTCTGAATTTTACCTCATCTCCACTTACTGTTTTTATTAGCTTTTTATTATAGCCGTTATAAGAAATCACGCAATTATACACATTATGTATAGTTGTATAAAAAATGTGCCATTAATAATAAAAATTATAAGTCTAAAATTCAGATTCAAAGATGAAAAGTTTACTAACGTATATAACGTGATAAATCTTGCAAATGTACGAGAAAACCCTATGTAATATTTTTATCTTCAAATTTAATTATGATTTCATTATAAAATTTTTGCACAATATGTGAAAAACATATAAAGTTGAAAAAAAGAACGTAGAATTTTCTTAATAATTTTTTAATTTTTTTATTTGGACGTTTAAACGACCAAATTTGTTCCACTTGCTTGCGTCATATAATAACGGATTAATTTGCTTTGTTGCGTACATTAGCCGGCGCAAAGCGTTACGTAGAGCGTTAATCCGAAATATTCGGAAAATGTTAAAAATTCCCTTTTAAAAATAAAAATCATTATTAATGAGAGACATACATATTTTAATGAAATATGCAAAATTCGTGGAAAATGCATGTTACAGAACTAGCAAAAAATAGCACGCGGAAGATATTACAAATAATTTTAATACAATAATCACACGATTTCTCTTTAGTTATTCGAATGTTAAAATTTGCACAGCACAATCTATTAGACGTAACATCTTTATAAATTATATTCTATATATAATATTATATAGATTACTTATAAAGATACATATTGTTACTATATAAATATCCATTTTGAAGACTCTCACGGAGATGGCAAAGCCTCCCCTTCCGCATGATTCACTGTGTGCCAGATTTGATTAGGTCGTCGCTGACCATTAAGCCGAATCTGCCAATCTTCAAAGCAATATAGCCCGCGGCTCTGTTTACATATATTCCGTGTACATATTCGAACTGCAGTAGAGACGCGCCGTGCAGCCTCGAATTAGTCTCGAGGAAACCACGCCCTTACATAAACAGCGTAATTGCGGGGGCGTTGGCGCGAATATAGTGCCGGCATTACTTGGGGAGAGAAAGAGAAAGAAAGAGCGGGGGAGAGTCGCCTTTATCACCATTGTGACAAAACGACTTTACTCGCCGGGGAGAAAGCGAGGAAAGAGGAAATTTCCCCGTCGCGCCTGTGTACGGTATGCCTCACGCTTCCCTTGTCCTCTCCCCTGTGCCCGAATCCGAATGCGTGCGGGAACGCGCGCGGGCGTGTGCGTGTATCGCATATACACGACACGACGATCTACGATTTCCTCGAGGGGCCGCGAATATGAGAACACGTACACCCCGTGTAGTATCGTACGTGCTCGCATATTGCGCGTTGTTCACTCAGACCGCGAATTTTAACGACCGTAGAAGTGCCGCGGAGCAGCGACGTTTTCGTCATTTCGCTAATTGAGAGTATAAAAGAAGAGTGCCGAGAAGAGATTAGTTAATTAACTAATTTTCATAATTAATTCAATGTAATGTACCTATATGAATTTATCGAAGCTTGAAACACAGGCAAATTTGATTACACAATTAAGGTAAATCTGTGTACAAATACTTTTGTATCTTATGTTAGATTTTTCCATCACGTTGATTTATCTCAATTGGCGAAAGAAAATTGATAACGTCACAAATTTTATTATATATTACATACATTACTTTCTCCGTGGAATGACGTTTATTCGGTTTACGATATACTTAGAAAAATCAAGATTAATATATAACGTCGGAAATGACGTCATCCCTATTTTTCTCCACGACGAAGGCAATCAAGCATCTACATCGGCTTCATCACTCCCCAGGATCGTGTAGTGCATCAACTATGGGTATACCAAGAAATACAGAGGCGGCGGCCGGACTCCCTTGCTGACGCAAGTTCGATCGAAGAGTTTCCCTCTCATTGACGAACCAAGTCCCCTCCACTCGTAAATCAAAATATCATTTTCAGCTAATTGTCGTTCATACGTGACACGGCGCGTAACTTTCTCCGGGTTACTTAACGAACTCACGTCGATCATCTTCGTGTTCTCCTAACTAACTAATGCTATCCCTACACAAAATATTAAGTACTTGCGAGTAATAGGTACTTAGAAACGACAGTAGAGACGTCGATCGATTTATTACATGTTTTCAATTAATCAAACATAACTTGGGTAAAGGATTGATTTTTTGAAGCAAAATGTTCGTCTAGTGCCAAAATTATAAAATAAATATTGAAATACGCAACACAAATAAATATTGAGTAAAAATCATAAAACAAATAAATGCGACATTTTCATATTTACACACATAATAATATATAACATATTTATCGGAATCGAAATGGCCAAATAACAATGATTGCGCACATTCAGCGCGTTTATTTTTATAATTCTGTAAATATTGAGAATGCAACAATATCCAAAAAGTCCCATAAATAATCCCATTCGGGAAAACTGAAGGTCGGTGAATATTTGTTTATGCAAATTCCGGATACACTGACACAGACAAAGCCGTATGGCGGATACTGCGATTCGCACGCTCACGGCAATTACGCGCGTGGAAATGGAACGAAAATAGTATCTCATGCGGTTCACGGTCACCCTTCGACCAAGCCGGCCAAGTATAGTACCCGTGTCGATGGAAAATTAAATAAAACGCCTAGCAGTGTATGCGATAGACGCCTACTCATAAATAACAATGATCTAGGCTATCCAAGGCGCGGCATTGAAAAAGCAATTTAATTGCAAATAGAGCGAATAATGAAAACGTTCTATTATCATTCGTCACAGATCTACACGCAATTTCCCAAACAGTGAAATTTGCTCGTTCGATAGATAAACTTCTTCCGATAATAAAAATACATAATATTTCAAGAAATTAATTTTTTTCCCCCGAAAAAATGTCTAACAAAATAAAATTTCGCGTGCTAAAGAACCGACACCCAAGGGTTGCATAGCCAATTTAGCCCGATGGTCAAGGCAGCCCCGGCACCGCTTTAGATATTCTACACACGCAACCTGGAGATCCCGCTGACGCGTGTCCTTCAATCGAGGTTTCCCCGCTCGGCGAAACGCGCTTCCCTCTCGTTCTTCGCTCGCTGCGAACTAAAATATCACTTTCATCTTTCTGACGGCGAACCACCTCCGAGGAGACCTAAGTGCAACCCTCCGCAACGAAGTTACGCGGTTCCCCTCTCTTCGCGTCGAGGCACGTCCGTTTTCCCAGTTCGGTTTTTCTTTTTTCCTTCGAGGATGGTCGTTTCTTGGCGAAGCACTTTAAAAATTCGCAATAAAACGCGCCGCAGAAGGAGAAAAAAGGGAGCGTAGACGAAACGCGAGACCGTATGTTGTCTTAAAAGAAATTTTATGAATCTACAGGTTGTAACCGAGCTCGTTCGTTCGATTAAAACTTTTCCCCGCATCCTTGCGGGGCCGACAGAAATATCACTCTCACCTTTCTCAAGGCCAATGCCTTCGCGCTCCAGATACACTCCACCTTCGCGTGTCGTTAAAATATTTTATCCTTCCCCCTCCTTTTTTTTTTACGAGAAGAGCGTTTTATTGCGTGCATCAAGTTCAGCGTAAAACGGTACAATTTTTTAACGGCGGCCGTTACGCAAAATCCTGCTAATGCCGCAGGGGAAGAGAGAAATATTTCAGACAAGAGAATTGCGGAACTTACGAAGTTTCCTACGAAGAGCGCCGAAATATTTCATGCGCTGCCTTCTACCATCTTCATTTCCGCATAATGCGTTTGATCAAATAAGAATTTCCGGAAACTTGGCTGTAAGATATTAAATCTCGCGGTTGCTCTTACCTCGAGCTTATTAAGAGCGGTACCTCTGACCTTACGTGGCTTACGAGGCGTTAAGGTTAATGACGAGGAGAGCAAGCTTTCGCTTATTAACAATGATGTTAACTTTAACCGAGTTATAAATAACTGCTTCTATAGGTGACTGCAGGAAGTACGCAGAGTGAACAGAGTATAAAGATAATAGATTGTTATTTCATTTTCTGTGAATATTAATTAGAACTTTCCTAGAAGATTTAAATTCTCGTAATTATTATATGAAACATTATGTCGTCCAATAATGAAATAAATAATATAATGATAAAACTTTCTTGGCTAAAACGTTGCAAGCATGCGGTTTGTATTAAATAAAATACATACTAGCTACAATTAATTACAGTTTTTATAATTTGCAAGTCATGTAAAGAAGCGTGTTTTACGAAGTAAAGATCAAAACAATAACTCGTGCATAACGTTATCCAATGAGCCATTACACGTATGTTGCACTTCTGATTTATATGAATAATCATTAACATTCATCGTAATTTATGACACGATGTAATATATATATGCTCCTTTTATCTTTCGTAATATATTACCGACGGTAATAGCACTATCTAACACTGCCTCCCGCAGTCACATGCGTGTGAAATATACGAACGTATGCTTTTACATAATGTAAAAGTCAAATTTATTAACATACCTCGTATGTTAGAAAGCCGCAACATCTTGCAGAACTTCCATTGCGATTTGAATATCAGTCAGTTTTCCATGTTTAGCGAATTACTATTCGACGTGAATTTATCTTAAGTTTGTAATAAAAAATAAATTGAAAATCATGATTTGTAATTTTACTGTATAATTCGTAATACGACAGATTGAAAATTGAATAATCTTCCATAACTTGTTTAAACAGAATATCGAGTTTTTAAACAATACGCAGTATGTAGTCAGAAAATAATAATAGTCCATCACAATCGATTAAATAAAAAATCCGCAGGTGCGTCAACGCGACATTAATAAAATAAAGCAGAAAGTAGGAAAAGGCATCAATACAGATTTTTTTGATCTAGCTTCCCAAAAGATAGACACATAATTTTTGCGTGTGACACGAGGGTGCTTCAAAGACACCCTAATACGGTAGCGGATTCACAACATCGGATCTGCCTATGCATCAGGATTACTAAGTCGGATGCGAGGATGAGCGCGCGCGCGCGCGCGAGTCGTTGTTTCCGGCGACGATAATCGTGATTCATGGCTATTTCGCGCGACTTGTCCGTCGCGCGAACGAACCGATATTATCCGCTGAAAAGTCAAGCCTCGCGTCTCGCTGTTCTCTATCCGATTTCTAATATCCCTTTCACGCTCCACTTCTCGCCCCGGCTTGATCGCCAACGCGTTCCTTTGTCCGTGGCAAAGCACCGGTCCACGGTAATTAAGGAGACCTCTGGATGACGGCCGAGTCAAAGTCGATCGTCGGGGTTAACGAGGGGCTCGTCACGATGGCGAGCTTTCGGGCCGGATTCTGCAAGCCAAGGTAAACTCGACCGGCTAATTCGGATCGACTGACCGGTATAAACGACGATGGTTACTGCGGTCACAGGGGCCAGAGAGAAGAGAGAAGAGAGAAGAGAGAGGAGAGAGAGGAAGCTGAGCGGAAGCTTTCCTCCTCGTTTAAAATACCGTGGTTATCTAGCCTTCCCGGTTCTACGTTATATCCAGATTAGGCAATCCAGAACTATATCCGTGGAATATCCTCGAATATCTATCGAGTCACCTTCAGCCTTAAATAAATCCGTTCTCGCTACGTGAAAATGTAATCTGATAGCGCGGATCTTTAATATTAGAAATTTAAAGTGCGAATAAATGCTGCTTAATTAAATAATTTTTACCATAAAAGTTTTATCTAAAGCTTGATTATTTCAAGATCTTAAGGTAAAATAATAAATTGCATAACGAATTGTGAAGTTTTTGTTAAAAAACATTTTATATTATATTTAATATGTAATTTTGAAAAATTATTTAAATATATATCTACCCATCTCATATCTGTCTATTATTTTAAAATAATATAATTTTTTAAATAGAATATTAAATTATTCAGAATAAAAAGGAACTTTTTCACATGATTATTACGGAAGACAAGATCTCTGAATCATCCACGACGCAGTGTTTAGTCCCTTTAATTTGAAACGCGAAGCTCCGGCGGGGAGGATTGGATTGAACTTTGACCAACCGACCTTTAATTTCCTCTTAGACTTCTTAATTGCATCCTCTGCCGCGTAACGTGCATTTAGCTCAATGGAATTGAGCCATGAAAGCGGACTCAACCGAGGGATCTCTGATTCGAGGGGAAATAGCGTATGTCAGCTCCGGCATGAAAAGAGTTGCATCTGCGCTCAGTCCCGAGAAAAAAGTCTGACGAACGCATTAGCGATTCATGAAAGTCAAACATTACCGTCCAATCGATGTCTATGTTTAATTTATCCAATCTGTTCGCATTAACCCTTTGCGTCGCTCTTGAAGCAGTCCAGCTATTCATCACAGCACGGAGAAATATAAATTAAATATAAAAGTAGTTTAATGTATAAAATATAGCAAAAAATCAAATAATTTTTTAAACAGAAAAACATTTTTATAAAATACGTCAAAATAAAAATGTCGAATAAAGTAATATTTTGAAAGGTTTAACGAATCATGAATAAGAATTGAGAAAACAGATAAATGACAGTAATCAATACGGATCGATGTAACATAGAGAAAAATTCGACATTTCGAATATTACGAGCGAGGGAAAACGATTTCAGCTTTCTAAAAATGAAATAGCGCAAACATACTCGGAATCTGTCGAAACATCGCGCGCGAGGGTCGCAACGCCAATGAAGCAATTTCAATGCAACATATCAAAGCCAAAGAAAATAAAAAAAAGAGAGACATAAATCGAGAGACCTGGTGCGACGGTTGATATGAATCGAGTCGATCCGGGTCGTTCGCGCTGATCAAAGACGACGACGGCGATAAGCCTCTCGACGTGCGGCTAAGCTTTAATTAAAAAAATTAGCCGCACCTTTGCACCAGGTGAGAGAGAAATACGCAAAGATCGGCGCGGCCAAGGGCGCTTTAATTTAAAACCAACTGTTGTATATCCACCCCGCTTGCGGGGCTCGGGACAGGACGTTAATCCAATTCGTGCCGCCTTTAATCCTTCAACGCGCCCGCGCTTCTCGCATATACCCGAGTTTTCACAGATTGAATTTTCAAGGTAACCGCAAATCCCGACCCGTTGCCTGGTTTCTCCCTTTCTTTTGCCGCCAATTGGGATTCGCTCGTTGCTTTCGAGAGAAAGCACGTAGGCAGAGTAAATAAATCTCGATGCGCGCCGTAAGGTATCGTGCACGTTCGTACGCGGTACAGGGATTTAGGGAGATATGTAAATTACGCTTGAAGTAAGACACTCGGTTCGTTGAGTCTCGATAAAAAACAACTTTATAATGATAGTTTCAAGACGCGAGTCACGTAGCAGGTCAAAACAATTGAAAAATATTTATTACAAAGGTAACGGTACTTACTCAATAATCATAATAATATATGCAAAATAATAGAGCAAATTTCTCAAATTGGAGGCTTACGCGCTACTATTATTACTGATCAATTAATATCATTATGGAAAATTGGCCACTAATGTAGTCTTCAATTATTTTTGTTTAACGTCAATTATGTAAACCGTTTCTTTCGCTCGTGCGACAGAAAAATGGGTGTGGTTCATGGTTAATGCGTTGCTTGCATGCATGAATAATTGCCAATACCTCGCGAAGATCTAGTAACCTACATTTTCTAGCTCCTAATATTCCAGCTCTCACTGCGTACAATTTTTTCTCGACAACAAAAGCAGATTATTTCGGCTTAATCCATCACGTCTGAATTATTTCATTTCTCCAAACTCGACAAATTTTATATATGTAGCAAATTATACCTAGAGAAATTTAAATTTTTAATTTTTCTGTCCTAGATTTTTCTCCAACTCATCTATTATACCAGATGAATCTAAATTTAATCTTTAGCCTATTTAACCGGCTTTAAAAATTAATTGATAATAAATTAATAATATAAAAATCTTCCAACATTTATTGTGACCCATCAATATATTTTTAGGATATAAAAATATTTAAATTTATAATTAAAATTGATTCTCTCTTCATTTTTAATATAAAAATAGCTTACACAAGATTTGAATTTAAACAGAGTTGGTGTTGCATGTAACTTTAGATATAAATAAAACAAGATATTATTTTGAGATTATTTAAATGTAAATAAAACACCAATTATTTTATTGTATTTTAAATTAATATTAAAAAATACACATTTTGTTTCTAAATGTTCTCATTTTTAAGTCAATTGCCTCCGTTTGCGTTAAATGTTGGTTAATTCCATATTACATAATACAATTGCATTGTGCTCACACGTGTAACAAATACTGACGAGCTAACGGTACACTGAAAATGCGTCATTCTAAGGGAACATGGTGTGATACGTTTCCGCGCTTAATTTGTAACGCAATGCTGACGCGAGGCGAAACACATGACTTTCGCAGAACACATTACGCGTGACTGCAAATACGACCGCGTCGTGAATTTCGCAACACTAGAAATGTTCAACTCTGGTTGACTCTGGTATACAAGGTGTCTCACGACGTCGCACAACTTAGAGATCAAATCTCTACAGTGATTCCATAGATGTTCTATCAACACGTTTCACTTAAGTTTAAGAAAAAATATTTTAAAGCAAATTATTTCACAAAATTGCAATTTTGGAGTTTCAGTTTATCGTCGACGAAAATCCGCTCGTGAGTCAATATTTTCCAGTTACATTCAGACTTCTTCAACAGAGAATTATTATTTTTATTGTATTCTTCTACATTACTCGCATTTTTCCGTATTACACGCAATCAATTTTGTTTTTATAGAAATTTTTATCTCTCTATGGAGACAATTTCAAGTATCAGCAAATTCATAGGGCGTTCGCGAGTCAATATTTTTTTAGTCACATTCAGACATCTTCAACAGAGTATTATTATTTTCATTAAACTTTTCGGCATTACTCGCATTTCTCTGTATTATACGCAATCAATTTAGTTTTTATAGAAATTTTTATCTCTCTATGGAGACAATTTCGAGTATCAGCAAATTCATGGGACGCCCTCGTGCAAAGGGGAAAAGCTCTCTCACCGTGCGGAAACGCAAGCTACGACGACGTGCCGCCAGATCCGCCGCAGTGGAGACACTAGAAAAATAAGAGTGGAAACGTAATATAGGCGCTTTGTGTGGGCCGAGTCCACTCAGACCGACGCTTCCTTTATACCCCCCTTACTCTCGACCTTTTCTTATGACACGTTCCTCCTCCTCTCTCTCTCACTCTTTTTCGATCGCCCACTTTCGGCTCCACCGCCAACAATGACACTATAGAAAACCACGAGGGATAATATGGGCTGCACGCAGCACCGTAGACAAAATCGATTTCACCCCTGAACCATACCGCAAAACGTTCCCTCGATATTCCTCATCCCTCGCATCGTAACCCCCCGACCCCCCTCCTTCGTGCCGCATCACCTTTGATTCAGCGAAATTCGAGACGTCTTTCCACGCCACTCCGCCATTGTTTCACGTGGGAAGAGACGTGTACGAGCGGGGTGTAGGAGGGGAGTTTATCGAGAAATTTGAAACGTCTCTCCTACGGCGTTTATCCTTCCCTCTTGCTCTACCGTATCCTTATAGGCCGCCCTTCCCCCCCCCCCCCTGCATCGAGGTTGGTAACGAGGAATCCACCGATATCGGATTTCGGTCGATGTATTCGACAGAACTTTTTTTTCCATCAAGTAGAAGATCAAGTAGAGAAAATTCTTTTTGTTCGACGTCAATTTCTTTGAAGGGCATCGATTTCTTAATACGTTTTAATCGCTCCAGTCGGATCTCTTAAAGCACAAAGAAACTAATCTGCAGTCTACCTTGGCCCGCATTCGCATCGCGCATTTAACTCTAATTAGAAGCATTTAATTTATTTCTCACATTGATACCGAACGCAATCTTACTATTAAGCGAATCAAGTTATAGCAACTTTTAAATCTTAAACGTTGATTATTTCGCGTGGTTTAAAAGTTTTATTTTCTTCATTTATGCCACAATTAGCGGAACTAATTTCTCGCATTTAATTTTTACATCTTTTTATGATCCAAAGCATTTCTCTTTCACGGAATTGAAAAGTGCATTCGAGATTAACGGTGAAGCTCTTCAGGGAAAAAAATACAAGAGAAATCAGAACAAAATCAGTCGACCGCATTTAGTGGCGAGTGTCGTGTTAAAAGCGAGATTGGCTCCGGGTAGCCTATTCGCATGCTACACCTGGTAAGATGTTGCACCTGGGACTTCCGCACCGAATTGTGGCCACGTCGTTCTCCACAGAAGCGGAGGCGGTTTCGGTGTACTTTAGGTGTCACGATGAATCGACCGTTTTCGGGATCGCTCCCGGCGGGTGAACAAGCGAGCATTGTCGGAGCGAACGCTACGAGTAAAGCGATTAAACGAGGATCGTATGTCGTGTAAATACGTATACGATACGTGCGCCCGTGTATATCCCGTAGCTGGCGTATCGCACGTTGCTGCAGCCGTGTAATGCGCGAGCTGCGTATTACCGCGTTACGGATTAGACAGACGATCGATATAGTTTATTAGCAGGATCCCCGAACATGCTAAATATGGAATTTCGCATAATCATATCGCCATAGAAATAAAAGGATATAATTTTCACCTCGTGAATTTCATTCGCATGGGAAACAGAACGCTTGAATCAAAATGTTCAAATTCTAGAGTGATGTAAAGTACGCGATAAATATAAAACAATAAATAAATAAACGATAACGATAGAATTATTGCGCGATAACTTTGCTTTTGAATTTATAGAATTTATAGATCTATTTTGCAAGCTGTTTGTGCTTTTTCTGACAACACTCTCGCAATCGCGTTGAACATCTGCCAACGGAAGTCTATAAAGATTTTCAGGATCAAAGTGATTTCAAACTAAAATGGAATTCGCACTGACAGTTGTGACTGTTTACTTGCGACGCAGATGCAACCGTTTAAACCAATTGAAATAAGATCAAACAATTGTAGTGATAGTCATAGTATTGTTATCCGATTGAGAGAGTTTACTTACGTATTCAGCAAGCGAAAGCCGCAATTTTTTTTCAAGAGAAATAGCAGTCACTTACCTGCAACAAAAAAGAACATAAAATTTATTACAATATTATCTAATTGAAAAGTGTTGTTAAATATGCTAAGAAAGTCGCTCCCACGATCTCAGATTTCTTAGAAATTGTTTTTCTTTAGAAGTCTTAATACGTGACAAGCCATCCGACGTACATATTAATAGATTACATTATATCGATCGCTAAAGAATCTTGTTTACGTCTACACGTTATATCTTTCGCGGAAGACCACACTCGATTGCAACGCTGTCGCAAACATTCTAGGCGTGGGAAGGGGTTAACGTTCGCGATAAAGGGCTCTAAGAAATTTTATGGAGGAAAACACGTAAGATGAATTGCGTCGAACGAAAGGCGCAGTTTGCGTCTGAGAGAACGACAAATATCTTGGAACGCTTCGACGCGACAAGTGTTCGACATTACGCGCTGATAGAAAGAAGATCTTACAGAAGCAAAACACTTTTGGGACCAAGGACGGTTATTTTTAACGCTCTGGATTATTATGGGTGGGGAAAATCTGGTTCTAGTGACGATACTTTATGGAACATCTGAAAGAGCGTGTGTATTCTCTTTAACTGCGCTGCTTGACACACACATGTGTTTTTTCAGATATTTAAAAATCTATATATGTATAAAAAAGTACAAGAGAGAGTTGGTTTTCGATTGCGAAAAATGAGATTTGTTATAATAATTATAACTAATTTTATTATAATTAATTTTTTTTTTTAATTAAGACAGTGTTTTGCGTGTGTCTTTTTTAAATTATATTTTCGAAAATATCTATTATATATTTTTATATCGCGCGCGTAAGTTTTCTCTGCATAAAATTATCTTTATTTTTAAAAACTTTATCTTATATATAATCATTATAATGAATCTAATCTCTTGTAATCCGATACAGCATGCGTATCTGGAAGATGTTCAGAAAACATACCGAAGATATCGTACCTCTCAAAGATATCTTCGGACTTCCGTACATCTTTTGAATATGTGTGCTGTGTGGGATTAATGTAACTTAATGCAATGTAAAGAAATGTGATACCTCCTATAATCGAAAAGCAGCTTGTGTTTCTTTTCAGTTATAATATATTTAATATACAATTTATATCCAACATAATGTGCAATTACATTACGTGCGACCCTCCCACGATAATACATAAAAGGGAAACTAAGAAGATCCCTTTCTAGGAAACCGTAACAGGCCTCCGCGACACGATATCCCTTCGTCCTTTACGACGTAGTAGGGTGTTGTCCTCTCACGTCTCCGCGGTGCGGCGGCGAGCAGGAAGGACGGAAGGAAAGCTAAAACGACCAAGCGACCAACCAAAGGACACGCGGGATATCACAGCCAGGACCGTCGTCCGTGTACCTTCTTCCTACGACGCGAGGTATTGATCCTGTTTGCTACGCGGCTTTAGTATTCGGCGCGCAAACTTTCGCGAAAACGTGTCCCGCATGCTCGCGGCCCCCCCATAATTGTAGATTCAAAGGATATAATTCGAAAGAGAGATAGAGAGGGATGAGAATGAAGGGAGGTTGGGAGACGGCAGAAGAGGAACGGAAAAAGGCACCCCATAGCCCCCCGGGATTTTGTGCACTATAGGGTGAAAGGGGGCGAAACGCGGAGGGCGACCCATGGCCTCCTAACGAAGTGAAAATTGCCCGTAATTTTTCCCTGTCGAATATCTGATTTAGTTCCGACATTCTCGTTAACCAACACATCGTTTACGAACACCTCACATGACGTTTATTAAATAAATTCCATATAATGATAAAAATAATATTATGCCTCTATATTCGTGTAAACAAGATCTGTCTAAGAAACTTGAAATAGATTTTTATCGAGTTTCTTCAAGTTAAATAAGATATCTCAGCGATAAAAATACAAAGAGTTAAAATATCACGCGCGTAAAAACCTCAGATAACTTTACTAATAAAACATACAACAAATACAATCTTATTCGATCTATAATCTTCTTCGTATTCAACGAATCTCGTAATCAAATTGACAGATGTTTTCCGCGAAAAGAAGATGCCCTTCCGCTCTCATCATTAAGGATCATCGCTGAGCAGGCAAGATTGCAGTCTTTCGCACGATAGGTTTCCCTAATTCTTAATTCGCACTCGTCTCCAAGGATACACCACGGAATGATCCTTAGTGGGACCTTCCCTCTCGCGCTATGCGCAGGAAAGGATTATTGAGCTGTAATTAACGTCGTAGCTGCGGGGACTGCAGACCTTATTAGCCGATGATCCGATAACACGCGCAGTAAACCGTAAAAGTAACGGCTACGTTCGCGGATCAAATTTCTCTCTCATCATCGAATTTGCCGCGAACGTTCGATTTTCTTTCCCCCTAACTTAGAGAAGTCGAGAAGGCGTGAAGAAACTTTGCCGAAGAAATCGATTATAAGATTATAGCTTCGTGCGAAAAGTGCGAAAAAAGAAAGACAAAATTATTCAAGTTTCAAATATTTTTACAAATAATGATGAAAGTTAAAAACTGATTATATTAAAAATTATACGAAAAGAATTCAAAATGATTAAACCAATATTTAAATCGCATGCATATTTTTAATTCGCGTATATATATTTTATGCATATTGCATGAAATAAAATTATTTAAAATACTGCGTAATAAATATGAAAAGTAGATATATGTATATTATAATTATACAAATTCTTGCAAAAATATATAAAAAAATAAAACCAACTAATTGCACAGTTGGAATAATTCCGTTATATCGGTATCTTGATAAAATAGCATATTCACATAAGCGCGTCAAACAAAGAGGTGCGGTAATTTTCGCGAAAGTTTGTTCCTGTCGGAATTATACGGATATGGATTGTCGAAAATTACCTCTCGCGGAAGTATACTATACCGCAGCGATCTCCTATTAATTAAACGCTGACGCGTGCATACATACAGATCTCATAGTAAAATTTGGAACACAGTAAAATATTCACCATCATTCAACACTCTGGCATAATTTACCGGTTGCTATTTCTAAGAGAACTTTACTCGGGAATAATTTCCGCTGTTGATTAGTCAGTCGAATTTGAAATCAGTTTCCGGTCTTGCTGAATATCTACAAAACGACCATTTCTCTCATCCTGCCCTAAAATCACGATTCTAACGAATCCCATGATTGTAATCGGAAATGGCGAGCGGGTAAAGCAAGTTCGATACTCTCCTTTTATTGGCAGACACAAAAGCATCCGGACTGCCCGGATAAGGGTTAATCAAGAGGTCCAATCGCGTTTGGGAAAACGTGGAAGTCGCGTTCACACGAGTGTTCCGGTTGCACAGCGTTAGACGAAACACACGTGCGTCCGTTGCGCTCTTGCTTGTTTTTGTTGCCTTTAACGCGACGTATATTTGAACCGCGGCAGATAAGGCAGGGTCTGCGGCGGCGATATCGCGGGCTTTGTGCCAAGTTCGGCTGCATCCGTGGAGCCCGAGAAGCGCGGACAAAGGCGGCACGCAAAAAACACGTGGAAAGGAAATTTATGGTGGAAGAAAAACGGCAGAATTTGATAATCGAAAGTAGCTCCAAGTCAAAAGAGAACGTTCTACAATCCTTCTTTGCATGAAAATCTAAACTCGCTTTATACAAAAGTGATCCCAACAGAACGCAATCAGCTGTACAAAATGTATTTTATTTCTTGTTTATTATAATTAGAAACTAATCACAATTTTAATGAAAAGTAATTCCCGAAAAAATACCGTGCCCATTTAATGTTGGAAATTTTTCATTGTTCCTAAACCAAGCAATTTCTCAAATCGACTAATAATCCATCAAGATGGTGTAAAAATCGCGCCGAGAGATGACGATAACAGATTTCGGTCCAATTAAAATCGGACGATGACAAGTGAGGGTCATGATTGGTTCAATGAGAGGCTGCCGAAGGATTTATGATGTCCAGGTTATCGAACTTGGTCCTTTGACGGATGATGCAAGGGCGGGAAGTCGGTATTTTTCACAGAGGACATCTCCTCTCCTTCGGCCTTTTCACCGAAAAGTCCCGCGAACGCTATTCACGGTAACGACGGCATTAGCGAAGTCGGTCGGCAAGAGTCACGTCGTTGAAAGATATCGCTCCTCTTAAGATCATAGAATAAAGTTTGAACAGCTTGTCTGAGTAGCTTGCGGAAGTTTCCTCTGAGAATTCTTGATTGACTTTGCTTGTTCTTTAACCGGGGACTCGAAGGGGAGAACGTGTGATCCCACGGGGACCGTTTCCTTGATCTGACTCGCTAATTTTGGCAGATGGTCGCCCGTGAGAGTCCGAACCGAGCCGGGCAAACATTGATTCTATTCGGGAATAAACACTCCCCCGAGCGCGGGCGCATTCGTCTCTCATAAAGTCGTGAAGAGAAGACGAAGGAGCGAGGCGAGAAAGCAGGGCGCGAAAGAGGTGGTCGGACCTTTTATCGCGCGCGCAGGCTTCTCTAACGTAAAGTAAATTTTATCTTTTCGGCATCCAGGATCTCCGTCTCCAGAGAGGGTGCGCAATCTTTAAACTCGTGAAAATCGCGACACCTTTAGCCCTACTCGTTCCTTCTCGAGAAGGAAGTTATTATAATTAAGTAAAGGCACGAAGGCACGAAGACCCGCCGCTTTTACACTCCCCGGAAGTAAATTTTTTTAACGATCGCAATTACGAGTGTGAAGTCGGACGTCGCGGAAGATGGCAAGAAGCGAAAAAGAGAGAGCCGGTAGAAATAGTGATGCTCGTTTTAGGAACGGTACAGCGGATGAGAGAGAGAGAGAGAGAGAGGGAGAGGCATCTCGAGAGTTGGACGCGCCCGGGAAAAGAAAAATTTAATTTCGCTATTCGCGGCGTACTACTTCGATGCTTGGATGGCTGGTGATAATTACATGGTCGCTGCACTTCCTCTTTGGTCCAGCGATACGAACGGGAGAAGAAAAAAGGACAACTTCGATAAATAGCGTCGACGACGATCGCGAGAATTATTCGCGGGGAAAATGCGCGCATAAGAGCGCGTTCTCCGCGTGGCATTTTCGCTCGTACTTCTTTTCCGCGAAAGACGCAAAAGAGAAATTGCGTCTAGAGAACGAAGAAAATTAAGTATCACGTAAAACGAAATTACACCGTCGCTTGAACGCGGTGGAAGTACCAGGAATGTATACGTACAGTCAGTTAAATTGATAGAGATCTAGGTCGGTATCAAAGTGGACTGCGGTGTTAGTTAAAATATGTTTGCGGTAAAGCTTTATGTTCTCACATATGTAGCGTTGAAGGAGACATTAGTTTTCACGTTAATGTTTAACGAAGTGAAAATTAGACAAAGAAATTGTAAAATTAGTTTTGCTCGAAGAAATGCTTAGTTGTGAATAAATAATTCTTGAAAGAAAAAAAAAGAATTGAGACGGAAGATACTTTATACGGAAGTAAATAGATGTAAATTAAAAAAAAAATTTAACGAATAACTTTGAATAATTTAAATTAATCTAAACAGCACTAAATGTAAGTGGAATGTAAATATATATTCATTTCCATGTCGCGATAGCCAATTACGAGCATTTCAACGAAAATTTCAAAGGCGAGCATGGGCAAGGCAGACAAGCGGTTGAAACTTTAATTTGTCCAGTCAGCCACTCGGAAACCGTACCTCGTAGTCGTCCAGGCATATATACATATATATACAAATGCATTCTACTGCGGTGTGGGAAGACAAGGAATAGAAGTAACTAGTCGTGGCTGGTGTAGGTCGGATCTCGACGGCGAAGGGGCTGAGAAGGACACCGGAATTGCGAGATTTCCTGGTACTGCTCGAGTTACACGCGCTTTGTCTCGCTTTAAATCCAAGTAGTTAGTGTCATGTTATGGCAAGCCGGCACCAACCGCCGCGGGCCGAATGCACCATTTGTGCATCTTAAATGCACGCACCGCGTCGCAGCTGTGCCTTTCGCTTTCCATTTCCTACCTAAACGCATTAACTATGTACGGTGTTCGACTCGTAACGATTTCCTCATGAAAACCGCGCGCGCGCGCGTTTATATTACCATAAGAAAAAAAAAGAAAAAAAAGAAAAAAAAACATGCACGACACAAAAAAACACGTACAAACATAAATAACTAAATATATCAGAGTTTTTTAATTAAATCAGATATCATAAAATGCAAAATAAAATGGTAACGAGAGTCAATTTTAATTTTGTAACAGCCATTGAGGAATACTTTTTAATTACTCATACGCTTAATTTCTTGTTTGGAATTAATCATTCGTGTAATATCTAACACAGAAAATGATGTAATTGATTAAAGACAACCTACATAAAGCACGCTTTTACGTTAGTCCGAAAATGACCCGGAAAAGGGCGTCCAGCTCGCCTTAAAACCGCGCTATCTCCTGAATAATACCTGCGATCCATTATTGCGACCGTCATTAATCGCAGGACAAAATTGCGCCTGGCTGCTCTTCGGGGATTTCGACGGGCCGACCCCTGACTCGGCTCGATTTGCACGGCAATGCGCGATACGCGCGAAGCTTTCGGCTTCGATGCTCACAAGTACAATTACGCCCCTATAAATCACGGCACTCGATGGGAATGAGGGTGATCGATAGTGTTTTTAATTGCGATACATTTCCGCTGAGGTAATATACCATGTGCTCGGCTGCAAAGCGTTAATAACCAACGTTGTCTTCCAATTTGAGGCCCCATTAATTAACTTCAAAATATATACATTTTTTAATAGAAACCAAAGGTATTTTTTAAAAGATTTCATTCTTCAAATGTCCTTTTACTTTTGATTCTGAATATAAATATGTATGATAGACTTTATAAAAAGATAAAAGTTAAGTTTTACTTTAATTAGTACGAGAGTTCAATAATTAATTGATGGCCTTTGCCGTTATTATACCTCGAACATATTTAACTGATAATGAAACATTTTCTACCGCAGACCACTTTGTGAGAAAAATTTTCAATCACTTTGCGCTACTGTTATTTAAATATTGTTAACCTTTACGTTTCCAACCTTTGCATTTTACAAAGAATTTTTAAATGACAAAGAGATCGTGATAAAAACGTTGACGTGAATCTACAATAAAAATAACGTAACGATGTGTAGAACCGATTTATATCATGTGGTAAAATAAATAATCGATAGAATGAAAATGCAATCCATGCAAATTGAATTGTGCTCGAATTGATGGTTTCAATTTTATGACCGTAATTGTAGATTATCGGTTTATTAGAATTTCATTATATCGCGACTACGAAAGAAGTTGACGTAAATTACATATAATCCATCTTTCATGTTCGCGTTCGATAATGTAATCCTGATCGATGGTCGGAAATTCATTATTTGCGCGTGGCGCAAAATGTGAAAATTACCTTTCCAGCTTTTCCAGTTATCCGATTCCAATGAATAAATACTGAATAAATTACATCTAATGTTGCGTTACACCGAATCTCATTATGAATGCGAGAAGCTATGTACGCGCACGCATTAAAAGCCGAACTCGCGTTTCTTCATCAAGAGCCTCTTGGGATATTAAACGAATAGAATTTCAATTGCGCAGCGGTGTTTTATAGTAAAATACAAACTGTTTAAATAATTCCGAAAGGGCAACCGGGAGACGAAATAATTCAGTTCGCGCGGCCGTGAAATAGCGGACTGAATTCTCGTTTGCGTCGGGCGTATTTTCGAACGAACAGCTCTGTAATTACATCGATGTAACGTATTCCACCCCGAGAAGAATGCGCCGTGGCGCGGCGCGTAAATTACGCGATATGAAAAATGCTTTATTTAGCCCGATGTGTACATGACGTGTACGATTGTGCCGGATGGCCATTAATAATTCATAATGCATGCGGGTTTCGCAAATACTTGCGACGCGTCGTCTCTCGCGCACATGAGACACACACACACACACACACACACACAGTTCGCAATTTAAACACGAAGAAACGGACGATGAGCTTTTCCCCACCTCCTCTTATCGCGGTGCAAAGAATACGCGTTTTCATGGCTTCCAAGGTGCGGAAAATTGCGGGAAGGAGGAAGCCATTTCCCTCGAAAAGCACGCTTTTATATCGTATGCGTTCGTACGCAGTGCATATAGAAACCGAGCGACTCGTGCGGAATTGCGCAACTCGCATATTAAGTACGCGGTCGCGGCGACGTATCGCGTCTCGTCATCTGTAACGTTCAACGCATGGACTTCCTTCTCTCATAAAAGCCGCTAATGTATACACAAGAAATCTGCTTAATGATATATTATGGAGATTGCGCGAAAGACGTACGGGGGCATCGTACTCATTAAAATTTCAAGTGAACAATTTCGATTATAAAGTCGGATATCACGCATCCCACTCGCTTTACTTGTTTCTTAAACACCTCCTGAATTTAACAATGAAAATGTTATTTTAACGTTGTTCATAAAATTATACGCGTTATGATTCTCTTAACACGCTGAAGAATTTAATCCGATGTCAGTAAAGTAATCGCGAAATCTCTCGTTCGCAAGTAATACGCAAATGTCGAAGACCTATAAAAACACTTAAAACGCTATCCGCTCTCCCGTTGCCGGCTGCAATCGCGACTTTGCATAATCAAATGTCTTTTCCACGGAACGCTTTTAAGCGGAGGGATAAACGATCCGTGGCGGCTGGGAGAGTAGAGTACGGCGTGAAATTATCCGACAGTGTTTTTCCATGCATCGAAGACTTACAAGGCACGGTAAGTAAGAACCCTCTAGAGCTGCGAGGAGAGGATTGAAAGCGCATGCGAGAGAAGCCCCGCAAATTAATCGACGAAGCGAGACGACGACTTTGGCGCGGAGCGGGAGACGCCGTCGTGAAACAACCCTTCAATCTAAATTCAATTATTCGCTCGCCCCACAGCCCCGTGGATACCTTAGGTATCGACACTTGAAAATCCGACGTAAGTATTCCGGACGCGAGCGCGGAGGCGCGCCCGAGAAACGAATTTTCCTCGGCAGTTACCGCTCCGAAACTTGCAACACACGGCATTACGTGAGCGACTCACGTGGTAATAGAAGAAGCTTAAAGCACTCGTCGACTCTCACAAACTTTAAACCACCTGCTGACTACGGCGAGCAGTTCATCCACCCGAGCGTGATATCTCTCCGACATTCGTTAATGAATTATTTGCGCGAAGCTGTATAACTGGTGCCCAGGCAAACAACTTAATTGGCGCGGACTCGTATTTCATGTGCGTCATATGTTCTCCCACGAAATTATTGCCGACGGCGGTGTACATGTTTCACGTCTGCTTTTCTTGCATCTTTGCAACTTGGATAGCTTTTGTGCGCCGTTATCTATTGTTTCTATTCTCCGATCGCCCGACATTTTAATTAATAAAAATAATAGTATAAAAAAATTACTTATTTTTATAACATTTTTTATAGTTAGCTAATTTGACAAATGTGATATGATGAAATTATGGCAATCGATTTTAGAAAATATTTCTCACCGCTTGACACAAGTAATTTATTATCACTGTCAAATTAACCCAGCGTGAAATAATAGAGAATTCTTGCAAAGTTTTTCTAAAGGAGGAGAATTTATTACGCTTTTCGATAGCGACCGTGTAACTTACGATTGTGCCAGTTACCTCAGGCGGCTCTTGCCCTTTTAAGGGAAAACTTTCGCCATTGCTTTCACGCCTCTGAAAAATTTGCCTCCGTACAAACGACACTCGTTAGACTTTTACGAACTTTCGGGTTTTACGCGCGTCGCGCCGAAACACGTGTTCTCTACTCGCCTGTCCGCGAAGGCATAAATATACATGGATATGGTAAACAGCGGCATGTGCTGCCCTAATCTGTGTAACCGGCGACATACAGCGACGTTTATATACCGCGACCCTTCGGAAACTTATTGGGTCGACGAGGTCGCGGCGTCTTAAAATTGCCAAGAAGACGCGATTTATCGAAAGTTCAAGCAATTGCAGTTTAATAGACGGGCAACATAGATCGCGTGCTTATTTATCGCAATCATCACAAATATTCGTGCATTACGAAACAAGATGTCGTATTAATAAAATTAATATCGACATAGTTTGATATCAAGTGACGTTGATTTGACATTCGCGAGAAAATATTTGTCAAAATACAAGTTTATTAATTTTGCAATAAATACAACTGCAATTAATTGAAAACATTTGATGTACAAGCTCTATACATTAATAAAATTATTCGATATTACATTAACAAAGTACTTATTAATTCCCGTTCAAATAATATTTCTTTCCCGACAATACTTTGGCCCCTCGATTTACTTTTCCGCAAAGATGAAGGAAATTTCACGACGTACGTAAAAGTAGATTTCGTACAATCGACAGGTGGAACGTAACGTTGACATTTCATCCTTCAGGAAAGTTTTTGGGGAGGAGAAAGAGAAAAAAGACAAGCAGCTTCCGTATTCTGAGCGATAGGATAATAAAATCGATTTAATGCAAGCTACGCGCGTTGGTCATTTAACTCGATTTAAACTCAAAGTGTTTACGCGGTTAAGCGGACGAGGAAATTGCCCCTTGATCGCCGCGATAACATGACTTCGTTAAAAGCGAGAGCAACTTTCGCGTTACAAAAAGATAATTGGCTCGATATCGTGACCGCGGGAAGGAAAGAGAAAGAAGGGGGAGAAGAGAGCCGCACATGCGGTATACCTGAGTGCATTTCTCTGTCAAGTCGTCGGCGACGACGCATCCGCGATGGCATCCCCGCGGGATTCGTTGAAATTCTACGCGGACGACAGCGGTAATCCATCAAAATCAACCCTTAACGTTCTATATACGGGCCTCACTCTCCAATCTCGTTGCGAAAGACGCGACACAGGGTGACGCGCAAGTCCAGAATTAAGCTCTATTCAGAAGAAACGACGCTGAATTACGGTCCATTCAAACGAGATGACTCTGCCGGCTTTACTCGGTTGCCGCACTCCGCGGTTATTAATTACAATAAGCCGACCTCGTCATCCATGGGGGTTTCCACGTGCGGAAACCTCCTACTATCCCTATCAAGCGTCCACTCTTACCCGAAAGCAAATGTTTGCCTTCAAGATCAAATAGATCGTTGCCCTTCCCCTTACTATTGCCGACTGTCTGACATCGAATTAAGACGCGATAACAGAACGCGGTATAATTTCGCCCGCAAAAGCCGTGTCGTAATAATTCAAAATAACGAAAATATGCGTAGCGAAACTTTTTTTTTTTTTTAGCAAATCGATAACTGTAAACATTTTTCCTAAAATTCTTTAGCCATAAAAAAATATATACTTTGTGAATCTGTGAAACGTGTTTTGTATCAACTGGAATGCATTTAAAAAAAATATCGTTAATATTTTAAATGTTAGTTTTAAAAAAGAGGTATTCTAAAATATTAAACATTTATAATACGTTAAAAAATGTCATATCAATGGTATTTGTAAAAGATATGTAAAGAATCACATATAATTGCGTCCGTTTGTATTAACGCGTTTTTATCCAATTTGTTAATCCCACGTGATAAAAATTATGACATCGTTTTTTCAGGTGGAGTTAAATCTCCCTCGTCGCAGCGGGATGCAATTACTGCGATAAGCAGCGAAAAATAACACCCAGCGAAATTAACATGCCATACGAGTACTCGCATGAACAGTGCTATTAATTTGTAGCAATAGCACGTCAGAGCTTATTGACAAATAATACGAGTATGAATAAGATAAAGCAGAAAAATAATAGATTATTAAATGATAAATTATCAAAATTCTAATGTTTGTTAAATTTATTTTTCTATTGTTGAATAATATTTTGGCGTAAATATGTTGCAAAACAGATATGTTTTCCGTAGACAGTTTAATTATCTATGTTGTATGATAGATGGACAAATGCAAAACATAATATTTTGAATGATTGATTTCCTGTATATGGTAATAAATCTTTCATATCTTTAATACTCTGAAATAGAACCATTGTAATAGCAGATACAAAATCATTTTAAATTCCATTAAAATAATCTTAATAACACTTAGATATGAGATTAAAAATTTTATATCGCAGGAATGTTATTTCATTCAACATTATATCTCAAAAACATGCAAACATTTAGATTGATTCGAAAAAGTGCTTACAAAATATGTCTTGTTAAAAAAACACGTTTTACGTAAAAGTCGTAAAAGAAAAATATCGTCCGGACACGGATAAAAATTTATTCGGTAGGTGGACAATAAAATGGCTATCGTAACGTGAAGTGCTTCGAATAGTGCCGGGTGTATTTCAGAAAAAAACGCATACCGCAATAACGTCGTGTCGTATGCTGGCTTTAGCTAAAAATACGGTAAACGTGTTCTATGGCGCGTTTGCATCGCCAGCGATAGTTTTGTTGGATTGCGCGATCGTGCAAATACGATCGATCGCTATCATTTCGAACGCAATCGCAATTTTCAGAGAGTCGAGTGCGAAGTGATCGAAGATAATTACGAATCAGTAGGATCAGTCAATCGCTATGAAAGAGAGAGAGGAAGAGAGAGAGAGAGAGAGAGAGAGAGAGAGAGAGAGAGAGAGAGAGAGGAAGAGAGAGAGGAAGAGAGAAAAAGGAAGAGAGAGAGAGAAAGAGAGAAGACGATGAAAGGTGAACGGGGCGCACCCCTTAATTCATTCGCGTGAGCGATGCGCGAGCTTTCACAAGCTCATAATGCAACACCGCCGCGTGTACCGCTGCGTTTTCGATAATTGCGATATTCGTTCGAGTGGCGGAGCGACGCGCTAATTTATTAATCGAATCGATCGCGCGCATCGACGCGGCGCGTACATGCATAATCAGCGTTGTTTAAGGATGCAATATTAAAGCGGCCGCAGATACAATTAGTTGCGAGGGAAAATATTCAGTTACACGTTATCTGTACACAAATTACCGATATACTAGCCTTCCGTATTCCTCGTGAAACAAAATGAGATAATCTGTGGGTGGTATTATAAGTTTTATTCTCGTTACGTTGTTAAATTAACGTTGCGATGATTGTAAAATTATTGTTAATTTTAATAAATCGTTATTGCGATTTAACAAAAAAAAAAATGTATGCACTGCAAAAATTGTATGAAAAACAAATAGCTTGAAAAGCCGCGCAATTTAAATTGCTCAGACGCTAAACAATGCACGCAAATGCACGCAAAAACACGCGCATTTATCGCAACGGGAGCGTGCGTAAGCATACACATTCCGTGCCGTGAGGCGTGCTGAACGCGCGAAAGCGAATGTCGTACTCGATTCGCGATCGATTCGCGCGCGAAAACCCCTGTTTTATGCAAATCTCGCCGCGTTTGCTGCGAGTAATAAATTATTCGCTCGGTCGAGTCCGTTTATGGACGGCACTGGGAGAGATTCGTATACAAGAGAGGGCGGCCGTTCCCCTTTACTCTCTGTCGGTACTATTTGTCGCTCCCGGCGCCGTAAATACGACCAAATATTTGCCGCTAATAAAGCCTATGGCAAGGGATAAATATTTATCGAACGTCACAGATCCTACGACGAGTTCGTTCCACGTACTCGATCAGGTTTTAAAAACGGTGGAAAAAAAAGTCATACGTACTCCTCTATAAAAGGACAATGTATGTAAACTTAACCGAGGTAACGAATAACGCTTCCGTATTTGTACGTTTGACATATCCGATGACGGTTTACCGTAACTACCGTAACAAACCAATGTGGATTGCTGCGGATCGATTTCATGCTCTTCGAAGCGCGGAGAAAAATGAAACGTTAATTGCGCTCGTTGCTACGTCGCGGAAGCGAAGAGTTATTAACGCGGGGATTGCAACATGCAGCGGTGGACGGTGACACGTGAACTGCGGCAATGTCCTGCACGCATGCGAGTATAATCAGCGAGATTCAAGGTTGATTAATCGCCCGATTTCGGTGCACTCGACGAGACACTTTCCCAATAATTGCTCTTAATAACGAGAGCGGTGTGTCACGGTTTTAAATAGGCGACGCTGTTTCGGCGTTGAAGACATTTTGTATCGCGACACCGTCGGGCGTTCGTCGAGTGCAGCAAATGATAATCAAGCCGATAATCGAGGGCACGAAGCGCAAGTGTGACGAATACGAGAGTTTAAATGTGACGACTGATTGCGACTGATATTCGTGCCATTTATTTAACGCGCCGTTGAATTGAAACACGACGCCTACATCTTGTCGCGAGAACGTTTGTTTTATGAATTATTACACTTCTTACGGCTTCCCATCGTCACTTCTAGTTCTTATAGCGTTAAAGATGTGAGTTTCAAACTTCAAAGCGCAAAAAAATGCAAAATAATAATTTTCAATTTTTACATAACGTACGTATTTGTTTATATTGTTGTTGTTTATTATTGTTTCATTTTTATCGCGATTCAATCTATGCAACCTTATTGTCATTTGGAACCGACGATGAAAATTTGTAATTTATAGGCGACGGACCGTGATGCGTAACGGGGGACATTCAATTCGAAAATAAATGTGACTTTCCGTAGTCACACTGACGCGTCGATTGAAATATTCGTAAAAAGGTGACGGCTGACGGAACTTCCTTCCGTCTGGACGTCATACGGCTGCCCAGTTATATGGGGTGTCCGCAAAATCCGCAATAACATGAATATTTCATTTTAATTATAATTGTATTTTTTTAATTAATTTCGAAACACGTAAAATTCATGAAAAATAATCTTTAGATATTCATCAGTGCAAATTGAAAAAAACGCTGCTTAGTTTGAAATAAGTTTTTCATTAAAATTATGATTTACATTCGTTATTTATTTTCAACTAATTTTAATGTAAAAAATTGCAATAAATTTTTCAAAGTACATTTAACGATATTTAATTCAATTGCATGCGGTAACGCGTAAAAAGATACGAACTGATCAGTTTTTTTTTCGCATAAAATTGCGATACCCCGTAGAACGAAAAGACGAACCGGCGCCAGCCGAACCCGATACGCATCCGCAACTGCAATCCGGAAATGCATCCGCATGGTAGCGTCAGATGACGTGCAAGTCGACGTAACGCTGTGTATTTCACGCGACAACAGACGGGTTTAACGACCGCCGGCGAATAAGAACGTCAGCCCGAAACCCGAGCAGCCACTGCTGTCGGCGTCGTCATCGTTATCGCCGCTATCGCCTTAACCCGCTAGTCCAATTCCCATGGATCGTTATCCCGAGATGCCAGACCCGGCCCAGCTCGTTCTAATCCAGTTCACGTGAAAACGAATCTAACGGAAGCGCGGCCGAGCAGCTATAGGGAGTCACGGCCGACCTACCGCTTTAATGACGGACCCTAACTCCCCATTAAGGTCGGATGGCAAGGTGGATAGCCGCGCACAAAGACGATGAGAGCTGCTCTTTCGCTTCGCGATCGTAGTCACGTAATTTCTTAGAAGAAAAGAAGCCAACAGAAAGGAACGGCAAAGAAGAAGCTGCAACCGGGTCCTTGCGAAAAAGCGTACAACTACCATAGCAACGAAAAGATGTTAAGCCAGCGGTAAATCCCGATTTCCGTAAAATAACTGTAAAGCCATTTACTGTTGCGAGAAAAGGCTTCCGCGCCAATGGCGATTCGAAACTTCCGCTCGCATCAAACGTGCTTCGACGAACGTTATGGTTTTGTAAAATTCACGAATCCGATATAAAATTCACAGTATTACGAGTCTGGTGTAAAATTGACGGTATTACGAGCGGGGTCGAATCGACGGATTAACCGCTGACAAAAAATTTATACATCGGTTTCGGTTACTGCCTGAGTATCAAATGGTAATCGGCACTAGCATTACTCGGACTAAATGCATTATTAAAATGATAGCTGTCTAGTGTTTTAATTTTTAAAAACGAGACAAATTGTTCAATGACTTTTTCAGGCTTCAATTTAGAACTTTTGAATAGATGACAAAACAATATTCTGACAAAGGCTAAGACTCGGCTTAGCATCGAAAAATCGATCTCTGAGCGTTTCTAAAGATTGAAAAGATTTTCCTAGTAAATTCTAGGCCGAATAATTCAACACATTTTTTCCTAGAAAATGGAGAGAATGGAATTTCTGGTGATTTCGTATTTATGTGCTAATCCGTTCCTACTTCGGTGATATTTCCTCTTAATGCTTGTAGTTTATACGCGCAAATTTCCCAATGATTTTCTCGACGCGACATTTCGTCAAAGTTTCGTCAAAGTTTATAATTTAATCACAATCGCGTCTCGACAAACTGCAAGAGCGAAATGCAAGCCCATCCCACTAACATTTTCAAAAATATTACTTTAAATATAAATATTTATATAATTTTATACAATTATTATATTATTATATTTATATAACTTTTTCCGTGAGAGATTAGTAATTTGTGAGACACCCGATGTAACAGTTAGGCATATGACGCTACCTCAAAGGGGAGGCTCGAGAGGTGGTCGGTTGAAAAGTTGAAGAAGGGTCTTCTTTGTCCGCGCAGGTGCATGAGGCAGGTTGCAGGCATAGAACCAGAACAGGTTTGTACAAAAACGGCCGTAGTATGGGGTCTACTTCTTTCTACCCTCTTCCCCCTTTTCTCCCTTAATCCTACCCCTCGCTCGAAGGAAATATTTTGTGAGCATTCCTTACGCCCTTTCCTTTTCGCATATTTCTAGTTGAATCCCGCGCACATGTCACGCAGCAGAATAAAATATAAACGACAAGATTACTTGTGCTTTTTTAATCTAAAGATTTTTCAACCAATTCGGAATTAATTTTTTGTTTTAATCGAGAAACTGTCATTTTCTATAAATTTTAAATGTGTAAAAGAGTCAATTAAGTATAAAATTTAATAATACACGGTGAATATCGTGAAAGTCTGAAGTAATTAAAAAAAGGCTACAGGTGGGTCATAGCGGCTATGAGCGGATATTGCCGCAATTTGCAGAACTTCGATTAAAATTATTATAATTAAGCTTTGTAATTAAAGAAACGATTCGCACCGATTATACGGCTTTAATAATATTTAGCGACTGGAAGTGACATACAATGTATCAGGCTTGTTCTGCCTGATGGTTACAGTGCTTCACCGACAAAGTTACATTGCTTTGACGAGCTTTTTCGAATCCGATTGCGCTGGTCAGTCGCACACGTGTGCTTCAAACGCGAGTACAGAAACGACGATTATTAGTTTCGGAATCCCTGGGGTAGTTTGGAAACGCCGCAAACGCCGGAACTGCTAATTCCGATTACGAGAGGCCGATCCGAAATCCCACTATGAGATATAATCCCCGAATAATTGCCGAGATTTGTAACCAGCACATGTAAGTCAAATTTGTGTTTCCCCACACGTAACTTTTTGTGGTTATTTTGTATTAATATTATTTTTTCCATTTGTGCGT
Organism: Linepithema humile; assembly: GCF_040581485.1. NCBI lineage: Eukaryota > Metazoa > Arthropoda > Insecta > Hymenoptera > Formicidae > Linepithema > Linepithema humile. The sequence continues at coordinate 8,134,242 of NC_090130.1, read as the reverse complement.
AATAAAGAATAAAAAGATATTGCAATCGTATAAGTCGTTTGTTTGCTAATTTATTTATTTATAATTTGAGAGTCTGTAGCAGATTAGAAGAATATAATAGTGCTAATTTGAAATTATCATCGACTTTATATTTCCATAATAAATATAATTTGAAAAATAATAAAAACATAATCATAAACATTACTTGACGTGAAGAAACCGTTTTTCACTGAAAAACCATTCATGCGCGTCGGCAATTAACGCTTCTCGGAAAAAAAAGTTTGTTAATGAAAGTATGCACAAATCGAATTACGAGACGCCGCTAATTCGCGAGCGTTCACTCGAGGAGAGCTCTCTTTTTCGCATTCAACCAAGCTCGCTCGTTCTTTTTTAATAAGCGCACGCCGGAACGATTCGCCATCTGGGCCGGCAGGATACTTTAATTAAACCTTATTTCCACGATTTTTTCACTTCTCTTTCGGAAACGACGCAACCGAGACTTTTATAATTCCACAAACGGGAAGAGTCGCGGCGACGCCGCCGACGCCTCGCGGCGCTGTAATTTGTCCCCTTTATGAACGGCCGATCGTAAAAGTGACCCAACGGCGAACTGTTCGCTGAATTATTCCACCGAAAACGGCGTATGCGCCATTTTACGACAATGTAAAAACGAAATTTTGCCCACGTCTGAGTGAAACTTTAATCATGCTCCCGTTATCGTCGAACTTATTATCGACATTGAGTAATATCGGTACGGATGGAGATTAATTTCAGTATCGATTTAATTACGCCGCGACGAAATGAAATATTGAGCAAAATAAACGTATATTTTAAATCAATGCTCTTAATCTTTTTCGTTATATTTCAAACATGAATAAATAATTTATAATTTACATTTATTATCATTCTACATTATATGAAATATTATATTAATCAGCCATCATTCAGATATAATATTTTTAACAGTTTTTCAAACATTACGTTTAATGAGAGCTGGCTTGAGATATTTCGATTTTCCTCGATTGACAAGTTTAAAATAAGTTTGTTTTAGCAGTTTGGTAAAATAAAGGTGCGTCGGTATTTTGACTGTAAAAATATTTCTGTACAATTATATCAGTGTCTATTATTCTTATCAACAATTGTAACCGACTGAGCTCTCGACAACGTATAGAGAAGAGCGTATATTTTTCCTTCCCGAGAGACGAGCATAGTTTGAATAACAGCGACTGTTATTTCAGCAAGTTAGCGCTCGTCTCTCAGACGACGGCGAAAGCACTGGGCGGGTGTGCGAGCTTAATTCACATCGAGTATTTAACTAGTTAATCCTAGTGACGTCACCGAATCCTTTGACTCGTTAACAAGACGCGTCTCCATTGCGCGCGTGCCGAATACGCGACGCAACAGAACAGTTTCATTCATCACGACGCTCTGTAGAATAGAAACCTGAGCAAGAAGCATCTCGAGATCTCATTCATGCATTCTCCCGCGTTCAATTTCTGTCCGTTTTGAATAGAAAGACGACCACACTTATCAGAGAATCGTTAATACATCCTTCTACGGTGAAAAAAGAAATAGAAAAATTCAATTCAAAAGAATCGGATTGTATCACGCGACACAAAATTAAGTGATGTGTTATCGGGCAGCGTCAGATACAAGACTTTGTTATTTTATTCAGCATTATGTAAATCTTGAAGGAACTTTTCTAACTCATACCATTTACTGTTGATTGCATAACACTATACTATTATCAACGTTTAGTCATCGGAATAAATCGTATAGCGATGAGGCTACAGAAAAATGTGTCAATTGCAAGATATTTTTACCAAGTTCATTTTTTTAAACTCTAATAAGTTATGCCGGTCCGTTATTGACATCGAACTTGGACTTTCAGCGGAAAAGAAAAATTACACGAGTCAGCGCGCAGGAAGATTGCAGCAAATGTAACTTGAGTAATGTGAACGATGCATAAGGTGCATATATAAGAAGAGAAAGAGAGGGGAACAGCGAGATACTACGTCTTAGTTAGTGAGATAAATTTCTGCGATCGTGGGAGCAATAAATGATCATGAGACGCTATGAACCGCACTGTATACGTTACATTTATCTACCCTTACTACTGATTGCAATAAAATGATATGTAAAATATGCATAATGCAATTGTGTAGTAATAATTAAGTAATAGTAAACAATTATTGCAATTAATAATATACAATTGTATACGCGTATTTTAATTCTATTATATTATTAATCGGCATGTGTTATTCTATTTTGAAGTCAGAGAGAGAGAGAGAGACAGACATTATTTTACGCACACACACACACACACACAAAATCTCTTATAAAATTCAATTCTTACACGGAGAAAATTTTACATCAAAAATTACTATGTATGGTATTAGCCGCGGACCATGAAGTCGCGAACCGAAAATTTTTACCATATTTTTCACATGTGAATTAATTCCTTCATGGTCCGCTGCTATCGTAATTTTTGATATAAAATTTTCTCCGTGTAATTTACTACTATTAGTATTATTTATTACGTATATTATATATTTTATGATGTGCATATATTTATGCATAATCGTATTCAAGATCAGACTATTATTATTCGAACAACAACAATTATTCTCTGAATCGTGCGCGACGAGCATTGATTCCGAAGCAATCCCCCGATAACATCGCGATGCGCCGCCGTTGATAAGATATCGAAACGGATTCTCAGACCCAACGGTTCTTCGACAGACGACAGTTCGACGAGTTCGCGCGCCCGCTAGGCAAACGAGAACAGGTGGTGCGTTATTTTCTTACGGCGGTGTTTGCTCGAACGGTATCAACCATGCGATCGATATCGCAAACGTACGTCGTTATACGATAAAAAGCAGCTCTGTTTATAGACTGTCGGAATATTGCAAACGTTTGCACAGATAACACGTATTTCAATTACGTGCGATTCAATTATACACAACATCTTCATAGCGCAGCTCTGCGCAAAGACATCACGCGCTTTTTGCGTGTTATTTGTAATCATGCGAACTATGTAAATATTTGCAACGGTGCAAACAAGTGGGTATTGTAAAACCTACTTAAGCGGAACCATTTCGAATGATATCATGTAACAGCGGCGCACACAATTCTTGATGTAGCTTTAATTCCGCTGTCACACTGTGGCATTATATTTATGTCGTTAATTTCCACTCTCGCATATATATATATATATATATATATATACATGCATGGAAATTTAAATAATTTGGTTAATATCTACGCTTCTTTCACTTGTTATTTGCACATTTACGCTAATTAACTTAACCCGTTAAATTAGTTATTCATATAAAATATTTTTGACATGTTTTTGATGTCCGCAGAAAATTTATTCGCGGAATGTACATATTCATTTTTGCATCTAAAACTGACATGACATTTTTATACCCTTTCTCACAAGCATTGTGCAAACTTTTGTGTTTCAACGTTAATTAATTTAATAGAAAACTGCATTAATAAAATAAAAAATATAAGTACGCATAAAGCATAAAGTTCACGTGCAGCATAATTTTAGAATAATACAATGTGAAAACCTGTTCCGTTCAAGTAGACTTTTACAGATTAAAAAAAAAATGATAGGAAAAGCGGCGTCGGCGAGAAATGTTTTCGTAATGCATTAAACGCGTACGAGCGCAATTGCAACAGCAAACTGCGGCGCTGTGCACACAGTCTTCTATTATCATGAAAAACGCCCACACTGTACGAGTTTTACTACCTCATTAGGTCTTGCGTCACTTATTACGATCGCGCCAAGGATAATCGTTGCTGCTCTCGATAATTCTGCCGCAGGATAATTCATGAGAGTTCGAGAACAATTTATTAACGCCGCGAACGACGAATCTTCCCCGGCGGCGATTTCGACGATTCTTTTCCGATTCAACCGTGAAAGTTCAGGGTACGATTATTACTGAAAAGCACTAACATATCATTATGAAAATACATCCTCTTTCCTAACATAACAACGTGGAATTGGTTGAGCAATTATGAAAACAAGAATGGAGAGATAAAAACAGCGAGAAAGCGACAAGGACGTATTTTAGTGCCGTGCAAATCCTCGAGAGGATGCGGAACAGGAAGTATAAATTTACAACTCACCCGCCTAAGAACAATACTTCTTATTATCACCACGAAAACATGACTGAGGGAAAAAAGACCTCTGGGTATTGTTAGTCAAACAAGCTGCTTCGTAATGGAGCAAAACTTCCTGCTGACGAATCACGATGCAACATCCATTTGCGCAATCTCATCGCGAACGACTCGGCGGTAGAATATCTGAATGCTTGCAGCGCGATGATCACGTGAGATAAATGAAATCGAGATGATAAGCAGCACTCGTTGCAATCGAATTGGTATCAAATGGTGTGTATTAATAGATGCTTCGTCCGGAAATTTATGAAATATCGTATGCAACTCCAATTTTTTGTATCAACAAAAGCCTATCACATTTCTCTCCCGAATCGTAAATAAAAGGGCAAAACATAGGACACATTTTAATATTTTGCCCAAAAAGTACAATATACAAATTTTCATTCACCTATACAGGCTGTTCGAAATGAAATACAAATAACAATTAACCGCAGCCCAAATTCCGAATAGCAATAATGAAAACAGGGGTAGCAAGCCATACTGTCGTCATTAAAAAGATCCGCCGTGAGGCAAAACAAATTACCGCGTGCAAGAATCGTAATTAAAATACGCGTTGCGGGCTGCGGAAGCAATAAATGAAAGCAGACGTTCGTTGCACGTCCGGCGCTTTCGCCGCCAAAAGATCCCGCATTTTAAGGCCGACGGCGGACCGTTTCCGCGTAGTTCCCTGCACAAAATTTCCCTCCGAGAGGCACGCTAATTATTGACGACGCTGAAAACGCGCGTTAAGGATCCCTCTTTCCCTTACCGTCGTTCCATAACACAACACGGGGTGACTCGCTTTTACGGTATCCGTTGAAAAAACCACCGCGGCTCATTAAGCGGCGCCGGTTCATTCCCCTCGCCTCCGGTTTCCGCGGCACACATTTTTTTCCAACTGCGCGCGAACAGTGCAATAACCATAATCAACGCGATATCTCCTTCTCTCTCTCACGAATAACCGCGCGATAAACTACCTGAACCACCGGCGCAACACTGTTTTCCTATCGCTTTTCTTCTCGTTTTCCGTCGACCGGTCCGCGACGGAAAAATCTATGATCTGTAAGATAACCTGCCGCAAAGTCACTTCCGGCACAACCCCGTTCCAGTTTATCGTTTATTTCGCACAAACAAGAAATTACTAACAGTGTGAGAAGAAAACACGAACGACCTCATTTCAGCAGCCTAGTTGCCAAGCACCAAAAACTGAAAACGCCCAACTTGCGACCAAACTGCGATTATAGAAAAGTTGACTATATATTCGTGAAGGCGGAATATTCTGCATAATAAATAGTTGTTGCGACACACATTCGCCAAAGACGAATATTGTAACAAAAAGGGTAAGACATAATAGCTCCGTCTCGTTCTGTCGTGTGACGTTAATGACAGATTGTTTGGCCATTTGTCACTGCTGCGACTTTTTTTTTTGTTCATAAAGATACTTGGCACTCCTACTTGACGCCACAACAAACTTGAACGTAATTCACTTCCCAACAAACCTCATGATTATTTGCATTTGTCTTGACGCTCTCACTTATAATCCTCAGGAATGTAATGAACTAACTTTTCCGGTTATAGTACTATTTTGCTGAGAACGGAAGAAGTCCAACAGTGACGGATGACCAGAGTTTCCGCAGACACCCGCATCCATCGCACCGAGCATAGTCTCGGCGATGTAACCTGAAAATATTTCCCAAGAGGTTTACGACGAGCATGCCCGACTGACGTGACGAAGATCCATACAATTACATAGACGTAGCATCAACCGCCATAATTTATACGCGCGTCGAGCGACTCGCGACAATGAGACGACATGAAAAAAAGGCGAAAAATGATCCATCGTTGTCTAAAGAAGACGATCGAGAGCGGAGGCACGTTGTAATTTACGATGGAAACGGAGAAGGACGCGCTAAGTCCTTTATCCGTCGAGATGTCTCTCGACTTTTTCAGTACCAAGTCTCGAGCTCTTCTTTGTTAAAGAACGCGAAAGGTGATCGCCCGGCATGTCATCGTTCTCAATTCCCGTGGAGATACCTGGTCTATTGTCTGCGTCACATTCCTTTCCGTGATCCCATTGTAACGCAATCGAAACCTGATGAGATTGTCACGTTTTAAATTTAAAAAAAGAAAGTAACGCACGATCCTAAAATCGAATATACAACATTCAACTTTGTTAAGAATGAAATATTTTGGTGTAAAATTTTTCTAAAGAGCGAATTGCGAAATTTTTATTATCGAGGATCTTTTAGAATTTTTAAAAAGTTGACAGAGATAATTATTTTCACATTCATTAACGAGAATCCGTAGAAAGTAAATGCCAACACGTCAAACTAATCTTCACACTGCTATCGTTGCGTAAATCTTGGAAATGCTACGTGATTAAGTACAAGCTTCTAGTTTCCAAGTTTCCACCATAGAAAGGGAAACATGTCTGGGAAGAAACAAGTATCGTTCAGGTGAGATGCGAGACTTGAAAGTGAAATGTTGCAGCGAACGGTACTTTTCTATCAGCTTTTTCTTACACACTTGTTCATAGATTATGATCAGCAAACGGAACGACGGCATTTGTAAGGCGGAGAGACAACATGAAAAAAAGAAAAAGGACAAAAATAGACGCTGATGGTGTTTCGCAGCGATTCGACGAAACCGGACCGAGGTAAGAAAGAACAAGAGAAGACGGAAAGAGAGACAGCTTGATGACGGCCTCGTGGAGAGCCGGATCATAAGCGAACGATCGAAACGAAAGAGAGAATACTCGAGAACAGGAAGAGACAGTATGGAGGGGACGGCAGGGCAGGCTCAACCTTTCGCTATAATTTACGCGAGGTCCATACCAAGCAAAAGATCAGCCGTGATCGAGCGAACAATTTTCAGAAAATCTAAGAGCATAATAGAATTCCTTTTTCTGCGACTTATGCGAAGATCGCGAGGTATTGTTGACGAAGGACTCTTTGGAGAAGAGGTACCTCAGGTATCCCCAAGCGCCTAACAGGTATGCGGACCGTTTACTCAGGTGCGTCGACGAAGAGTCTTTCTTCGGTTCGTTTTCAAGGAAAAATCAAGAGTACGAAAACTGTTTTCACGATTCACTGCGTTTCCTGATGTAAAAATGCGAAATGCGAAAATAATGTAAAACTATATGAAGAAATATTTTGAATATAATTAAAAAATTATTATAATCGTTAGCAAAAAACAAGTTGATTAATATTAATAATTTTCAAAATGTTACAAGAGTTGTTCAAAATAATATAATTTTTTAAATCTTATGCAGTATTATTTAAAATTCTTTACCATCAATTAAAATAAACTAATTTCAATAATGTTTAATTAATGTATCAAAAATTTTGTTATTGAGAAACGTAGAAGCAGTGCTAAAAATAAAATATCTACTGCTTAAAATTTGCATCCGTTTAAGCTCGATTAAACAACTTCAAAAACTTGCATTTTATGAGAAAAATAATTTTATAATAAAATTTTTAATTGATTCATTGCGATAATAAACTCAATTTTGCATATATATAACAAATTTTCAAATAAATTATCCATTCCAATCTATTCAAAGGTAAATCGCAAATCTCCTGTAATCTAAGATATCTAAGATATATCTATCTTCTGATTCACATTTATTGCGAATTTCTCAACGCTAATTCGCTCTCAACGCTGATTCATAACTGATGAATTCGCATACTTTTGCAGCTCACACATCGCATACAGGCACAACTACACGAGGAGAATCAAGTGGAACACGTTCACGAATGCAGGAAGCCGCATCCGTTGAGAAATCACGCACGCAACGTAGGACGCGTATCGTTTCATTGGAACAAAAGCGAGGATACGCGTGAAACCGAACCGGCCAGATCAGGGAAGCCAGGACGGACGAACGACGGTTGGCGGCCGTGTTTAATTCAAACGAACGTGAAAGACGCACCGCGACGTGAAGTACCTCGATGCCGGCGGATACGATACGTGCACCGCTTGATATTCAAATTCGAGAAGCATTAACCGCGTAAGTTTGCATTGAACTTCACATCGAATTCCAGAGCGGTGCGGCATGGCGGTTAACCACCTGCTGAGTGTACTCGCGTGCCCGCTAATGCATCTGTCTCTCTCTTACTTCCTACGCCGAGGTGCGGCGAACGGTACCACGCGAGCGGTCCCGTGGGAAACCGCGCGCAAGATTCCTCCGACAGGATTCCCGTACTGGCACGTTATCGCGTGACGAATACTTTCGCACTTACCTGCTAGCTGTAGCAGCAGAACGGCTATCGCGACGCAGGTGGGACGCTCACGATAGGCTGCCATCGTGATCGCTGCCTATTTTCACTCTCCTCGAAAAAGAGTCTCGTTCTTCACTACACCGTTTGTTCTCCGTCTCTCGCTAGGTTTTTTTTTTTTTTTTTCGTTCACTGACACCACACGGAACTTCGATTTTCGAATTACAATCGATAGAGATCGATCGTTCTAAATTACTGAGCGACACAATGCATTCGAATGATCCTTACTTAACAGACCGACCATGAGAACACGTCACGACGTCGCGCTGGCCGATCTCGAACTGTGGCGGGGAGCGCCATATACGCGCGCTCGGCACGGCCTTCGACAATACTCGGCTCTCTCCGTCGACCACGAGATCTCGTCGGCATGCAGGTATAGCCGCGAACGGTGACGAGAGGAAACTCGCTAGCCGATTCGCGCGCGACTTTCCGCAGTCGAATCTTTTCCCAATCTATTCTTGCTTTTCCTTACTACAATCTGTACGATCGGTGATTCCTACAACCATAATTGACTTTATATTTTCCTAATGTTATCTTTGATGGAAATGTTTCCAATTGGTTTGACTATGAGCAAATCCAATTTTGATATGTGCTCGCATTGAACATATTCATGCATACATTGAAACGAAAATACGATAAAGATGTAATTTTGAAAATCAAATTCAAAATAATAGTTAAAATGTGTTTGTTTTACTTATAGAATACTGCACCAATATATATTTCTTATCAAAGATAAATTAAACTGATAGAATTAATTTAGTTAATGAAATTAATTAAATTTAATGAGATCAAAGCCGTTCAAGTTCAAAGCTTTATGTATTTGCAACAATATCATATAATACTAAAGCAATAACCTCTTGCTTTCTGTTATTTTCCTACTTATTATCAAATTTAAAATCAAAGCGCACGCAAAATATGTTATTTACTCAAATTAAAGGTTAAATCGCACGTTAGTTTAGATTTTTTACACGTAAAACCCCTATATTAGTGTGCTACCTTCCATATACACCGACTCTTTCTCGATCGACCATTTATTTTCCCTCTTACGAACGTCACTGCATCGTACGCTCGTAAACACGGGCGTAACACTTTCCCAAACGAATATAAATCTCTCGGCGGCAAGGGATTTTTGTTTATAGGATATACATATACATAGCAATCTTGTTTTCGGAATTTGTTTCGCTCTGTGTTCTACCCACATATGCAAAAATCGGCGATTTATGGTAACGGCAGCTTATCCAGTCGCGACGCATAACTATGTGACTATTGATGCAATATATTAGACTTTAGTCATCAAAAATGAATACTATCTTAATCAGCTTAGTGGTGCAATACAGGAAAAGATTAATTAACTCGATTGGAAACTAAATATAATTACAATAAAATATGTTAACTTTAATAAACGAAATAAATTTAGAAAAAAGATTTTAGAAGAAAAGAGCAGAATTAAACGATATATATTATATAATGTAATGTTAACTCTTGTCAATCTTTTTGATCTGTAACATTAATAGTATAAAAAATATGTCTTTCACAAGATCAGAGATTACTCTGCAGAGATTGAACATTATCTGCTAGGAATTTATAGAACATTAATAATTCATAAAGATATTAAACTTTTTTGTGGCTGTATATAAGTCTGTCAAAATTAGAAGCAATGGTTAGAGCACTATTTTCAGTAAATAACTGATTTTATTTATATCAATTAAAAAAAGGAAAAAATAAAGAAATGAATATTTAGCACTATATTTCATGTCTTATAGCGAATGATCCAATTTAGCACGATTAATTTAGCTTTTAATAGCATTGTTGCGCGAATACTCCTGCTCAATTAATCTCCGGATCCCAACGTATGCGAATACACGCCTCTTTCATTACTATTATGTCACGTGCTTTAAACGCCCTCGTTTAACGAGTTCCTTCACCACCTTAAGGTTTATGATACACGCGACGTTATCGTAGAGCTTTTCCTATGACAAAGGATTCCGCGAAGATTGATAGCATATCTGTACCTGCGCTGCAAACTCGCGCAAATATCGTCACGGTGTTAACGATAGATCCGTAATGACGTATTTCCTGTATACAATTACTCGAAAGAGGGCTTATGGCGCGTGAATGACGCGGTTGATTCAAGTTTACACAGAGACACGCTCGATGGAAATGGTCGGAAAATCGAGGTCGCTGCGTCACACAGTAGAAAGGAGAAGTTTCCTTCGAGAAGGGGCTAGTTATTTGGACCATCTAACGATCTCGGCGATGTTCACAATCAGCTGAAGTATTTATATTATTGTATATCTTTCAAGCGCATTAAATAGTTATGTTGAATTCTATGCTAAGACTTTTTACTAGACAAATATTTAAACAGTCAAATGTTAGCAATGTTGGCAATTTGACGGAAAATTTGTCAACATTTCTAACATCTTGCTTATTGGAAACATAACATTGTTAAAAATTATTAATTCCATTGTACCAAATTGGTTGATGCAAAAGAGAGAGAGCGTTTCGATTATTCTGTCTTATATATTACATGTGATGCTACAAGTCCGAAGTAATACTATTCCGATCCAGCCTCGAGTGTCACTCCCCTTTTATTTCAAGAAGTATACAAACCCTATCACCGACTACGGCCTTTACCTCTACGGCCTCTTTCTCTCAAGAGGGTCGTCCTTTTTCAAATAAACCCACCGACCCTCGCGTGGTTTACGTAGGTTCGACCCTTGCGTCTTTCGTGATGCGAGAGAACGTGGCCGTCTCTCGTGATGATGACCCGAGAGTCAAAGAGAGAGCAAGAGATACAGACGGTCGACGCCTAGCTTGTTTATCATTTGTCAGCAGGCTGTTTACATCGAAGTGGGCCACAATCATGGATAGGGGGTGCTCTCGCTTTTTCCGTCGCGCGAAGTCAAGTGATGACGTTCGTACTGTCCTTCGTAACGTCTACGTATTGATCGATCGCCTGGCAATAAAAGAATCTATGCTTGTTAGGGGACGATTGATGTATCTAATTGTCAGTCAAAGAAATTGAGCAAGTCATTTTATTAAATTCCTGGAAAAACTGGATTATCATGAGTTTCATCATGCAAGTAATTTGAGGCTCGATGAATCCTCCACTATGCTTTTAGGTGAAAAGCTCATACAAAATTAATTAAATATTATCCGCGACTGTCTAGGAATATTGTAAAATTTATGACATATCTTCGGCATTGTTTGTAATTCATTAGTGAAAAAGCTAATACTTTCCGTTTCTTGCGCGACTAATCATTGGAAGCAAAATGAGACGCGTCTGCTAAGATGATAGATAGTAATTCCCGCGCGGCTTCTGCTAAAACACGGCGCTAAGGTTTTATCGTCTTAAAGCTGTGCTAGAGAACCCGTCATACTAGTGGTTTTCTGACGGCTTAGTAAGCACCAAAAGTGGATCTTGTTTTACTGAAGTGCTCTGAGCACTTTTCATAATGGTGAATGTTTCTCGCGATAAGCCATCGTTATTCTAATAATAAATCAAAGTGTTAATGACTTTGTTAATGATTCGTGAAGCTTTAGGATATCCGCAGTATAAGGTTCGTTATTTTAGCAATTTCAAAAAACAGAGTAGATGCAAATTTTTTTATTCGAATGTAACTGTTGTGTGTGATGCAAATTTACATACGTTCTATTCGACAGCGAGTTATCACGTTTCCGTTGCTTTCTAATTGTCTCGCTTAATCTTCTGTTGCCCGACGGGGATTAATAAACGTTGGATCGTCAATCCTCACACATGTCAGAATCGTGAACAATAGAGAAACAGGAAATAGGAGAGCGAAAATAAGTCGAAAGGTTAAATACTGGAGACAGAGAAAAATGTAGGGATGACCGAGACTCTGGGCTAAATGATAAAATGCGTTTGTATCTTCCATCTACGAGCCGAGTTATTAAACACTTAAATCTTCCACGGTGCATAAAAAAAAACGATACCAAAAGCTCGTAGGAGGAGAGGCGTGTGGGAGATGCGAGAAATAAATTTATGAGGCACAAGTGATGCGCTGTTCCTTTTCGAGAACGATCGCGCACTGCTAAATTAAATATTTATTTCACGATGTTTCTCCTAAGAGCTGACGGCAGACTCTTCTCAATAAATAAACGGAAATATTTCATTTCATCGAGTACCAATCATATCGATCAGTGCAGTTGACGGGTTAAAACACGGTGCAAAAGCTTTTTCTGATTTTAATTTCTGCATATTTATAATTTATAGAGAAAAGAAATAAAAAGATAAAATTTTCCTAAAATAAAGTAGAAGACTATCTATGAAATAGATTTCTAGACCTCAGCAGATATTCAAAGATATTTTCGTGGAAATAAAACTGTCAATTCCTGAATTAGAAACTCAAATGATAAGAAAATCTATAGGATAAAATGATAAATTTCAGCAATCTGATTCGTAGAATCATATCCTGTTTTTTTTTATGAATCCTATTTTTTATTCAAATATAGATATATATTTTTCTTCCTTTATAAGAAATTCTTAAATACCTCAAATTTTCAAAGAAAATATATGTTTTTCAGTTTGAACTGTATGTCAAATAAATTATGTAAGATATTATTAAACGTTAAATATATTTTCAATATTAGAGAAGTGCTATATATTATTATTAATTTTATATGAGATTATATATAACTATCAAAATTATGTCGTATATACATTAAACTTTAAATAATTAAACTTGCTTTCGATAGGAAGTGTTTATATATCTACATTTTGTACAAAATTATATATAGTGTATATGTATCATTACTAATATATGTATAATAAAGTTTGTCGTGTAAAAAAGAAAAAGTTCAGATGGAGAAAAAAAAGTAAGAATACGGACGAACGCGGAGAATGAAATGAATAGTGGCAATGAATCATTTTCAGTATCAATCTTCAGGGAGGCAACTGGAAAGAAAGTGGATAAAATAATACCTTTCATAGGGACGAAGGAGGACAGTTGCCTGGAGTTTTATCCCACGAAAAATTCGGATTCTGTCGGAATGCGAGGAGATACGTTTACATCTTCGCATTACGAAAGCGCCTCATTTGACGCGTACGTCTCGTTGTAACTTTATCTACCTATTTTTCTCGAGACATGAAAAGACAACTCTGCTATTCTCTCTAATGAGCAAGCAATTTGTATTAACGACGATTAATCGTTCTAGAATGAATGCAAACAACTCTTGTATTCGCTGATGTAATTTCGCATTGATCAATCTCGTTTGCACCGCTTACGCTTATTAACCCGTAATTAGTCGCGCGACATGTACAATACCACTCTTTGGAATTCAATTAATTGATGAGTCAAAATTTTTAATTAATTAAACGCTCTTGCCTATTTTCAAATTAATCGTCGGTTCATTTAATATATATATAGAGAAAATACACATATCTGCAAGCATAATTATTAGAAAATCAATAGAAAGTTGTATGAAGTATAAAATGGGAGTAACTTTCTTAATTATGCTTATTATGCTTGAAATATTGGTAAACTTAATTGAGCATCACCATCATTGTTGAAATACTATAAATAAACAAATAATAAATATAATATAATATTGAAATTTACTCACCAGCTGCCGTTTCGTCATTACAATCTGCTCGTCGATACTGCTCATCATTGAATGCGACACTCGGTATTTGCTGCGTGCAAATTCACTTTGTACGAGAAAAACGGAACGTAAAACGATTCTTGTGGTATCAAATATCCTCGTCCGCCTGTGAACAGATTGACATTATAAATGTTGCGGTATATAATATGTTTAAAAGATTTAAAAGATGGAACAACTTTATACAAATGCTTAAAGATTCAATAAATACCTGATATTACTAGGATGGACGCGATTGATGTTAGAAAATGGTGACCGAAAAGTGATAATGCGTACATTTCAATGATAATCCGTTGCTAGATTCAATAATATTGGTATTTACATACATAGAAATTTATAGGTAGTTTATGTACTTCATGTAAGAACGATCGTAAGATACTAACTACTAACACGGAGTCTCGCAGAACGACGAGTAAAAATTCCGAGAAACACTTTATTTTGTTTTTACTGAAAAAAAACATTAAGAGTAGGAATAGAGAGAGAGAGAGAGAGAGAGAGCGTCGCCAGTAAAATAACGTTGCGAAGTAAACAAAACAACGCGCCCGTGTCGGTCACCGTGAACGCGCGCGACAAATATTTCTAAGAAAAGCACGCTACGAAGTCCTTCGGCGAAAAGTTCGACACATATACAACAGCTATATGTTATTGCGAAGATTGTGTCGCGAAAACAAAGGAAAGAATTGATTATATGATACGTATTATCGATACTTTTCACTCTCGTAACGTTCCATTTTAATTTTCGTGCACGGATGATGCAACATAGAGAAACGTTCCGATCTGCTCTGAAGTACACATCTCATGTTGATCGTATCGCGTTATTTGATTGGCTATAAAGGCACAAGATGCATTCTAAATATGTATATAGTAATCAAATAGTATATGATAATAGACAAAAGGGTTATACCATCTTAAGATAGTTTATGCATAGATATCAGACGCAAGCGAGTATCATAAAATCGTTTGGAGCGAGTTTTATACGCAATAAATGTCGAATCCGTATATTATTGTCACTTGTGTTTAGAATATCGGAAGTGCTGAATCGACAAGTGACCGTCACTAAAAGTAAATCGGTTTGTATGATTACAAATATAATTTTATGTGTAATTTCATACATATACATCACTTAAATAATAAAGCTAATTGCGTCACGTTGGATATCATATTTGCTGAATCTTCAAACATCGACACGTAGTTGTCTTATTTTTCGAAATTTTTAAATGTTTTTTAAATGTTTCGTCTATCACGATGCTTATCTAACGACGGCGGAGGTATCGGACGCAAGTGAGCAGCGTCTTACATTTTGTGCAGTTCTTTTCGTTCGAAGTGAATTTTACACGCAATAAATGTCGAATCCGCATTTCACTAGTGTCGGGAATATTGGAAATGTCGAATCAAGTGACGAGCAAACATCATGAAAGTAAACCAATACGTACTGCAATCTAACGTAATCTCCAACCTTATAAAGTTGATCGCGTTGGATATTAGTTCGATGCGAAGTTATCCCGTCTTTCAAATTTCTAAAATTTCGTTCATCGTGAGTATAGTAGGACATCTATCGTGTTTAGTTCTAATGACAATGGCGGAATTATCGGATGCGAACGAGCGTCGTTCTGCATTCGTTCGCGTTTTTTCTCGTCCGAAGTGAATTTCATACGCAAACAAATATCAGAAGTATTGAATCTAGCGATGAGCCTTTGTTGTGGAGTGTTAATTAACGCGTACGGTTGTGATTATTAGTCTTTCGACATCCTTAATACGCCTATTCCATCTTGTCGAATATTGCAAATCATCAAGCTTCGGTACGAAGTTGTCTCATCTTTCAAATTTCTTAAACATTTTATCGTGAGTATAGTAGGACATCTATCGTGTTTAGTTCTAATGACAATGGCGGAATTATCGGATGCGAACGAGCGTCGTTCTGCATTCGTTCGCGTTTTTTCTCGTCCGAAGTGAATTTCATACGCAAACAAATATCAGAAGTATTGAATCTAGCGATGAGCCTTCGTCGTGGAGTGTTAATTAACGCGTACGGTTGTGATTATTAGTCTTTCGACATCCTTAATACGCCTATTCCATCTTGTCGAATATTGCAAATCATCAAGCTTCGGTACGAAGTTGTCTCATCTTTCAAATTTCTTAAACATTTTATCGCGAGTATAGTAGGACATCTATCGTGTTTAGTTCTAATGACAATGGCGGAATTATCGGATGCGAACGAGCGTCGTTCTGCATTCGTTCGCGTTTTTTCTCGTCCGAAGTGAATTTCATACGCAAACAAATATCAGAAGTATTGAATCTAGCGATGAGCCTTTGTTGTGGAGTGTTAATTAACGCGTACGGTTGTGATTATTAGTCTTTCGACATCCTTAATACGCCTATTCCATCTTGTCGAATATTGCAAATCATCAAGCTTCGGTACGAAGTTGTCTCATCTTTCAAATTTCTTAAACATTTTATCGTGAGTATAGTAGGACATCTATCGTGTTTAGTTCTAATGACAATGGCGGAATTATCGGATGCGAACGAGCGTCGTTCTGCATTCGTCCGCGTTTTTTTCTCGTCCGAAGTGAATTTCATACGCAAACAAATATCAGAAGTATTGAATCTAGCGATGAGTCTTCGTCGTGGAATGTTAATTAACGTATACGGTTGTGATTAGTAGCTGTTCACGGGATTCGTGAAACAAATTCGTTGCATCGCGTCGAATATTGCAAATCGTCAAGCATCGGTGCGAAGTTGTCTCTCTTCTCTGAACTTTTTCCGCTTTTCGGAATTGTCTCGTCGAGCTTATAGATGGCTGTCATGTAGGTGTAATCAGTACGTATGATTGAAACCTAACCCTAATTTCTAAAATTTTCGTAAAGTCAATGACATCGTGTTATTTGCTATATATTTGAGTATCGATGCAAAGTTGTCCTGTATTCGTATCATTCGTATGAATCCCGTCGGAATGTCGTACCAAGTTACAAGCAATCATCGTGTTTCGCGTTATTTATTTGTTCGAAAGTGCATTGCTTGCGATAACCAAATCAAGGCATGTAATGATAATTAACTCTTCGGATGATTTTCGCGTTCGGTAATTTGATTCGTGGTATTGCTTTATTATTGTGGAGATTGTTTCGCAATCGCTGTGTTTTGCGTTGAAAGTATGTCACGTTAAACTCGGGAGTGCCGCATGTGAATTGATCGGTCGTATCGTACAGTGATAATTAGTGCTACGTAAATGTGTGCGTGTGTGTGTGTGAAGCGATGACGCTGATTAACAACGAAATTGCAACGGCAAGACATGAATTGGTGAGTAAATTTGAGTAGAAATTGCTTTCATAAGTATACAATTTGTGCTAATCTCTGATTATAAAATCGCGTTTTGCCTTGGTAATTGACGGTAATTTCTTTGAATGGTAATTTATCTTATTCGCTTTCATTCTTGTCTCACTTTCGGCCTCGGGGTGCTGCCAGCAAGATTTTATCACTCTCGTGTCACGAGCGGCAATTGCATAATCAAGAATTAACGCAAATTGCTTCATAATTGAAGAAATAATAACGTTCTTTTTTTAAATATTTAATTTTAAAGCGTTAAGATTTCATGTAAAAATAATGTTGGGGTGTAAAGTACTATTATAAAGTACATTCCGCAAGAATAATTGCATTAAAAAAAACCATGAATAACGGCGGGTTAAGCTACCAACAGGTGCGTGCTCTGCAGCCAGAGCCTGCTATCGTACCGACTCTAATTCGGCCGATCATTGATAGGACGGGAGGGATTATGGTTCGAGACAAGAGCACAGTGTGCGAGAGAGGGAAAGGTCGTGCCGAGCTAGAAAATGAATGATGAACCCGATCCTCTTCGTCCGCATTCCCTTTCCTCTCGCTTTCGCTATTCCCGCTTGTATCCCCCTTCTCTTTCTCGTTCGTTCATCGAGCACTTTACGTTGTGTGTGTACGTACGCGCGACTGCGGTGCATTTGTATTGGAGCAGGTTCGCCGGCGCCTGAAAGGCAGGCAGCCAGGCGGGCGCCGTCGCTCGAAAGGGTTTCACCTCGTTCCACCGACGAGGACGACGTCTGTCGTCGCCGCTCATCCGCGAGCAGAAGCGGGACAGATAAAATGAACGGGGTGGCGGCGGAGAGGGAGGGGTAGATAAACGGTGTGCGGAGAAACGAGAGCGAGGGAGGAGGTGGATCTGGTGCAGCACCGGGGAGGAGGTTGTGCCGTGGGTGCACGCCTCGAAAAGACCGTATCGTGGCAAGGCAACAGCCTGGAAGACGACACCCCTCGTCCTCGGCACGGCCACGTCCTCGTTCTCGGCACGACCTGGATGGACGGCCAGCCTCCGCTCGAATGCTCCGGAAGAAAGGAAACGAAACGCGGCGTCCCGCCGCTGTTTTTTGATGCCGTACGCACGGACCGCGAACCGGGATATGAAAAGCGCCCGGAGGCTGGGCAAAGTACGCGAAACTCGTTAACGCAGCGGAGGTAAATACACGAGACGAGAGCGCGGCTGGAAATAAAGAGGCGGACGCGCGTTTCAAAAGGGGTTCGTTTGATGTTGGCGTGTTTACCGCGAAATAAGCGTAATTACTATTCAATCGTCGAGCAAAGATTAGTACCTGATCTATCGCTATTCCATGACTGTTGATAAAGAGTCATTAATCAGTGATTGCAGTTGACTAAAACTACAAGTTTCACATTAACATAATTCAATATTATTTGTCGATAAAAATATTTTCTATTATCGAAACGTCAACGTCTTCGCTTTGAGAAATATCTATACTTGGCTAGTTGATGAAATCGCGCTTATTGATTGAACGGGCAATTTGTAATCAATTTGTAATCAAATATCCAATATTTCTCCCTCTGCAACTCCCTCCTGCAACGTAGAAACGCACACATACGTCGTTGCTAACGACGTCATTTTCTGCCGCTATAAGCTAGAAAATAAATTGCATCAGAGGCTATGATAACGTTTCATTGGTTCGTCGAATCGTTTCGACGATCGAACTTTGCAGTGCAATTTTTCAAAAGCCTCGCTTATGGTACACTCAAATAATATCTCGAACAAATCGTTCGATTTATTATCGGCACCGGAGCTCGCGAATGTATCAGTTGCGAGCGATACATGCACCTCCTTTACTTAATTCCATTGGACACTCTTTGAGGATTATTTATGCCAATGCACGCATACACATGAAGCTCCTGTCGTAGTTAGAATTCCAAAGCAGTTTGTTCCGATTCCGTTAGATAAGTAAAGGCTGAGTGCAATCTCCCGCAAGTTCCCAGGAGGAAACGAGAGGCAAGAAGAAATCGAGTCCGACTTTCTGAGGAAAGGCCAAAGCGCGACAGGCACCTCGCGGTAACGCAGTTACATTTATTTGGTCCCCCGAGCAGGAAGGTGATATTTTTCCAAGGGGGAAACTTTCAAACGCCGACGGTGACTGCTCCTTGCCTGTAAAAGGACGGCATTGTGTCCACGCCTGTCTCTCTTTCCTTTTCTTTCTTAGCTATCTCGTTTCTTATCTTTTTCTCCCCCCTTTTTTCTCTCTCTCGTTTCTGTCGAGAGTATAAACACTTCGCGACGGCCGGAAGGCAGAAGTTTGGTCTGAACGGTGCCATGGGAGGGAGTTAGGCAGAAAGAGAGAGACGGAGGGAGAGAGAGAGAGAGAGAGAAGGGCGGATTTATTCCTCGGCCGCTTCGCGTGCGTCGATAACACGAAGGAGACGTATGAGGGCCCGTAAACCCCGGACGTTCGCTCGTAACTTACTGATTGACTAACCGCGCGCGCCGATCTCAAGTCGGGTTACGTAGCCGGGGTTGCCGTGAGAACCGAGAAAACGGACTCGCGAATTCGTCTGGCTGCTGCAAAATTTCTTCCACAACACGAAAAGGTGTTCACTTATTATTTAACCCGTTGGTCTCTCGCAGTCGCGGCACGACCGCGACATCGCCGCTCCGTTCCCGAAATACTCGTGAATTAAAACTGTCGCCTTACGCGAAGTTTTACATAACGCATAAACGAAAAATTACGCTGTCGGTCGAATTATGGTAATTTTACAGATGAAAAGAAAATGTTCGGAAAATTCCGACGGAATAAGCCGGCGGTACGGCGGTTAGCAGAAAACGACGCGAATAATTTAGTCCGCGCTGCTGCTGCTGTTGCAGCTTCCTAAAAATGGGTTCGTCCGTTTGTTTCGCTTTATATAACCGCCCACGTTTTCTCCAGAAGGCGCGCATAAACACTCTATATCGAATTTTGTGCGGCACTTTGTGGACTGACATCGGGAATAGAAAGCGAAACAAGTGAGATACATAGCAGGTTTTTACGTTAGACAATTTTTTTCTTTTTGAATATTCCAAAGTAACTATTTGCATATTGAAACTTATGTTTGACTATAAAACGAGGGAAACACGTGTGCAACGGATGTTTTAAAATTTGAAGCACTTGAAGTCAATATTTTGGGAATAATATTTGTTATAATTTGTTAGATTCTATCTCTTTTAATATTTGATCCTAGGTGTTTTGGTAATTAAATCATTAAACTTTAACAACTTTTAACAACAGTTTTTTTAAGAAATGGTCGACACTAAATTGATAAACAAATTTTGCACTTTAATCAACTTGTACAAATGAAATACAATAGCGTTCGATTCTTCGTATTTTATCGAATATATTTGCAATTACGCGTAACAAAATAATAGTTTGGTGCGGTTCGAATAATGCTACCGGATACTTTCGATGCTGATAACAAAAAAAACCGAAATACATTGCATGTATATGTTATTCAATGCAACTGGCTGTTTATCACAAATTTAATACGCTCACGATACCGGACTGGAGTCTGCGATCTGAATTTAGTAAATATTATCGTTAGGAAGTAATATGCTTTCGTTCGAGGCACGTCAAGGGCCCGATGCTGATGTATGGTTCTGAGAAGCGTGCAGAGTGCAACTGATAATTAACGGTTCATTCGGACACGTATAACCGCCATTCGAATTGACGTTGACGAATTGCTCGCACTTTCGTGACGCCGCGGAATATTCAACGAATAACGAATTAATTTTGTGTACAATTGAGGAAAAAGCACCCGCTGATTTGGCATCTATTCATTCCGATGAGGATTACGTATTTAAAACATGATGTTAATTATCACTGTAGTGCATAATGCATCTTCATTTTGGAGTCTGTAATTTTAGCTCGCTTATCGCGAATACTCGAGAGAAACAGAGAGAGAGAAAGAGAGAGAGAATCGACGATAAGTGGCAATAAATCCTCGGTTAAGAGCAAACAATTTCATAATGCGAATACTCTATCCTTCTCTGTTATTTGCATTCTGCGGCTCGCGAGAATCGTAAATCAATGTTCCGATGAACACGTATTTAGAATTGACTAATTACAATATTGTATTATCAATATGTACTATATTATCATCATATAATACGATAATTTATAGTTATAACATTCCTTTATAAAACGTAAAGATAAGAAAAATTATAGTCTATTTACATTACAGTCATGTATAATTTTATTAATATTTTTAATGTATTTGACATCTGAACTTTTTTCGTTTTATTTAAATCAAAATTCTGCTTGATGTGCTTTCCGATTGTCATTGTCGTAGTTATTATTTAATTCTGATTACTTTATTGAATTTCTCGTGTCGTTCTTATCGGTTTCTCCCATTTCGATTCTTAACTATCGAAGATGTTCGGGCCACAGTGATGCCGCGGCTGATAGGCCGGACATATGCACCGAAGTCCGGCAGATGGAATCGACGCGGAACGTTACACATTCGTGGCACAGGCGCATTGTGTCGATCCTAATCCGATTACACGGCCCATTGAAGTCAGAAGTGCGATCTTTTAAAAGGGGCTAACGTAATGCGCTTGTTAAACGCCGCGCAGAGAGACGACTGCACGGAGAGAGAAAGGATCGATATTTTCCGCGACGCGCTCTCCGGCGCTGGCGGCGGAGAAGGATACACGTTGCCAACACGATCCTCCCCGCCCTCGCTGTCGGCCAGATAATCTGGCGGGAAGCTCGTTACCCTCGTTGCCGCTCGTATCGCGGAATTACTGGAGACCTCGAATTTGTACCGCGAGCGCGTCTCTCCCTTGGATACTACTAAAGCCGCTATCTTTACTCTCTGCGGCCGGACAAGCCGTACAAAAGCATCTCGAGCGTATCCTTGCTGCGCTTATCGATAGCCATACCACATGAAAAACTCGCGTAAATCCCCGACGAAGGCTCGCCGCGTATTTGAGTTTTCCCCGATACCGTAAAATGCGCGGCTTTCAATATACCATGAAAGCCGCTCACACACAATTTCTGATCATCCCGGGGCATGGTTTCGATTTTATAGCTGTCAGAGACTTTTGCACGAATATTTTTGTACCTTTTATTTACATAACACGTATTTACACATGTTACATGTTAAAATACTAAAAATTTAATACTCGAGAAAACATTGCAAATGTCAATATTTGTGAGCATTTAATAGAAATTAATAAAATCTTGATTTATACATGTGATAAAACATAATAAACTAACTATTTCATTAAATAATATCTTGATATAAATTACTAGATAGAAATAACTTTTTTGTTTCGCGTTTTTTATTTTATATGCATGGAAAATTCTCCTTATACGTTTTTTTAAAATAATTTTGTATAAATTTATTATTAAAACATTATAGGTGATCGCAATGTTATTCCGAATTTTCTTCAAGTGTATTTCAAGCGCACTGAAATATTCAATTCTCTTGAAATATTATTTTTTCAGATTATTTAATGACGGATATACAGTTTGCGCATGCAGAGACAACGAAATCTGCCTCGAAATTGTCACGTTTTTGCGGATCGAGGTTCGATGAGGTAGGTGAATAAAATATTGCCCAGACATCGTAAAAATATAGTAAAGATAAGGAGTTATATTTTGCATTGGGTTATCTTCTAAATTTGCTGTCATAATTGGATCTCTTCGTCTACGTTATTCGCGAACATGTTTTCTCGTTTGTAACATGAGACGCCGCGGGCGTCGCAAACACGGACTTTTTCGTTCTTCGTTAGTTACGTTGCAAAACCAACATGCAATCCTTCACGTTCTACATATCCAATTTACTGCTTTGATACTTAAAATTTTTCCTTTTTACGACTATTAAAGCTTTTCTTTAACGGATAATCTTAGCATTAAATAATTTCTGAGCGAATTTAATTGCGATATCAAATTTTCTATTTCTGTTTACATTTGACAGCCGTGTACTTGAGTTTACAAAATTTTGTCTGCTTAGAATGTTCAAATATCAAATAATTCATAATTACTCTACAAATTAATTTTATAATTTATGTGAATAAATTAATTATTAATATATTCACATGAAATATATTTATTAATTTTTATAAGGAAGAAATGTTTTTTGAAAGCGATATCAAATTCTTTATAATAATGAACAATGCATATTGTTCATTATTACGAAGGCTAATGATAGAAAAAACTGCAACGTAGATTCTTTCGTTCGTTCCTTTTACTTAAATTAAAGTCCATTTAATCGAACTTGATAAAAGTGCAACGGCGCACGCGGCTGCGCTCAATTTTAATACACAAATGGAGCCAATATACTCTAAAAGGAATAATTGCATTAGACCAACTCGATACGGATGCTCATAATTCAAGAACCCATTGCCCATCTATTTAGGACGTTCACGAACGACGCAGCGACCCTTTATTTAAGTGTACATCGCCCCTGGCTCTCTCACCGTGTTCCTCCATCCGCGACCGATCGAGAACCGTCGAATAAATGATCGACGAAAACGGGAGAGAAAATTTATATCTCATTTACTCGATATATACCTTCCCTTAAGTACAAAGCGCGTCTTTCATCGGCCTTTTACTTACGAACGTTCCGTACGAGTACGCATACTAATAAACGTGTAAGTGGCACTTGCGCAATAAAATTTAATGCTGAAAATGCACGATCCAAATTTACATGTGACAAAGGAAATATTGTAGTTAAAAAATGATGAGAGCAATTATCCATGTTCTTTTTAACGAAGGTAAATAGTTTTCTTTATTTATCTTCAAAGTATATATCTATTGATATATTTAACGTATTTTGAAAATAATTTTTATTGCGCATCTATGGAATTTAATTTTATATTTGTTCTGTATATATATTTTTTCAATATTAAAAAATTCTTGTTACTAAATTTATTAATAAAAAAATTAAAGATTTTATATGATAATAAAAGAATAATGAATTTTTTGTATTTTGAACTTACAATTAGATTCAGAATATGTCGTTGTTCCTATGAGAAATATAATTTCGCAGTTAATATTTCATATTTGCTTTATAAACATTTTCCTTTTAGTTTTGTGGTAGTGTTTCCGGATCCAATAGGAAAGGACAAAATGCGGAACAACAGAGAAAATCTCAATTCCCGACGGAAATTTCTGAAGTGCACTTTGCCACACAATATCGCGCACGAAGTGCAATGAAATTTGCCACTACAAAGTTTAACAATTGTAGCTTATACTTTGAGCATGATGAGAGTGGAAATAACAAAAAGCGCAAAATTTACGCTGAAGTATTTTAACGAAGTTTCCATTGCATCCCGACGGGCAGGTTGCTTTCGCCAATGATACATTGTATGCATACCGAAGTATTAACTGAGTTAAATTTTATTTGCTAAATAAAATACTCTCAGTTTACAGTTGCATAAAGAATGTTAAAAAAAAAATTCTACTCTAAGATAACGAAAACTGAAAAAACGAAAGATTTTATATGATAATAAATGTATCTGTTTGGATCGCGCATTTTCATCGTTAAGTACAAGACTTATTGATATTTTTTTACATTATCTTAATACTGTGTGTTCTTTTTTTCAATTATAAATGAAAATAAGATTATGGCCATAATTATTCGATAAATACAGGCTAAGAGGATTAAATTAATCACATTTAAAAGTGATCGCAGATTTGTTTCTCGTTAAAACTCTCGTCTCCCTTGTCAGTCGTAATTCGAGTGACAGTAACGTTTTATCCTTTTACGAAGCGTGAAAACCCTCGGCGATCTCTTTTATGAGAAACACGGGCTGGCTGGCTAGCTGGCTGGAATCCCGTTTCGGGCCGAGTACGAGTGATGCAAAAACCGTATTTTCCGCGACGATCTCTCGCAAGAGTCCAGCTCCGGGTATCCTGGCAACCGGCGACCCGGCCGGCTGGACCACCTCCAAGGACGACGATCTGGGTTAACGTCACGGATTCGTGCCGACGCCACCGACGCCACCGTCGCCCCGCGTCGTCTTGAGACCCGCCTGACGAATTGGCTTTGAAGCTTACACCGCTGCCAGCAAATCGATAGCCCGCTTCTCGGCGATGTGTGGCACCGTAAAGGGATATATCCCGAAGGAGATAAAGCTCCGTGAAATAAAGCGAATAAAAGCGCCGCGAGCGTTGCAAGCAAATTTTTCGGGGTCGGGTCGATGTATGCCGGCGACGCATGGTTGCCGGCGATCGTGGGCGGGTGAGCAAAATGCTATTGTGCGGTCTGCAACCCTTTCGCTACCCCGCGGGACGACGTGGCGCGCGGAAGGTAACAAATGCGATGCATCGTCTTACAAAGCCGAGGAAATGTATACAGGGGACTTGCGGTCGCGTTTGCATATTTTCCGGCAAGAACTCTTGAAAGGCTTTCAGTGGGAAGGCGACATTCAAGCCGAGCCACGAAATTAATCTTCGATCGCTGTAGCGACGTAAAATGTGTGACGTCGGCGCGAATATTTTATATATTTTTTAGAAGTTGAAATTTATGGAAAATTCTGTTGCAAATCCTCCGTCGCGGGTTGAAGATAGAAACGGCTTTTAAATCATTACGGGGGAATATCGAATTCTCGCGCGAAGCTGCAAAGTAGCTGTACTTAACTACACGTTAGAGCGTAGACGGAGGAGGGTACGAAAACCACTGACCTTTCGCTACGACTCGCACGTAACGACTATATTTTTAGCCGCTCCTGGCATGCCGCACCACGTATTTCGCATTAAAGCGAACTTTGCACTTTAATAAACCATTACGTCGTCACGCGCGGAAATGTTTTCATTGTCGTTTTTTTTTTTGCCGCCCCTCGCGATTGATCTGAAAATAAACATCCCATCCGCGCCCGGTCCGCGTATTAGTCGGAATGCGGCGCGAGCGCGGATATTACATGATTCCAGATTGATATCTTCCGACCCAGATATGTACGTCAAGCGAACGCATTCATGCCGACGGGATCGCCGCAAATGTAGCGTAAGCGGAAACATCGGTGCCATAAGGTCGGGCGCATTACCAGTGCTCGCGATCATGCACCGGGCTGTATGCGCTCAAGCCGACGTGCGCCGCCGACGACCACCCGGTATATTTATTATATTTGTTCAAGGCCGATGCGTTTAATACCGTTGTCTGCGTAATAATTCGCATAATACGCGGCAATATGCTACAGTATTGTTTGGCGCTTGAGAGCAGGGCGGGCGAAGCGTTGGGGGGGGGGGGGATAAAAGCCTCGTGCGTGGATCACGAAGTGGAATTATGGTGCGTTCAACCCGCGAAAGGGTAAATTCGACAGATGGAACGGAGATATCGATTAGGGGGGCTCTTTGTATTTACGTCTGTTATCAGAACTGCGACATTTTCTTCCTCATTCTGCGAAACGTTCGCGAAAACACCCGCAACTTTCGCGATAATATCGCGTATAATAGGTAACATTCTATGAAATTCTAACGAAAAAGGAAAAATGGTTTGAATAACCGATTGAAAAGTTGGCGGATACGTGTCATTGAATCGCGATCAGTCGCTTAAGTGAAAAAATTTACGCGGTATGTCGCGTAGCTTTGCGAGTAATTGGAAACACTCGATCGCTCTTTAACGCTTCGAGCGGGTCAAGTGATCGTTGAATAATGGAATAACGACCATTGATAGATGTCCTTCTCCTCCGCGCGCACGTAGCACTCACGCGCGTTATCAGTGTTCATTTACTATCGAAAACGATGCACGTTATCGCAGGTATGTGCGCCGCGTTACAACAGTTACAGATCTCGATGAGTGTTTTCCAAAGCTCCTTCATCGCGTGCCCTGGCCTGCATGCATCGCATTGTCTCGGAAGAGACAATGAAACTCCGCGTGATACACCAGTTCGAAATCGGCGTACGTGAAATTTTAAATGGAAAGGCGAAAGGAAGATAGGAAGGGAATAATTATGATTTCATAGCGACATTGTGTGATTTTTCTTACAATAATGTGACTGAAAATACCGGTTTATTGTTCAATAATTGAATATTAAATCTATTTTACATTTAATTGTCAATTATGGTATTGCTAAAACATTCCTGGAATTAATTTATGAAATTTTTTTCAAGAATATTTCGTATTTTTAAATCGTACAAAACGCTTGGCACAAATATTTTTGTGCTCGATGTATAGTACGCGTATATTTATCATATAATACTGATGCATTTATCTTATCTCACTGAAATGTGTGAAGAATACCAGAGCACACATTTGTCTTGTAGAAACCCGCGTGAGACAATATTCTTGGGCAGTCTGAATATGACATAGAATAAAAGGATATCACGGCAACTTTCGAAATATACGATATGAAATGATCAAAACACATCAAACAAAACGCTCGATGAAAGAAGACAAAATATGCCGTACCTCCTTGTCATGAAAAACATCATATAACATATTTGATTCCCAATTTCGAAAACTTTAAAGGCATACAAATGTAAAATTATGAAAATACGCGAATGTTTTATGTTAATGCATATCAACATAATATTTTATTAAAATATCTCAATGTTGGTATTAAAACTATTTTAAAACGAATCAGTATTAATAATAGAGACTGCGGTATTATTACATATATTGAATATTATATAGAAAATTGCATTTTGCATACGTAGTATGCTTAAAAACTTACGTATAGACAGGACATATTGCGTCGCATATATTTTTTTTAACGTCGACAAAGCTGCGCGAGGATGGTTTATGACATGGAAAATGAATACTCGTATTTATTTTCTATATCAAAATGCACGGAACTCGATCTCTAATCTCTCACCTTTCTCTTATTTTTTACATTTAAATGTCAGTACTTTTTTAGCAACACCAGTAACTTTAGTACTTTTCGAGAAACAGAATTAAGGACTGAAATTTTTAGTTAGAAATTCTCAAAATGGAATGTTAATTTTGTAGAGGTCAATATCTCGTATTTCGCCTATATTGAATCTGCAAGCGATTGATATACGCATACAGCATACGTATAATTGTATATACACTATTGTTGGAGTGTTTGTGCATACCTATAGATAGACAGATCTATCCGCAGTTTAATATAGCATATTTTGTCACCGCAGTTTAATATACATATTTTTGTTACTGAATAAAAATCTCGTTTACCTCGACATAGTTTTTGATCTCATGTATAATGATTTTTTAATTTATCCGCAGTAAATTTTTTTAGCAATTAAAGTTGAGGCGTCAGTAATTTCCGAATGATTAAATATTACATTGGATGTAATTAAATAACAAAGTCAATTTTTAGAGTTAAGTAAAGTTTATTAAAATTCTAATTCGACATTTAATTGGCAATTGACATTGTTCCGTACTGAATAAGAAATAAACAAATAAATAAACAACTACTTTTAAAGATTAATCTTTAAAAGTAGTTGTCACTTAATCAAATTATAGAATTTTTACAGTTAACGTTGCTCCAATATTTTTTTTAGATACTTTTAATTATAAAAATATTTTTTATTTAAGCGAAAATGGAGGAAACACTTTATTATTTTATTATCTTATCTAATGGTGTACATTACAATCCATCATTGTTTAAATAACCATAACAAATCATCGGAGACCAGTTCTCGTTTGGACCAATTCCAAAACGTTGTAACACACGAACTACACATGTCATATGACGCATCCATGTCCACATATCTCACCAATTTGTTGCGGACGAAAAACACAAGCGTACTAGTCATCGCGTTCATATTTCACATATTCTTCTTTCCGCTGTTTTCCGATACATGCGCTTCATGTCTATCACGAGCGCAGTTGACGGATTGGTGCACCGCATGACGGTATTCCGGAATGCACTACTCTCTCGGAACTTTACGGTAGTCGAGTGCTCGGATTTTTACACTAACGAGACCAGCACAGAGAACGTATAACTCTGTGCTTCTATCGTACAAATCTCTTTATGTTTCTTTTCATGTAATAACTAAATGTTCAGTGTGTTTTACTACGATTTTTATCGAAATTATAGTTTTTTCAGACTGCAAGGAAACTTTTTATACTGATTATATTATCAATTTAATTTTTGTGTAGAATGTTATAAAATATAATGTAGACCAATGTTGAAATTTTCAACAAATTCTAAATCAAGGGAGACAAAATTAGTAGATGTAAATATCTTTGCGACGCGAGTAAATTCGTTAGCTGTGCAGGGCAAGCAAGAAAATTAGAATATTTACATTTCTGACAACCGCTCGAGTTTCTTCGTCATTTCTTGGGTTATCCAAGCCGGCCGAAATCGCGATTCACAATTGCGGTCGGCCGTCTCCGTCTGTTTTTCCCATTCTAATTTACAGCCTGTCAAAGCTACGTGCCGGGCCATCACTCAAGCACTCATCTCGCGGAAAATATGCATAATTCATGGGGACCCGGCGTGTGCCGCGTACAATATTCCGTGGAGCTCAACGGACGAGTGCTACCCGAGCCACGGCTCGCGATCGACCACTTGAAAACTCGCCGCTACTCGAATTTGTATGCTCGATGTGAAGCGCCGTGAGCCCCGACGGATGGGGTGCATCGAGGCGCGCACCCGCCGGGTTCATTTGAAATATCTAAATGGATTAATTTTATCGATCGAATCGCGGCGTTCGACCGGGACGCGAGACGAGACAACATTAACTCTCCCGCTGGGAACGAAGAGGAGCGCCGTCAGCTCGGCGAATTTCCGATGTAAAATGCACCGGCGGTGAAATATCGCAGGCGGGAGATTGTAACGATACACCATAAAGAGAGAAAGTTAAAGAATCTTCTTTAAGATCTTCTGTTGTTTAATTTAAAAATTTGTTGTATTTTTTTAGAAATGTATTATCAAATTTGGTAATTTTTTTGTCAAGAAATGGAAATACTAGAGTTTGCAAGTTTGTAAATTATACCCAACAAAGGATTGGTTCCCAAAATGCTAAGGCTGGTCAGATAATGGTCTTGAGCATTGTTATCTTTGCGCTCCCTCGAATATCGCAAACCTCCCGCCGTTATCCTCGAGGATCATAGCAATCTCTCTCGTATACATGCGACGATGCACGCACAAAAGCCGCGCATTGTTGTGCAGCTTCCTTCTGTATTTCCGCAAGTTTTTATCACACGATCTCGTCATCTCGGCATTCATTTTTGCGAGTCATGAGAAGCAGGACGGTCGCGACGTCGACGAATAAAAAGGATAAGCGGCCGGAGAGGACAACAACGATCGCGACGCCGTCGTGCCGACGGCGGCCCCCCGGTTATTGCGCTAAAGGTCGACGAATTTCCCCGGCAGCCGGGCGTCGCGTCGACCGTCCGCTCGTGCGGAATCCGTGGGGAAATGCGCCGGGAGAAACTGCATGCACACACGCACGCACCACCGGTTCGATACGACGCGAACGGCCGTGTTTCGCGGCGTGGCGCGCGTTCCGCGTGGTAACACGTGTCAGCTCGGCGAACCCTGCGCTGTCACCCGCATCTTCCCGGCAACAGCGTGTCGCTAATACGGTCTCTTCATCGTCGACACGCTATCGACAAGTCCACCTACTCCCACGTGTGCTATCGACTTTAATGCGCACGAACGATCGCGTCATCGCGCGTAAAGTAGCGTCTTCGGCGAATTATGTGAAATTATATTATGGCGGGTGATGTCCTTCTTCGCACAATTGCGATGTGGAAGATCGTGCAAGGCAAAGGATAATTTTCGAACTATAAATATGTTTTTTAATTTTCAAGGCTTTGGCGTTCACACATTTTTCGCTTTGACTATTTTAGTCTATTTCTGCTTTTGATAACTATGAATAGGTTTTTTTTATGACAGAGGAATTTTCATGGGGCATTTTTTTACTTTTCGATATGACATGTGTTATATTGAAACAAACATTTTTTTCACATTGTTCAGCGCATGCTGATACTGACACGCTGATATTAACACGCGTAGTCTGAATTTCCATTTTACAGAATACCGATAATTTTAATAGCAGTACATATATAACATATCGATTAGTATTACAATTACTTAGCTGGATATATTGATCCTGCCTGCGTTTAACTAGGACAAATCAATATACCAATATATAATAAACCACTTAATTTTAACTAATTTTGTAATTAGGTCTTAGTTCCAATTTTAGCATATATCGCCTTAATATCGCTGTATAAGTCTTCGCTTTGACACTCCAGATACCAAGTTACGAAGTTGCATTATATTAAGTTTCACGCGCGCTTGCTGATGTTACAGTTTTAGGCTTGTTCGCTCGAGAGTAAGGCTAGGTAGGTCTTTATCGCTTCCGGGCGATTGTGAGCAGCTATAAAAGATGATCTTCCGTGTCCTCGGTGTGCCTCCTTCGCGTCGTTCGTAAATTCTGTCCCATAGAATTAACGCCAGCTCTTCTCTCATGCACTCGGTCCTCAGTTACTTCCCTGTTTACCACCTGTCTGTCGCTGTTATCAAGCTTGCCTAGCCGTAGGCGTTGAATTCATTGGGAGCGATACAGAAAGCCAAGGTCTTACACTTGACGGAGCAAGACCCATGGTTAATGATTGGAAAAACCTTTATACAACGTGATTGTGCTCCGATGTGCTAAAAAAAATTAGCTTCAAAATTACACCTATCAATTTTATATCATTTTTTTTTTTAGTTATTAATCATGTAAAATATTAGATGTTTTCTATTTAATATTTTTTCTCTATTCGAAAAACATTTGCAGAAAAGTATCAAAAATATGTGAGGGAAGGTATTATTTACGCTAAGAATAATATATTAAATGCAGAGCTTAGTAATTGCCAAAGTGAGAATTGCGAACATTGTTCCCCGATCAAGTTTAGTGCATCAATTCTCGTGGATAAGCGAATTTTCGTCGAACAAAATCCTATTGTATTCTAAATTTTATCAGGTCGACCCTTCTATTTTTTCCGCTTTTATCAAAATCACTCGGGAATAAACGTCTGCAGGGAAACGAGGGTAATGTTTGCATAGGCGACGTCTTTTCTTGCACAGATTTGAGGGAGTCCTGTTTTGAATAATGGAAGATATGGGATGAATAAAATTTTAGATCGTCGTCAGTCTTAGGTTGAAAATCTTCTCAGCTTTAGTTTAAGTAAGCCTTTTAAAACATCCATGAAACATTATGCGTTGTATTTACGTAAATAAAAATTTAATTTTTGATTTTTTTTCAATCTATATTCTTTTCTACCAAATTTTGTTAAATTTCAATTTTATACGACAGAAAGTACTAAAATTGCGTACAAAAAATACGCTACCGTAGCTATACATTATAAACACGTTATTTATTTTTCTTTTTATTCCAATTATATAACATTCGGTCCCTATATCGATTATTAGAGAATGCAGATTTAATGACGACAGGTTTTTCGCCCTCGTTAAAAAGAGCTTAATAATAATCCAACATTGATCAGTCGGGAAGATTCGGCTCTCGACAGCCGCAAAGGTGGAATAAAATTCATCGACTACCATGATCCTGAGAGTACATCAAAGCCGACAGAGCAAGGGGAGGGTATTCGCGTGGGGGACGTTTGGGGGGTGAAACGGAGACTAAATGTAGCGTATAATTTAGACGGCAGCTGCGCCGCGCGACAAATATAATTCGACGCATCAATCTGCGGCTTCGGGGTCGAACTTCGTCTATGAGAGGCGCGAAGTGTTATGCCGTAGCACTATACAGCGCACCAAGCTGCCATGTTTTATCCCGTGCCTGGAGGCACTCATGTGAAATGATACACTCAAAATGATAGGGATCTAACCGTGAAAAAAGCATCGTATGGAAATGTGGGGGAAACAATTTTTATATATGCTATAATTGAAATAGCTCGTGCTAACTGGATTTTCCCACATGCTCATCATTATGTTATATTAATAGATGTATTTAAAGAGAACTATCAATAAATAGATGAATAATTATTGTGTAATAATTCACAAAAGTATGTAATGTAATAAATGCGAATGGAGTCAAGAGAAATTGAATTAAAGATAAATATGTGTTATTTGAGCAATTCACAATTACACAAACGGGAATTGTATTGTTATAAATTAGTTAAGCTCCGTTATTGAAGAGAAGATTTGCATCCATTACAGCTCACACGTGGTGGATATGACGGGAAATCCTTTATGTTATATTGCTGTGTCACAATGAAAACTGAAAAGTGTTTTTGAGGATGATATATAGCTCGTTATATACTATTATAAACCGTGCAAATTTATAAAACCGGGAAAAATAATATGAGATCCGGAATGAAATTTTTAATAATCGTGGATTTAAGTGCCAGCTAACTTTAGTATTTCCCCACGTTTCTTCTTTACTAGGCATGTAATTTACTGAAGACGCTTTATATTCTTGAAAAATGAAAGAAAGAAGAGAAAAGCATCATTAGGATGGAGATGCAGAGGGAAAATAAAGGGATAATGGCGACCGAGTATTAATATCGATGCACTGTGACTTACGCGGCGGCAGTTTGCGCGAGTAATGATAAAAGAATGAGGAATCGCTTCTTCCCTGCGTCAGTGCGTCTGGCGATTCATAAATGTAAAAGGGTCGCATCGAAGAGAAACGATTAATCATAGCGGCGCGCAATTTATTGTCAAGCATATTTATCATTTGTGAAATACGTTGATTATTTGAAAATGCGCTTGCATGATGAATATGCACAGTGATTCCTGTGCGGTAAAAATATTGCGCGGACGAATAGAGACGGATATTAATATAGATATTTCGAATTTAGACATGCCACGAGCAATTTCCAAATAGAGTTTATTGTCTGCAGGCAAACTTCTGTGACGTCAATATCAACTACGTTTCTCTATATTTGAAATATCTCTACAGTATCGATAGCTATGTTAACCGAACAAATAACAAGAGAAATTCTCAAACAGACAGATCAAAGTTAAATTTGGCATTGTAGTAAAATCATAGTTTTTTGTTTTATAAATATCATCCAGTTGAATGACAGATGTCAGACACAAATAACTTTGAGAAGCCATTCAATATTCGAGTTGAGCATTTTCATAAAATTTGAAAGATCCGCTTGTCATGTCGTCGGTGTATTTATAACTTTATAAATTTGTTCGCTATTAAATGTTGAATAAGTGCTGGTTGTCGATGCATATTGAAAAAAGGAATTTAAATTCCGTACTCGAAAGTCGTCGATATCTACGAGAAGCGGAACAGAGCACAGAATCATTGATTACGGCGGGAATATAACGGAAAAGGACTAGTGAAAGCGGATATATTTATTCTGAAGAGTTTATTAACTCGAACGCGCGGCTCGAAGTTTACAGGAATGCACTCGACAGCTTCGAGATCTTACGAGACGCGGGATTATTCGTCTGTTCTTCATCGTAAGCTTTCAAGTGGCACGCGGAGGATTTTGAGAGTGAATTGATAGCCTCAAGATGATCGCTCAGGATCTCTTGTATTAGTATATTGTCAAGTTACGATATAATAGGCGACTGCTAGCCGGCTGACAAGAAATATGATAGCGTGAAACTAGGTTTGCAAAAATAGATAAGAACAAACGAAGGTGTGTGTTACGTAAGCGCGTGAGAAATTGAGAAAACTGGGAGACGTTATATAGGGTGTTCTTAGAGAAAACTTCAAAAGCAGGTCAAAACTGTTGCCATTTTCGTTTTAACTTTTTAACGTGGAACTTTTATTAACCTTTTAACTGTTATCGACGCTTTTGGACGATCGACAAAAGCGCTCATCGTGCACTATCGGCGCCTTTAGGCGCTTGACAAAAGCACTCACCGTGTACTATTGGTGCCTCCAGGTATCTGTAAGATGTTGAATAAAAACAGGTTATTTTATTTGCAATAAAACAATCGAATAATCCGTCAGTTTTTTTAATGCAAAAATGCAATCTGGGTTTTAACACACGAAAAGTTATACAGAAGCGAGTATTGTTTTAGCTCATCCGTATACAACATGTAGTTTGCTTTTGAGTGTTTCAAAGTCAAAGTTAAATAAATTAAAACCATTGTTGTTTCAACAAAACTTTTATTCATGAAAAATATATTTTTTATTCTTTTTATGCTATTTGAATTTAAATAACATTAGTCCAATACATAAAGCTTGAAATTTACAATACAAAATATATAAAGATGGATTGAAAAAAAAAACAGTGATGCTTTTGTTGCGAGGCTTATTCGTTCATTGACCCAATATTTCTCGTCGCGTTGAAAGGAGGGTTCGGAGTGTGTACAGAGTGTGGCAACGCCTTCAATATCGAGAACGTGATCGGTTTCGCCTTTCCAAGTCTAAACATCCCACAAAAAGCACTTACGTGGCGCTCGGCGCCGCCAGTTGTAACAAAACAAATGACACCATTGACCGTGTCTGAACTAACTGTTTAACGGCGTTTTGATAAACTTTCCAGTAGGTCCGAAAATTCCGAGTCACCTTCGCCACCCGATATTTTCTCGTCTCGGTGGGGCGATAAATTCCGGCTTGCACATAATAAAAGTAACGTCATATAACGCCGCGGTAACGAGCGGAACGCGTAAAAATGGATCTGTGATGCAACGAACGTCAGGATGTTTTTGTTTTTGCAACGACCATAAAAATGCATTTGTGGTATAACACAGCAATATATATATCTCACTGTTAGCACGTAGCTAAGACAAAGTTTCATTAGCAAATAAAATATATAACTCTTAGGAAAAAATATTAAAAAATAAAAAGTAGCAAGACATTTCATTAATATTTTACATTAACTTCAAAATAGAAATAATCGAGCAAATAATATTTTTTGGTACAATTATCGCATGTAAGATAATCTGAAGATAATTTAAGTTATCCTAACATTATGTTGTCGGAAGTTCAACATTTTCTCGGGTCTAGTCCGTTCTTTTTTTTTGCGAAACTCCCGCGAGACCGGGGACTGACGAAAGTCCGTCGCATCGAGTAGTAAGTACGAAATTAAGGGCCGTCCCGAGACATTCGGTAAAAGGGGAATACACACGCCGTACGGTGTCTCCTGGGGCGCATCTCCTTGGAAAGGTTCCTGGTCCACGTAGAGAATGCGCTAACACTAGCTGCCAAGTGCACCCCTCGCATACCTAGCCGCGGATCCGCTCATGTATATTCCATTCCAGCTGCACGCACCCCATAAAGGGAAAACAACGATCTCCATCTAGTGTATGACTTTCCGTTCCGCAATAAGCAGCACGTCCTTTATCACTCAGCCGTACATATGCGGTCCTTATGTCTGGGCGTGTGTGACGAAAATTTCAATATTTGACTGAGAGACGTAAGAGTCGTCAGAAAAGTCGAAATAAAGCGATGTGGATTACTACAAGATATGGAGGAAAAAATACAGTGGAATCTTTGGTATTTTTATCATCAAACTTCATATATTTCCATTTTTCTCGCGAATATTTTACACCAGATGGCACGGTGTTACGCGTGAAATAAGCTTATGGCATTTTCGTTTTGCAGAACATGAATAAGCACGTGCAGTTGTACTTTCTCACTTGTTCGTTGTGATATTAAAATTCAACGAATGAAGAAAAAAGTGAAGATTTCTTATATTTCTGCATTAATATTTCAAGATAGAAATTTACATTTTTTATTCCATTTAGAATCGCTGATTTTTAAATAAAAATGTTATTTAAGATTATTCTGATTCGCTTCTTACTTTTTAATATTTGTAATAAAAATTTGTATTAAAAATTCTAATTGAGTGAAACCTATTTATTTGATTAAATGTTTATAAAATTACGTTGTTTTCATTGTTACATTGTTACATTGTTTTCATTAATTCTTGAAAGCTACATAGTTCCATTGTTTTTTTCTACTCCAGAATCAGCGTTAGATGTATTTCCGTGGGTGTGATCTCGCTCCTTTTTACTAGCGCGCATTCGCATTTTCTTATAAGCGAGACCTTATAACGAGAAACGTAATATTTCACCAGCCCGACGTTAAGTCGTGGAAGCAGTCGCAATAAAGAGATCCAGGCTGGTATGGAAAAGAGAAACGCCGAAAATGCGAGTAGGAATCCGGGATTCTCTTCGTCTCAAACATCGTAGACAGGTCGTCGCTATGCTCCGTAAAAGCTTGTTTTGGTACAATATGGATTATATAAGTATATCGTTACAATTTGTGTTTATTCTTCACGGATCGCAATACCGAGGAAAACAAAATCTCAATCCAAAACAATATACTATTTTTATTCGAACTATGGGTTGATCAAATATAAATTTAGAATATTTATTCTAAACATTGCATATGAATAAATTAGTTCATTAATAAATAACTATTGCAGCACTAAATAAATTCAGATAATCCTTGAATTCTTACTAAGAAAATATTGATTTTAAATTGCGTATAAAATATGTGTTTCTCTATCTTGAAAAAGATTAATTCAGAGCTATAATAAATCTTCATTTTCCTTCTTCTATTTGCCTCTACATTGAGTTTAACCGATTCATTTTCTTATCTTGAAATTGAAAGCAAAAAGAAGGGAAGCAGATAACCTTGGTTAAACCAAGGTTACACTTAACTGCTGTTGGCAAAATCGTTCGTAAGATTTATAAATCGGTAGACGTCGTCGTAACTGCAATCGCGTCGCGACGCGATCGATCCTTTCAATACGAGAGTGTCGCTCCCGAAGGGTCGCGCCTGGGGAACAGTCGTCGTATTTAATGAACACTCGAGTACTCGCGTAAAATCACGTCGCTGTTTTTCGTCCGCGAACTTCTGCGATATCTCCGCGCCGCCGATTTCGATGCTTCTGGCGTTAATAAAGTTCCGACCAATTAGCCGCGCGCTCATTAAGGAGGACTGCCATCGGTGAGCGAGAAGCGCGCGAGGGGTCAGGCTTGCTTTGTGCTTTGAGAAGGAGGTAGAAGGAGAATGAGAAGATACGAGAAAGAGACAAGGAGGGAGAAAGGAAGAGAGGGAAGGCGGACTTCGTAACACCGCAATAAGTAGCTTAATTTTCTTAATTAAGACCGGTCTACCGTCTGGACTATCGCGCAGTCTTAAGCCGCTCACTGTAGCTCGTCTGCTCTGCGACTGACCGCGAATCGAAAATGCGCTTTCCGCGCCTTTGCTGCGTGTTCTACTACTATAGATATTATCGAATATAACATTGCAATATAACATCAGTCAATTTAGATTTCGATATTGTAGCCGAGAGCGATTTCTAAGCGCGACATCGACAATCTTGTGTCGAATATAGTTAGCTATTGTTATCTCGTTTCTAGATTGTAGCACTATCCATGATACAGAGATAGAGAAGGGTAATTCAGTCAACACGGTTTCGACTGGCTGATAGTATATTGGTTGATAGCGTCGAGTAACCGACTTAGTTAACTGACTTCATGTTTATTCATGACAATGGAAACCCGAGGATTGTTCTAAGATGTATTTTCTGATGTTTATAATTCTCGAAACTTGGATTCGCTCGAAATTATACTGCTTTCAGAATCCTTGGGTTTTGAACGGCGATTATTGTACGAACGGCGCGCATATTTATGCATCGGTCAGACTTGACGCTACACATTTCGGAGTTGGAAGCAGAGAAATTATAGTGAAAAATGTCTCTTCACGAAAAAACACACAATATTCTTTCCCATTCGTTTTATTTTCTATCTTATTGCCGATCTAATAACAGAAATCTAATAACGATTTCTAGAAATAACAGGTTAGATTAAATAATTGGTTAGGAAAGATAGATAATTGCTCGGAACACCGGTCTATTCTTAATTAAAAGCGACTTTCTAATCTAACTGATTGCTTCGCAGATCCGATCCTGCTACCGTGGCATTCGCCGTCGATTATTTCGTTTCCGGTTGCTGTACGCCCTTTTTTATGAATGATTATATACCCGCGCAGCATGCACGAGATGCACCTACTGCGAGAGAGCAAGGGAGCGAGGGAGAAAGAGCAATGCAGACGGCTTGGCGATTATTACAGGGTTAATGAGAAAGCGGTAATTGGTTGTGGCGAGCCGCCCACGCCGACCAGCTACCGCCGATCGTTCGCCACACTCGCCAGCCCTGGGCGCTGATCGTCACGTTCAATTTGAGCGCGAGCAAGAGCACACGAGAGCGAAAGGGATACGCGCGGAGCGAGAGAGAGAGAGAGAGAGCGTGCGTATTTGTCTCTGCGTATACGGGGTAATTGTCGGAAAATACGATGACGTGGCGACGGCGCCGGCCAACTCAGGGACGCACGCTGGTCATCCGTGTAGAAGTTTTTCGTTCCAAGAATAATTGACTGTGTGAAGCTAGCACCCTGACGAAAATTCCATAGCTCTGATTAGAGTTCTAGCTTGGAGAATTCTTTAATATTTTTAAAAAAAGCGTTCAAGCGATAAATTCTAATTAGAATTTTTATGTCGCTGACTTTGCACACCCAAAATAATGTTTTACTTAACGTTTTTTAGAAAGTGATGGTTTCAACGTTCCGTTAATCATAAAATGGACAAATGCACTAGACACAGCGAATATAATAATTATCTTATTTTTTACACTCTTCCATGTAGCGTTAAATTTTTAATTTTTTATTACTTTACGTTTATTAATGGTTACATTTGACGGCAAACAATCCAATTGACATATATTTTCGTATATAAATAGTTTGAATAGTACAAAATAATTCTAACTTTATTTGTCGAATGCTAATCAGAAAGAATTTATAACAAAATTTCCTTAATTCTCACTTGTGTTTGTTCCGCAAATATCTAAAGCTCTGAGAACAATGTATACGTGATTGTATACGTGATAGGCGTGTTAAAATTTATTAGGACAGTGATTTTAATAATGCGTTTATTTGTGAAACAATCTTCGCTCTTGAATTCGTCGAGATTTCAGCCAGCTTGCGATATACTTAAAGATCTAATTTCGGGACGTTGCTCATCTAGGGTTAAGGGGTTTCGAGCTCGCTTCTCTTCGGGGATATACCACTCTGAAGACTAATGAGGCATAGATAGAGGATATACGCGAGAGCGATCGATGACACGTCGCGCCCGTCGCTACGCGCCGCCGACGTGTGTATGATTTCATTATAGTGTCAGTGACACGCGTTCTAAGGCGATAACGGACTTTTCGTGTAATTCACAATTAATCG
The DNA here is from genome assembly GCF_040581485.1 of Linepithema humile. Lineage (NCBI taxonomy): Eukaryota > Metazoa > Arthropoda > Insecta > Hymenoptera > Formicidae > Linepithema > Linepithema humile. Next base: position 8,093,834 of record NC_090130.1, on the reverse strand, counting down.
GATTAATGAGGGAACGGTAATTGGCTGCGGTGAGCTCGCGCCCCGCAACTCCTCCTCCCTCCGTATCGCATCCCCTTATAAAGCCCTCGATGCATGGCGCCGCGTATATGCCGGCGGTGCCGACAGCACGACGGACAACGTCGGGCCATCAGTTTATTGCGTGACGCCAATTTTGCGAGCCGCACGATCACTCGCGCGGCGCTTCGCACCTCGCATTATCGGATCGCGCATCACGCGCGCATCGGCGACGTTAAACATAATGTTAAGTCCGCTTAGCCGGGATCGTTTGGGTTCGTAATGGACATGGGATTTGCTTGCTTTCATTTCTCATGTGCGAGGCACGGTCCATTAAATGGATCACATATATTGAGTTTTCCTATAATTTCAACCATCACAAAGCTTGATTGCTTCCGACGAGTGCATTTTATTTCATTCTATTTTGTCTTTAAATTTTGTAAATATTTGAATACATTTTATTCGTTCAGTGATATAATGATAATTTTACAAATGGTGAAATATGTTTTTAAGTAACGCAGTAGATTAAATGGAAAAGAAATTTTTTTGTATTACATTAAAACATTTTAATATAACAATGTAAATTGTGCACCTGAGAAACAGGATTTACCGATGTTAATTGTGTGAAATAATTAAATTTTCAATTTTCCGCACAACATTAAAGTAGAACTATTATTTAAAAAAAGCAGCAAATTTTTTTATAAATATTCTTTTGTATTCTTTTATATTCTTTTAATAGTAATTTATTAGAAAGAGAGAAAGAGAGAGAGAGAGAGAGAGAGAGAGAGAGAGAGAGAGAGAAAGAGAGAGAGAGAATATCAGATATAGAAAATGATCTATTAGATAATATCGTAAAATTCTAGCTTATCGTGCATATAAAAGTCGGTATAAAATATAGAACGGTCTATTAACCGAACAGACATACCCTGGTTAAAAAAATAAATCGAGTACCACGCGATCTGACCTCCTTTTTGATAAAAACCTCTATAGACAGCACTGCCCAAAATCATGAGCTTGCATATCCACAACTGATACCGACGTTGATAGTGATACGTGTCAAGATCTGCCAGTTGCAGGCCGAATAAAAGCGTGTCGATCGATCGAAGTGCATTCAGCGCATTGAGACCGCGCGGAAACGTGGATTGATACGTAACATCAGTCCAGTCTCGTGTCGTGCGCATCGGGATTTATAAAATGCGACAGTAAGACGATAATAGAATTTTCATGTAATCCTTAGTAATTCCCTTGCGGTCGCATGCAGGAACCCAAGGGGGGGGGGGGGCTCCCTTGACGAATGCTCCCCTGCCCCCTTTCGGGACATATAAGCGGGCGATGCCCACTGTCTCCCCCGTCTTTGTCCCTCAGCGGCAAGGAATAGAAACAGGGCGCTTTCCTTGCATCCGCTTTTAAATCCCCTCGAGGGTTAATTGCCCGATGTTTTGACGCGTGAGTTATCCGCAAAGGGTTTTTGTGGCTGGCCACAGTTCCTCACGCGAGCTCGAACTGCTTCGCTGTTCGTTGCTTCGCGAAAACGAAAATTCGAAAAACGCGGAGGTCGGATTTCTCGATATTTATTTAAAGTCCGCGATAAAATTGCACAATTTTATCTCAGCGGCTGAATTCGCGAAAAGATCGTCTACGATATTGTTTGCAGCTCGGGAATTATTCATGCCTCGACATTTTTGCGAAAGAAAAATAGCTTTGATTGATTGGGAAGTAATTAAAATTATTAAATAATTAAAATTAATGATGGACGATTCTAAAACAGGCAGAACACCATATCAATCGGCGCATGGTCGATTACGGTGGCAGATTTCGCGAATTATTCAGTGGATTGTTATTTTGCAACGCGGCGTGTAAGCGGATTTATTAATACGTTTAATATGTCCACCAATTCATCAGTTTGTGATGGTAATATCGTCACCGTGATACACTGTATCATAGGGCGACATATATGTTTACAGAAGCGATATTTACGCAATGCGATTCTATGTTGTTTTAATTAATGCGTCTCGTCCGCTTTGACGCACTGCGGGAAGGACCATACGGCTTCCCCTCTCCTCCTCCCCTCTCTTTCTCTCCATTTTCTCCTCTCCTGCTCTCTCTCTTTTGTTCAATAAAATCGTATATGTGTAAGTTATTTTCGATTGATGTATAGTGATAAATTGGATTTACCCAGGTTGAATGATGAGGTATTTTATGCACAGTTTTCACATCACATTACTGAAAAAAGTATTCAGTATATTAATTCATGCATTAACACGCGTAACGTAACATGAATAAAGGATGTCACTCTTGATTTTAATTCAGAGTTCAATTCTTTTTCCTCTAGAATTTAATTTTACACAAATACATTTATTACTTTTGTCTCTCAATCTTTTCACTCAATTTTATCTAATAATTAATTAACTTATAAATTTTTACCTTATTACGCTCATGTATTAAAATTGAAATCTAGATTTACGGAATATAATTCACAATTACTATATATCTCACTTTCTTTCTTCTTGACAAGGTTAACGCATCAAAGAAGTGCGAGCGCGAAAGAAACATATGTTAGGCCTTTTCCCCGACGCGAGATAATAAACCGAATCGATCCCCTCTGCGAAAGAGGAAACTAACGCAGGGCGGAAACTCGTGATTTCTGACTTCACGTGCTGCTTTTCTCACCGCTCTCTCTTTCTCTCTCTCTCTCTCTCTCGCGTCCGACAATCTGCACCACGCAGAGGGTTGCCTTTCCGCAGCCTACCGTCATTTCTTTCGAAAACCTTGCAGACACTTGAGCCAAATACGCGGTCGGTGCGCAATACTGAGTGAGTGCTGAGTATGTAGAGACAGGGAATGCAAGTGCCGGCGAGTAACGACCTTGGTGCGGCTCGTGCCGCGCGCGCGTTCTTATAATGTTTTTCCAGAATAAATGGGCTTTCCGCTGGGCGCGGCGGTGGCGTCGGTTCCATGGGGTTCCCCGTAACCATGGCAACCCCGTAACGCCATTAAGCGGGCACGGGGTTTCTCTCCCCGGGTGCGGAGGGTATCTCTGGCAGGAGCAGGAGGCGAGAGAGAAGGCCGTAACGGCGCCGCCACCGCCGCTGCCGCGTCGTCCTCCCTCGCTTTCGACTATCCGAACTCGTTCCTCCGCTCGTCCGCTTCTCGGAGTTCTGGAGGACCAACGGCGGCGCGGGAGCGCGAGGGAGGAAAACCCCATAAAAATAAATAACTCGCGAGCAGTAAGAGTATAAAGGTGATACGCGCCTGCCGGTGTCTCCCCTCGGGCTCGTCCTCTCTTCGTCTCGTCGCGACCCACCAGCCTAAATGCCCGACAGATCGAGCAACACGCCATATTGCATTTCGTCGTTATTTGCTAAACATGCGTAAAGCTATACATACAAGCCATATACGAGCGATGAGACTAATTATGGCGTTAGATATATGCATGTTGAGACATTGAATATGATAGTAAAACAGATATTGCAATGTCACATTTAGCGCAATTACTTTAATCAATTCTAGCTGTTCGAGTAATTTATGTGAATTTTTTATATTAAATTGTTAATATTAATGTTTGTATACTTGTACACTGTTTTAAAGTTATAAGATCCGATATCTCTAAGATGCAGAAGAAAAGGTAGCGTTGCTCCGGTCTGCTTGGCAAGTACTGTACATATATATTTAGTTCGCAACCGACCAACCGACTCGTCGCCACAAGGAAACCTCGCCTCTGCGTCGCCCCCGCCAGGCTTTAGTAACGCGATAGCGGCTTTATACGCGCGGCGAATATACATAAAACGGGAGTAATACGAATCCAACGCGGGTGTACCGTGACTTCTGCTGTTACGCGCCTCTGTGCCCTTATTAAAACGACCCGGTGACGTGTTGACGCGCGCCGGCGCCAAGGCCGTCGGAAAATTTACGATTCGCCACGGCTTATTTGTCCGCGCTTTATACCGCTTCATTTCGGCGAATAGGATACTGGGAAAAGAAATCTCTTTACGGAGTAAACGAAATTTCGTCTATAACAAAATAATGTCCAACTGACCAGATCTGATTCCTCGCGCAATAAAATTCGCAATAAAATTTTCACACGGTGCATTAGATGTGACGGCTGTGAGTCTGTTTATTGTTAACAGATTTTCATTGTTCAACTTGTTTGCGCATAATTTATTTCGAGATGTCATAACGCTTGTTTGTCGCAGCGGGACACGTCTAGCCATTTAATTTCGAGAAGCTGCGCGCGTTCGATCGGCTCCACGACGAGAGCATTTATTTTCCGAGGAAGGGAAAGGGCCGACGTGGGAAGGCAAAACGGAAGGAAATCGATAGAACAATTACGAAAGTTTCGTTGAGCGAATCACGGCTCTAAGCCGTGCGTGTATTTTAATCTCAGTTACGTTTTTCAATCGTACTTGAATAAAACAATGCGTCTTTCAGCATTTCGCGAAAATTACCCGCAACTACCCGACACTCGTAAACATTTTAGAATAGAGAGAGCGCGCGCGCGGTATGCTTTTAACATTTTATAGCGTTTTACGATGATAATGGAATGGTTCCGTGTTCGCTCATATTTGCATTAATAACGTGGAATTATTCGCCTCGGCGAAGCATTTTAAGGAATTAGCAATTTATTTTGCACTCGCACGTTTTGCAAAATTTACACGTTTTCATAATTTGTGCCGAATTAATATTGCATTACTGCATGTTCTCGTACGTTTATCCATAATTCGTACATGATTAGCGTTAAAGAGAAAATACCGGATGTGGTTCGAGGCACGATTAAAAACTTCAATTCATTCTGGATGTTCCTGGGATTGCAAACGTTATGACACTTTTGGCAAAGCATTCTCCGGGAAAGCAGGTTACCGGATCGTCCAAATAGTAAAAAAATACAGTTCTCATTCCGAGTATTGACATATTCCACAAAAGTAAAAAAAGAATGTTTGCTTCAAATTTCAAGCAGAACGGACTAGTGTCCACCGTTATGATTTTACGCTTTTTACTGATTGACGTAATTCAAAGAGAATTACGTTGCGAAAGAACAAAAGATATTTGCTTAAAATTAATATGCGTCGATATCCATTATTGTGCGCGTATTCTATTTATCCGTTTAATTAAGCAAAATACATGTAGTATTTCGCTGTTATTATCCACTATTTACAAAATTCAAGATAAACGCGCAGAATTGTAAAATTTAAACGACGCATATCAATATCCACCATTGCATCCGTCAAATGTGTATTTTGTAAATTTGTATATATTTTCCGTTGTTATCCACGTGCTTTTAATATAACTTTGCGAAAAAATACGTGAAAATTATCTACACGATTATTCGCTTCCCCCATTGTCGAGGAGCAGCATTTCGACGGACTTTCGCCAATTTCATCCTATCGGTCGTTTCCAAATGGAAACAATGTATTCGATGATCGTTAAAGGGCGACAAAGGGGGAACGCGTCGGAGATTCGATGGAACAATTACAAAAGTTTCGTTTACGCGGACGCCCTGTGGAGCCGTGGAGCCCGAGAGTGCGGCGCGATAGTAGTTAAGTAGGTCGATGGCGATAAATTCGATCTGTCCTCCATATACGGAAGCGGCGGGGCCACCCGAATTCCGTCGGTTATCTGGCCACTGCCGGTTATCTGCCGGATAATCTCGCCGCGCATAAATCGCGTGTGTCCGTTCCCGTTTAATGGCCGCATCGCGCAACACTCTAGGAAACAAATTAAGTAGCGCTACCCGCGCGTCCGTCTTGTTTTCCCCACTCGTCATCTCATTTTTCTCTTGCGTCACCCTGTGACGCATCTGCGAGAGAAACGACCCGGAACGGGCTCTCAGCGATATGCCAGCTTCTTAGTTCCAGAATGATGTAAGATCAACTAGAAAATGCATTTCGGGGAACATCTACATGGTATGATGTATGCGTTTTACTTTAGATATTTTTTTTCTAACGTTTCACAGGATGTTCTAAATCTACTGAAAATATTTTAGAGAGATTTTAGAGAGATTTAAGTGAATTTTAAACTTGAATTTTAAGCGTAAACTTTATGCTGAGCTTTCTTTAGCGAGAATTTCTAGGTAGATATGATTATACATACTTTTCACTGAAAATAATTTTCGCAAAGTTTCAAGTATATAAATAATTAATAAAAGTTTAAAAATATTAATCTTAGAGAATCCAAAGCCAAAGCTAGATGTCGTTTGCTTGTTAATTTTATTTATTTTCTCTCAACTTGTATACGTTTCGGCCAACCTTTTGGCCATCCTCAGTATGCAGGATTTCCAACTACTTTGTGTTACACGAGTTGTGCTTAATTAATTTCCTACACCTAAATTCGTTGACTTTATTAACATTGTCAGTTGTTTTTTAAAAAAGCGGTCAATATCTATGAGATTGCAGAAACAGGATTTGAAATTAATGTGTCTTGTAAGGCTGATCACTGACGACTGTGATAAAAGTTTATTTCTTGTTACCGTTTCAGAGGAAGTTAGGGAAAAAGTAGTTTTACGGAAATCTAATTCTAGCCTTGCTATTCCTCTACTAAGTTCGTTCCATTAATATCATGTCGTAGACATTTCCTACAAATTCTTATCTACATTGCTAATTTTAAAAAAGTATAATAAAAATAAGTTTATATTGCTAATCGGCTTGTAATTTACACTTTTTCTGTCGAGATTCTTCAGGACGACGCGTCATTGTCACTGCTCGACGTTGTCACGCGACGAAGACATGGCAAGATTCTAAACGTTGAATCGATACTTGTTCCCCCGTACGCTATTTTAAAGTTTTTCCTTCGACGACGACATGCTTCGGAAAAATCTGAGCACGTTAAGCACGTAAAACGACGAATCTTGTCGGTGCGAGCCATATTTTATAGTTAGTAAATTCTATGGTAATGACGTCGCTGTAGCGAGCACAGGAGCTTGAAATTTATTCATACTAAGTAGATAACAGGATTTTGCAGTATTCTGTACTGGTAAGAAGATAACGTGTGGAATTTTCGTACGTGAACTATTAAATTGTTATCCAATATTCTAATATTAATGAGCATAAAATCTTGACAAATCCGATTTTAGTTTGTCATCATTTGAATTTAATTCGAAATCCAATACTGATATTTTGGGAATTATCTTCTACAGATCAAGTTGTTTCAATTGTGTTAAATTTATCTAGTTTCAATCTAGGTTAAATTTATAAAATTTATTACAGTGATTTTAATATAACCATGTATTTATTTTATCGTTCGTAATGATAATTAGATGAAGTCTAAAAATATGTGCTAGAGAAAGATTGGCTTATTTTCGAAATAACATTTGCAGAGATTCTATGAAGCAATAAATTAACAAATTCTAACAATAAATTTTAACAAACCTCTTTTAACGACATATAAATAATACAAAATTCCATTTGTAAATTTATTAAGCTCTTTGTGCAATAGTATGCAAATTCGATAAACGGATTATTATTTTCATAAAACATTCTCTCAAGATTAGGGCGCATCTTTTGGGTTTAGGAAGACTTGTAGAGGACGCAATCTTCCAGCTAACTTTGTCGCTGTAGAAAATGTAGTTCCTTCAGGAAGCAGTCGATATCTCCCCCGCTGCTTAACGGATTTTCTTCGAAGCGAGGACACTTATCCAAGCGATACTTCCTACTACGATATACGACTTCGATCGATGCCATAAGTTTCCTTTAGCTGCAGGTGTACTCGAACGCTCCTCGCATCCATGGCTGTAATTTGTGAAATAAATGTACGAGCTTGAGTTTCTCTCTTCCGCTAAACCGGTGCCTTACGCTTTCCAGCTTACCGACTTCCACGCACGATTTAGGTCCGATTCGATTTAATGCTCCCTCGAAGTACAAATACACGGTAGTCGCGTAACGAGGAGCGCCTTCGATCAGCGGCGCAACTAAAAGATTAAGTAGTTAAAAATCGAAAAGAAACTATTTATTTGCACCTTCAAAATTCTTTATTCACGAAAAATGTGCATTACGAATAAAAATATATCTGTAAATGTCTTGCTGTCGGAAGGATTCGTACTTTTAATTAGTTTTCTCTCTGATATTTATAGTTCAAAGGATATTCGGTGATTCTGAGTCACATCGTACTCTCGTTCGAATAATAAGCGCGAGAAATGTAACTGAAAGAGCAGGAATCTTGTTACACTACTGTTCGCGACCTTAAGTGTTAACCTCGCTATTCGAATTCAGCGGTCCGCAAAACTTCGCAAAGCTAATCGCGCGAATACCATTTTGCTGTTCTCTCTTCAATATCTCGGTGATTCGGAGATACTCGCTTCTCTCGCGGCGAAATCCGCAGCGTAAGCGAGCCGGAAACTTTTCGCGATCGTGCAGCGAGTCGCGGGCGGTCTTATCTTATCCGAGAGTTCCACAACGCGCGTCTTCAGAAAGCAAACATCACGAGGTGGCACCTGCGCGGTTTCGTAACTAGTTTATGCCTCGAGGCAAACATTTTCTACGAAATAACTCTTTACGACTTAATTGTACAGCGGCAAACTCGCGCGACTAATATTTGACACGATTTATTATCAGCAGAGATTGTGCTGTTGTTCGATAATATTTCCGCGCCTAATCCGAGTTTCAACTTTCAGAGAATCACTCGTTAAATACAATTTATGAATAGCAGTTCATTAATGCTGATTGGCAGGTTTCAGCTGTGTATACCTTGAATTTCTCGAGACCTTGAAATATGTGCGTTAATGATAAAGCAAGAATTGCACGCACGTTATAAATATCAGATATCTGTAGTGATATTAAATTGCTAATAAAAGTGGAACATGTGCAACGGAATAAAGTATTCTATCTCATTGTTAGATTAATGTAATTAGCACAATCAGTATCGTGATAACTGGATTGTTGAATTATTTTGCATTACACCGGTGACTTTTCAATTAACTTTTCAGTCTTTATCAGTAATTAATTCGTATTTAAATTAATTCTTAATAATTTATATACGTGACGTTATTATTACGCGTAAAATTCGTTGACTTGCGATATTCCGCTTCTCTATACTGTCTCCGGATTATCAAATCTACCTTGTCAATATTAGTATGTACTACGCCACATGATTAAGAACGACGTGATGTTCGCTTGGCGCAACATCCCTTGATCGTGCGAGACCTCTTAAGCGGGTCGCTGTCGTCGTAAACGCCTGCTCGAGGCGAACACCTGTTTGATCGACGGGAACAAGGCGTCGCGACGCTGAGGTAAACGAGAGCTTTCGATCAGGCCCTCCTTGCTCGATAAGGTGTACAAAGTTAGCCCAGGCTCAGCTGGCTTAACGTTCCATTAGCGGGCTCGAACCCGGCGACCCGCGCACGTTAAACCTCGGATTAGACGCCCGAACCTACTGTTCTCCACCCCTCTATCTCCTTCCTACACACATGTCTTCCGATATGTATATAGACACGTAGATGTATCGATAGCACGTGTCCGTATTTCAGACGTCTCGGTTACGAGGCTACGAGCATCGCTTTAAAGCACGTCGATTCACACGAACTCGAAGGAGCTGTAGCGGATTTTCCTCTATCGATGGCGGAGAAAAATCACTAACTCTCGAGCAGAGTTCCGCTTGCTCGCAGTCTTTTGCATTTATAGCAATCGTAAAACATCCTTTTACCGCTCATCGTCGCAAATGCGCACTTGGATGGAATCGCGTATAATTCTGTATTAAGCCGATTTGCTGCACCCGCTGTTTTGGAATGCCAATCACGAAATTTTATCTTTTGTTCAGAAATTTTATTATAATGTAAAAAGTTCATTGTACCTTTATTATTTGTGAAATCGTTGAATAATTAAAAAGTTGATTTTTCTTAATAAAGTATCAGCGAAATATTTCACGCACATATGCAGTAGATATCGAGAATTGCTATGACAAAAAGTCGATAGAATCTTAATTTAGTTGTGCACTTTTGTTTAATTCAAATGTTATATATTTGAATGAATCATATTGAATTTATTTTTTGTTTAATCGCACGTTTTAATTATCGATATAAATTTTATATCAGTATTCGGAATTGCCAATAAATTATTCCATCAAGCTATTAAATAATTTAATTAGCCAGCGCCAATTTAAATAAAAGCTGATAATGAGTAACACAGTTTATGAAGCATTATTCACGAAAACGTTTAGAGGAGAAAATTAACTTTTTCATCTGCTTCAAGTATCACGAAAGGAAGGACTTTTACTTATTCATTCCATCAAATTAAGGGCAGGGTAATAGTCGAAGCCAGTCGAAGGATACAGAACTTTCCTTTGGCATCCGAAGCCTAACGAGGTCCTCGCATACCGGGCGGTTGATTAAAACAGCATTAGTTGGACCGTCGTGGGGACCGATCGATCCTAGATATAGGTAGACCAATCATCTAATTAAGCCTACCGACCGACTCCTTCCTTCCACGCTTCCTCCACAGGGTGATCTAATTATTGTTTCACGAGCGCTTCTCGCGGAGGACAATTCTTAGGGTTGTCGCTTTTGTGCCTCTTCCCCTTCGTCAAAACAATCGCGAGATTATAGGGGAATTTGACTCATTGTCAGCTAATAAAAGCACGAATTTACAATCCAAATATTTTAGCTGGGAATCATTAACGAAAATATTCATAATTTTATTTGAAAATATGTGTAAGATAATATACGTATATTTATATAAATTCCAATTTGATTGTATTTTTATGAAGAATCCACGATATTTCAGAACCTTTGATTTTAATTCTAACAAATCTGGCGTGAATTTTTTCTCATGGAAAATTTTAAAAGAGGATTTTTTATTTCTTATAACTTTTTAACATTCGGCGTTGAATATTATCATGCCTTACCTGCCGTTCATGATGAGCAGATATCGTATGAAAAGTTTCTGTGAATGTATTTGGAAAAGTGAGTATATTGAAGAAGAGTGCGCGGAAAGCCCCGAGTGATTAATGAAGTGCCGCCGACAAGGTGTCGATCCTATTTCGCACGATGTAACGTCCCTCAGGACAGATATTGCCCTCACAAAAAACCGAGTACACAGTACCTTTCATCGCAACTTTGCTTTTTATCCCTAATTGAGTGATTAATCAAAATGACAAGTGACGCCTAGATATGAAGATATTTAATCGAATCTAATTTAATGCAATTTTTACTTTAATTTTATTTAATACGATTTGCGTTTATTTGCTCTTTTGCGCACATTATTTTGGAGCGTAAAAAAATTGATAACTTTTATCAATAAAAATAGTTTGTACAAAGTAGATATATATATTATATACTACATGCTTTTTTTTCTTTAACTGCAAAACGCGGCGTTAAATTCTTTATACGTATAATGTTTGTACACCAGTGAATACGCCAGTTAACAGACATTAGTATAATTTCGTATGGAATCTTCGCTTTCCCGATAAACACCATTAGAACACAGATCTCTCGATGTTTGCGAATGCCGCATATCGGGTTAAAGCCCATGCCGACAGCCATGCAACAGGATGCGCTCGGAATAATGCAATCACCGTTGGTGGGAATTCCGAGTATTGGTACCGCGACGTACGTTCTGTTTGACGAAATTCAAGACATTCCAGGGCAACAATGCTATCCGTTGTTTCTGATACCTCCCGTTTCGGGGCGAAGCCGGATAACAAACCAGTGCGACATGGTACGCTCGGGCAGGAATTAATTGCAATTCTAGAACCGATACAAAACAGAGACAAACGAAAATTTATATAGAGAGGAAAGAAAATTTAAAAGGTTTGGGTAAATAATATGATTATCGACTATCATTATAGTCTGATTTTGCATAGTCTGATTTTGATAAATAGGACTTTATTTGTATTACTTTGTTAAATAATATAAATATATTATATCTCTTGCTCATTACGATCTCATATTTGTTTGATATTATATGAACATTATATATTAAATATTATGTACAATATATATATATATATATCACGATAAGAGCACATGCATCCACAAAACTGGAAGCACAAAAGATTCGTTTTAAAAACGCACACTGCATATGACTACGCCAAGTCATAACGTTTTAAAAACGCACCACACATTTATGAATGACCGCGATACGCTTGTTTGTTTATCTGTATGTTACGGGCTCACACATAACGCTACGTAACTATTATGTTACTACAATTAGCTTGTCAGTTGAGATCTGTAGTAATAGGTACAAATGTGCATAGGATACTTGGCTTCGATCAAGATCGAGATCAGAATGTAATCGACACGGATTGATATAGTCGATATCTTTAAAACAAAAAATAAATAATATTTGAAAGCTAAAAGCACTTTCAACAAGCTTAAAATTATTTATCAGATAAATAATTTGCGAAATAACATAGCGCAGTTACAAAAATAAAATTGATTTTTTTTAATACGACAGCATAAAACTATTGGCGCGTTGAATTTATAAGACAGATCTAGAATTTATAAACTTTGCGATTGTATTGACAATGAACGTTTTTCAGATATCAGATATGTATATGCGAACAGCAGGATTATCGTAGAGTATTAATTAGCATGTGCAGTCGTAATTATCGAATAATTGTGTTTTCCGTTATTCATTCATTCGACAATGTATCGCGCAAGTATTCGAGAGAATCGAATACCGATAAAGATGATGATAAAAGCAAGTGGAGATAATTACATTTTGCAATGATATGTACATTCGGTATTTTTTGATATGTAATACTGTTTTATTGGACATTGTTGTTATATTGAATTTTTTAATGGACAATTTTTTTATATTTATAAAAATGGAAATTATTTCGGAATTGTGTTGTATATCACATTGAAAATGCATTCTGCTTGTAAAATCTGGATGTATCATATAAATTGTATTAATTAGTATATTTGTTACAGATATGTTTGGAGTAATGGCAGGGTCAACGGATTGCATCGGCCGGTGAGTGAACTTTTGTATTATATTAGGCACGTAATGTGTGCGTACATGTGCGTGTGAGTCGCTTTTTGTTACGCAGCAGTATAAGAGCCCGAAATAGTTAGCTAGTGGCCCCGGCGTCAAATGCACGTTGTATGCCTGTTATGACTAAAAAAATGCAGATGTAAAGTTAGGACGATGCTCACATACAACTCTGGCGCTATGAACGTTTTTTTTTTTTTAGACGGCGTATCTATACGCTCAAGCGAGTGCTTTTTGAATAGGCGTGCATGCTATTCTTGTACAGCCAAGGTGTATTGTACATCCTTTCTATAGCTACTCTATTTACTTTCATTGTGATATACTACTTTCAAACTTCGGAATTACTTGCTTCGAAACTCCCGAGTGATCAGTTAACATCTCACATTTTTAAACACACAACTTGGCGATTTTTCACGGCACGTGGAAGAGCAATTTTAAACTTTCACAACCGGTGTACTGATGCTCTCAGTTAACTTTGTGATACATTTTGCGGTTCAAAGTTGCACTGTACATCGAGTTTACACTTGAGAAAGTGTTTTTATATGATTTTGATTTTATTGATACTTGACTTTACAGCGTCCTTTTCCTTCTATCGCGATTTAACAATTGATTTATCTCGCAAGTGTAATCTAATTCCGGATACGCTGGTAAAATCGATACCATCAGCGCACATCTGTCGTACATCTATCGTATATTCACTCATTAACATTTGTAATTTCTGAACTGAAATTGCGTTGCTTTCTACGAGCGAATTACGTGCGAATTTTAAGCAAGGTAGAAAATGAGTGGGTCGCATCCGAGAGTTAAACGCCGTGCGCGTTGTAAAGAGCGAAAACGCCGGTGCCTATAAATGCGTATAAAATTAACGAGGAAATGAAGCGGCGAGCGACCAGGCTACTCTCCGTTACGATGGCGTCGTGCTACACCGGCGGTTTTGTGAGTGATTTTATGACCACGTCCCGGCATGCTTTACGGCTTGACCCCTGATCCTGAAACATGCCGAATTACAGCGCAGCCTCGCTCGCTCTTCCCCTCGCGCTAGCCACCACGAGGGCACTTCGGGAAAGAGACGAAAATTGAGAGGCTTTATCGATCTCGCGTTTCCTTTGGACGTGAACCAATAAGGGTCTCGAAGAAGCCTGAAACCGTCACACACTCGTCGATGTAACTGAAATCTTTCAATTCGAAATATCGATACCATCGTCTTGCAGATCCAGCCGAACATGAAAAGTTATTCAAATACGATTGTCGATCTTACACGAGAACATGGATAACGTACAATAAGAGAGAGCGAAATGTAAAGCCTTTTGAATAGAGTATCTCTCTCGCCTCTTCTCATTGGAAAGAAAAATCAGGAAATATGTAAAAGAGAAAAATTTTTATATTAAGATCACGTCTTTTGATACCAATCTAATTATTAAATTACGTTAATAATATGCGTATATTCGTGTTCTCTGTAACAAAAAATGTTGAAAAATTTTTGTAGGTTTTAAATTGTTTGTGGTTTACCAGAATAGTATTAAAATGGTCCATTTAGAATCTATTTTTTCATAGCCATTGCATTTGACAATATTGTTGACGGTTAGTGGATTCTGAATTACAGTTTTAAAAGTGATAACATCGCGGCAGCTGTAAATGTTTACGTATATCGCAAAAAAGTTCCCAATCTGCATCCGTGTCATACATTCGCGTTTGCGACGGAGATTCACTTTTTATCACGAGGCAGAGAGTGGAAACGATATTTTGATCCGTGTGTTCCCGCGTGCCACGCTTTTGCAAATAATAACTCGGCAGAGTCGCATCACGAGGTCGTGTATTTTTGGGCGGGAATCCGGGAAGGCGGCGGTGACGAATCGATACGTACCTCGACAATTTGAGGGGTTAGGTATCGTCGACAGTAGCTCGAATTAGGGTTGCGCGACGTGGATTGATTTTGAATGAGACCGAGACACGTCTCGCGTAATCCGACGACAGGTTACTTAGCGCGCGGCTATGTGTAGACGGATATGTAGGCGCAACAATTTAATTACCGGCGGATATACGCCATGCCAGACACGTTTCTCATAACGGTCCCTCGGCAACCGGCTGATTACCGCGCGCATCTAACTTTGCGTCTTGGAGACATCGGGTGAGTCGCGTGTAGATGGGAAGCGCCGTCTTATATACGCCGCCTCGTGTAGTAAACATAACTTTGCATTTAAATTCGTTAAAATTTCCGCAATCCACGTTCTTAGTGCGCAAGGTAAATGTGTTTTCGCAAAGCGATAAAACTACCAAACTCGAGTTACCTTGCGAACGTCGACTCATCCGCGAAAATGTTATGTACTTGTTATTTATTGACGTCTAATTAGCGATATATGTAGTACTTGATGTATATAAAGTGCCTTGGGCTTGCCATTCCTTTTCATCTACGATCTTTCAGTAGTTTCGAATGGATTTTTTCTCTATAAAGTATCTTTTAACATTTTGTATTAAATATCTTTGTTATTAATATTTAAATTAATGTTCTAATGGAGTTTAATTGATTTGGAATAGAAAATAAAACTATAATTTTAATTAATTTAATATTTTTTCTAGATTTATCTCGAATGTTTTGAGAAACTAATTTTTCCGAAATAAAAATATCGAGGCATTAACATTTTTATAAAAATTATAAAATTTTTATAAAAATATATAAATATATCTGTAACATTTTATATCTAATTGCACTTGATAAAATATTATGATAATAATTATATTAGTATTCAAGAGAAAGAAAGGTAGATAAAGGGGAAACAAAATAAAGTTGATTAACAGAGAAATTACTTACGTGTGAGCATACAAACAAAAACTAGAGAGAGATAGAAATAAAAATGCTCGTACAGATGTCAGAATTGTAAAAGAGACTTGACTAGTAGAAACAAATAAGGCTGCCACGGTCGAGCATAACATTGCTTCTCTCACTTTTTCCGGCAACATAGTTTACCCATGTCGCAACGAGATGCCTTATTATTTTTACATCCACTGTGCCTCTGAGGTTCTCGAATATTCAGCTTGTGCTGCACTCGGAGCGGCGCATTGGCCGTTCCAGCTATGATTTCCGCACGTATCCGCGCGGCATTTGCATTTTTTAAAGAGACGACTTGTTCGCGTCGCGCATCTAGTTCATTGGAGTTAGAAGCGGCGTCGTTCTCTCTGGGGAATCCAGCAGTGAGAACGAAAAAGTTTGATCGAATCCCACGGCCCAAATACATCGACGAACTTGCGCAGCGGTAGCGGAAATAATTATTAATCATAACACGGCCAAGTTTTTAAATTGCAAGAGCAAAACTGTATTACGTTTTACGCTTCAGCACTCTGGAATAAATAATAAGCGCTCTTGTTGGAAGAATAAAATATTATTCTTTTTTTGCAAACTATCCAACACTCCATGTAATTAAAACAAATAAATCAATCGGAAATTTGAATTGAAGAATACTTTTATAAGTCTAAAAGCTAAAAATGATCGTGTTACAAAATCAATTAACGAAAATTGCTCTTTCTTTTTTAGGCTTATAAACGAGCCGTCCAATAAAATCGAGTTTCTGAATTAAATTACTTCCCAACAAGATTCATTTGACTATGAATATGAACGTGAGTTTAACTTTAAAGTACGGCAGAACACTTCGAGAATATTAAATGCCGGTGAAATATCTAAAAGCCGAAGCGCCTCCTCGAAAGCGGAACGTCACTTTACGCGGTCGGGAGAAGAGTCTTGTGCGACTTTTATTCGGGGTCGGCTGTGACGGTGATACGGCACTCACGCCTAACCGAAGGAGACGAGAATGTGTCCCGATACGGGATAAAAGAAGCTTTCGTTGGTCGACGCGGTATTGATCCCTCTTGCGATGGGACCGCGAGCGCCGTCGTCTCGCGGAAAATTCTTCGAGAAAAACACTGGTAAGTGGCGATCGTGAGGAGCGGATCGTAAAGAACGGATCACTAAGCTGCTTTCTTCCTGTCAACAATCGCGCCGGAGAAATCCGTCTTGCGTCAACGACGCAATCATTACCTATCGGATATTCCGTATTTTTAACGACTTTTTTTTTACCAACTTAAAGTCGATTGTTTCTTAACAAAAGTATCGATGCGCTACTGAAGCGGATAGTTTGAGAACTCAATTTTATTTTTGCAAATAATTTTTTACATCGAAATTTAATTGTGTTATTAACATATCTGTACTGATTGTATCGTGGATTGTGAATATATATATTTTTACATTGAATATCAATTCTTGCAATATACAGTTTCATGCAAACGACTGCAATAATCAATTTCATCCCTCGTTGATTAATTCTATTTGTATCAAAATCCTTGTTGGCGGTTACGCGCGGTCCAACTCTACGGTTCGAAACTGCCTCAAAGAAGAAAAAAATCTGACCGCCCCGCGGGAGAAAAATTCAATGTTCGATAACTGGATACATGCGAGCGTCGGCTTAAAATCTAATCTTCAAACGCAGCCTGGACCCTCCTGGGCAAAATTCAATCGACCCATCTCGCTCATAGCGCTCATCGAGAAGCGCCCGCTACATGTACATACGCACTTTCTACGAGTGTAAAGCCCGCTATACACGGTACAGCATACTTTAATGATAAACTGGATGACAAAAGTGATTTTTTGTCACCCAGTAAACTTTCCGACGCACGTAAACTTGTACAAGTTTTTCGTACACAATGGATTTATAATCTCTCACAAAATTGGTAACAAGGATTGAGATATAAAAGAAAAAAAAAAATTAATTCTTGAAAGTACATAGACTGTAGGCACCTGTTTGGACGCAAGATAGGTCTTAGGATGATCTTGCAAAAAAATAAAACAGACTTCGTGTGCTACGGGCTTAAGCTCGTTTTCCCGGGAGAGGAAAAGGGCGAGCCTCCCACCGCGCGAAAAGAACGACCCTCTCGATCCGTCAGATCAGAGAAAATCCCACAGCGTACGACATCCTGCGTGATCTGCATCGCGTATCCCGATCGTAATCGATAGAGACACCTCCACGTTCCCCGCGCTGTTTGCTATCCTGGTCGCGTGAGATTGAGATCGATAATCTGGCTAATGGGACATCGACTTTACAGAAAAGTCCACGCATTTGCCGAGATTATAGGGAGAAAAACGTGACGGCTAATAACAAGCCGAAGTATGGAATTCTCGTTGCATCGCGCGTATATAATTTGCGGAGTTTTTACTTTCAGCCTCTGTTTCCTCTCTGCATTTCAGCATGCTTGCGTCTTGTTACGCGACGTCGCTCTGGCGTAGACTAATGAACCTTTTCTTATCAAGCGAACCGCGCATTTTCAATGGAAAAATGGTATCCTTTGGGATGTGCGGAATCAGAAAGAAGCTATATGTATTTAATCCGCTTCGTGTCTATGCAATACGATTTGTAGAAAGGCAATATTACGGAGGAGAAGAAAGCTTAATTGATGTAACGGCGAACTAAGTAAGCAGAATCGGTAGAGTGGGTGTAATGAAAAATCTGTCATTTTTCTTAGAACTTTGTGAAATAAAAATTTTTTTAAATTAAATTTACAAGTTTATTAAAGTGTTGTTAGAATAAAATATGAACATACTGAGCCATTCTGTAAATTACATAATTAGAAACGCTATTTTCGTGTTTCTCATTTAGAATGAAAATTCACAGCTGCGGAGCGTCATGGTTTAACAAAATCTCGCTTTGCATGCATCCTCATTAGGAGCCCAATTTCCCGGTTTTACACGTAACTTTCATCTGCGAAATTTCCTTTCTCCGGCGATTTCCCACCGGTGGCTCTTGCTTATTACTCGTACATCCTTCCAGCTTCGTGCTTCCACCGGTATTGCACGCCATGCCGCATCGACGATCCCAATTTCGGGCGATCCTGGCGCGAGCCGGGGAATCGCTGTGCATGGCACATGAAGACGCGCTTTAGCGCGTCCTCCTCAGCTATGACCGAGCTAAAGCTGGCTGAGGGAGGAGGGAGAGGGGAGGGTTGCTTACCAGCCGCGACCTCCTACGGGCGGGAAAGAGGGAGCCCTCGCCGATACTGAGGAGATCAGAGGGAAGTCTGGCTGGTCCGTAATCTGTATCACATCTTTCTCCTTCGCGCGACCATCGTCCCCTCGCTATCTTCGTCTTTCCAAAATCGATTTCGGTTGGTGCGGGGCCGCGCCCAGTGAGCCCGACACAGCGAAAGTTCGACTTGGAGCGAGAGGGTAGGAACGGAGGCTGCTAGGGAGAGAATGACGGGATAAAAGGGGCGGAAGGAAGAAAGGGAGGGATATATGGATGTAAGGAAGGGAGAAAGAGAGAGAGAGAGTTAGCCTCATTTAACCGAGAAGGCTCCTGCCACGTCGTGCGTGCGATACTCCCACCCTTCGTCTCCTTGCCCTTTTCGTGCGGTTCCGCCACCCGCCCAAGGCCGCAAACCGCTCCAAGTTTCACCTTCGGGCTCCTCGGAGATACTTCGTAGGCTTCGTCTAGGAGCGCTTAAGACCCGGATTCGGACGAAAGTTACACGAACGGCGAAAATCGTTTCGCGTTCTTCCGCGTTCGTTTCCTGACAGATCGTAGATTTAGGAAATTCCCGAGAGCAGCGAGATAGAAACATGATATGGAACATTTCGCGAAATTTACATTACGCTACGAAAGCGCATTTAATTATCGTAAAATTAATCTTCCCTTCATGAAATTCAAACCGAGATAAAATTGTGGAAACATTGAAAATAAAATTAATAAGAAAAAAAAAAAAAAAAAGAATAATAGAAAAATTTACAAAAATTATTTTCGAAAATTTATCGCAAATATATTTGAAGATCTCAAAGATTCGATGCACATATAACAAAATACATATACATGTGTAATCTCGCTTCCTTCTTTCTTCGAAGACACGAATATTTCACGACTAAATCGCGTTGGATTCGCAATAAGAAAAAAAGAGTGTGCGGACTCAAGCGAGCGTACGTCTCGCGATGCAGCATGCGTCGTTTTCGCGCTGCTAGGCGTCTATGCACTTGCAGAGCACGCACGCATCGACGCGCACGTGCGAAACCGCGCAAGTCGTTCTTATCTAGCGGCTGTACTCTACCCACATACGTGTTCGCATTCAGCATGTCCTTGCACACGTAACGGGGCACTTCTGCACCGCAGCTTCCGCGCGTATGCACGTTCCGGCGCACATGACTACCCCGTATAGTCGCATTTTCTCGAGCCAATGGCTGTGAAATCGAGCGTTTTCCCCGCTTCTTTCTCTTTCGTCGCGCGCGTCTCCTCTTCCGCGGAATTGCGGACGCACTCGAACTACTACGTCCCCCAAGCGGCTTGTGGAATTCCGTTCGGTTCCTCAGGCATTGCCGATCGACACGGAGCTCGAACTCGGGGAACATCAATTCCGTGCGGCGGAAACGATCGCGCGCTCTTGCAAACTGCATCTTGCCTTGTGTGTTTGCGGCCGACCTCCTTTTTCTAAAAGGAGATCTTGAAAGAAAGGTCGAACTTTTTTTGTCTAACCACAAATAACATTTAAGATTAAAGAAAGAAAGTCGAATGTCGTATTTTCCCCTAACGTCGCTCTCCATCAGCCAGACTCTTGTACATGCTACTGTTTGCAGAAACGCAACTTATTCTGCTGCGCCTGTTTAATGATTTGTAAGCCAGGAAAATTTATCGCAGATCTGCCATGAAAGAAATTGTTTTAGTCTTTTTAAATAGTGATAGCTGAAAGATTTAAAAAGTAATTAACTATTTTACATGTTTTTGGATTGTTAATGATGTTTGTTAATTTTCATTGAGTTTAATTTTTATCGTAACATAATTATATCTGATATAATTAAATATATGTTATAATTAGAAATAGAGAATTTAATATATTATATGTGAGTTTAATTATATTATAACGTAAAAAAGTTATTAAATTTTTTGCTTCTCTTTTGCATTGGTTTTAAATTTCTATAACAAAGAAGAAAAATTTCGTTTTGTTTTTGCTTTTGTTATAATAAAACAGCAAACTGAATGCTTACAATGTCTTTTTTCTACTATTATTATGCTTAATGCTCATTTTACGGTGTGTTCGCTCTTTAACATACTTTAGTTTCTTGGGGACGCTAATCGATAATCAGGGCTCGCTGAGAATTGTCATCAACTTGCACGAATAACTGCCGCGGATGCAAAATCTCGTTGACCCCATTAGTTTAACAATGTTTTTCAAAAAAAGAGGGAAAAAATCCCGCTCAAACCGAGGTTTGCCGCTCTTAATCTTCTTTCGAGTAACCCGATGATTTCTGTACCCGGAAAATACCGCAGTTCTTTTTTACGACCAGCATAACTTCGGCTAAAGTTTAATTAAGTAATGCACTTCCGGCGTTAGCGGCATCGGTATAGCGCGACGCTGACTTCTCGTAGAATTTTTCTTTGCGTGGAAACTAAGTGCCGCCATCGGCCATAACTTGTCGACAAAGAAACCTCGCCAGTCCCGGTTCTTTTCAATGATGACAACTCGAAGAGAAGCCTGAAAAACGTTGAAATCCATCCAACAGAATGTCGCTCTTGAAAATCCGCAGTCATGACTCCCGCGACTACTGTTACTTTATTTTTCACGTAGCTAGAACTCTCCCTCGTCGCACGATTATTCCATTTTTTACAACCGAAAGAATATTCGGCGATTCTATTGCACGGACACATAACTTCGATTATAGTTACGTCTTACATTACGCCCGCGGGCGTAATTGAGACAAGGAAAATTAAAAATTTTTTATCGTAAACTTGCGGCATCCCGTAAAATATCTAATTTCACTGGAAACATTAACTCGACAGTCTTGAACTTATCGCGCGCACTTTACGGCTATAAATATTCAAGAGCAATTAATAACAGCTTTGCTTCGATCGGATTTCGCAAATAGATTTTCATAAACACTTGCATAAATATAATATCAAGTAAAAATATAATAAAAATTGTATAAATACAAATATACAAAGATTGAATCAGTGAGATTTAAGAATATTTAAAGTATTAATATTTTAAATATTATTAATTTCAACGGAATAAATATACAAAGATTGAATCAGTGAAATTTAAGAATATTTAAAGTATTAATACTTTTAATATTCTTAAGTTTCAACCTGGTTCAATCTTTATATATTTATATTCATAGAATTTTTTATCATATTAAAGTGATATAAAGTATTAAGTGTTAATACTTTAAATATAGGATTAAAGTATTAAGATTGAAGTATAAAATTGAAGAAGATTAATGATTTAAAAGTTTAAACTGCTAGACCGAGATTGACCTAAATTGAAACAAATATTTTAATATAATCTTGACGCAAGCTTAATTTAAGTTTTTAAGTGTAAATAAATTCAACGTTGAAAATTAAACAGTTATGACGAATAATTGTCTGCGAAATTGTCGCCGAAATCTGTTGAAAATCTGTTGTAGTGCATCTGGAATATTTTGTACACGAGAAAGACGATTTGATTTCGTACGTCGCGATTTGGGCGCGCGTGCGAAGCGGGCCGAAATCCGATGCGCGAACGCGAGAAATGGGAACATCAGGGAACTGAAAGTACGCCCCGCACTATAGCCGGGGTTATATTTTCAAGCTTGCGGCAGATCTCGCCGATTTCGCAATATACAGCTGCCGGGAGTTTTCCCCCGGTGAGATATAGCGCGCCGTGAAATTGCTCGCGAGCGGCTCGATGACGTATTGCGCGACGACGAACACGCCGGGTATACGCGAGAGTTTTGCAATACGAGGCAGCCGGCTGCGAAAGCATTACGGTATGCGAATTCGACGACACACAGGAAAACTCCTACTTGCCCCCTGACCCCTTTTTCGACCCGGCGTTTAATCGATGTTTTTCAGGCGTTGTATCAAGGTGCGATATTTAGCTTAGCGTCAAAAGAAACGAAAAAATTATGTCTTTTTTTCTCGTTGCATTGTATAAAGTATTTCACAAAATCAGCGTCTCGTTTTTAACGGGAAAGTCGTTAATAATTTTTTTATAGAAAATTATTTACAAACTTATTAATATTTCTTTAGAAGTTTTAATTAACAATTTTGAAAACTCAGAAAAAAATGTAAGAAAGAGAAACTGAGAATAATATTTGATTAAAAATTTTCTTTAAAAGAAAGTGTTATACTTGGAATGAGTTTATTACGAGGAAAATTTTAAGTAAGAAATATAATCGTAAGTGGTTTGAATTAAACAAATTTTATTATTTTAGACCACAACTAAGTATATGTAGGTGAAAGCCAGCACAGAATTCTTTTTTTACACCCTCTAGACACTTTATTCATGTCAGGCTTATCGATCTCGGCAAGTTGCCGCATTATTACGCACACGCGTTGTAGGTGAGCCAACTATAACGGGTACAATTACACGATGTTCACTTTACGACGTAGTTTGAATCGCTTTTAATGCGCGCTCACTAATTGGCCGCAGGTGCACACCTGAGCAAGTCCCCAAAGAGGAACCACGTTGGAAACGTGCAATATAAGCATGTTTGTAAGTGCATAAGCCGGTCGGCACAATGTTTACGAAACAATGGTTGTTTTGCAGGAACAGCGAGTTGTTTTAACTAGTATATGCAATAACATGAAAGGTGTTTTTTTTTACCCGTAGGATGTACATTTCAAAATATACAGGGTTTATCGCGAACCAACTCTTCTGAAGAATCTGCTTTTAACGAGTGATACGATTAATCTGGGACATTCTATATATTTCAAAGCTAGAAGTCTTGCACCGTGTAGCTATTTAATTTATAAGTAGCTAAAATAATAAAGAACAGGTGTCATATCTATTTTCAGAAAATTATTATTCATAAGTTTGCTCATAAGAAAGATATTAATTTCGTAATTATTAATTAATTTAGCAATTATTTGCTTACTAGCAAGTTATTTATTGATTTATCCAAGAGCAGCATTGCAGGAGTCAGATTCCGAAGTTTACGACATAAAGTCGTGCCGGTGGTATCCTATAATGCTCAGACCGGCTGACCGGCGTGGCGTTTGCACGTGGTCGTTTTCCGTCTCGCGTGTAATGCGGTCCTTTGTAGGTTGGCCCTGGCGCTCCGCTTCGCTTGATTATTAATTATTATTGGAAGGCAAATGTAGCGTGACCGTTGCGCGCAGTAACGATCGATAATTCATGCACGACACTGCGCCGCGCTCCCGAAGAGGATTAATTCGGGCAAGCGACTCTTCGGACGAGGCTTTGCCTTTATCATCGCGGTCGCGCTCGTCGATTTTCCTTCGAGGCGTTCAACCTCCTTGTATTTATAAACTTTTCGCCGTTCGAAGCACTCGCCGCGGTTAACCGACAGAAGGACGACGACAGACCGCCGGTGAAACTTCTCCGAAAGATATCGACATCGAGGTAGGACTCCTCGTCGTCGTCGGCAGGACGATAGAAACTTTGTAATTTCGGACGTGCTCCAGTTTGCTCGCTGACGACTTTAGCCGAGCTATTGCGATCTCGAGAAGATACGGTCCTGAGGACTGTTATGCGCCAGTATGAAAAGTTTTGCGCGACCGGTTATTAATGGAAGAAATACAGCAGTGCTCTCGCGAAGAACAATTTCGCGACTGCTTTTGATTGTGCCATCTGCTGAAATGTTGAAAATATTTCACAATCTCTGAAGGAACCTTCTTGCATATACATAAATCTTGTGAAGAAACTTTCAAAGTTGCATTATATTAATGCAATATTTTATATAATGTAAATCATTTTTATGATTATTATCTCTTATTCTTACTTTTCTATTTTAATACATGTTTTTCAAAGTTTTTTAAATATGTCATTATCAAGATATCACTATTTAAATTTATTGTCTGCAACTTTGTCATGATTTCTAAAACATGTAAAAGGATTAAAATGCGATAAAGCGTTATTAAAAACTTTTATACAATATTTCTGGTATACGCGAGAAATTGCTGACGTTTATCAAGTCATAAAGTGAACTTAATAAAAATCCGCTTTCATTCGGCGCTGCATTAAGGAGAGGAATATAAGGAATCGCTCGAAGGGCATCTTCCTCAGAGGTCTCCAATAAATTGCAAGTTCGATAGTACCCGCGGCACATTTTCTCGAGTCTTCACCGTGTGTCTAAGAAGAGCGGTGAAGCGGGAAGGGAGGTTTCGTCCGAGTCAAAATTATCGTTTTCATAACTCTTCGCGCTCAAAGAGGGTGGACCGGCCGATGAAAATATGCCGCTGTTACGGGAGGATTAGCAAGGATTAGCCGGGAGATTTAGAGTCATCTGGGGCTGGGCGCTCGCTAAATGTCTAATCCGGAAATATGGTTGTCTTTGCTGAGAATTCCGGTAGGAAACGCAAGGGGGGGCACGCGCGCGAGCGACGGAATTCTCGGCAGCAGCGTTGGATAATCCGCGGCCTGCACTAAATTTCACTTTGCGACGTTACCTCGTATTACGAAAACAGATTGCGGAACAGTAGCTCCTCGCTCTTTTGATCCGACGCTCCGCATGAAGACGGAAGAAATGCGTCGTAACGATGTTTTCACCGAGTCAACGTCGTTAGTTTTGCTGCGGGTACCATTTTACATTTATTTCGCGATTCATTTCGCCAAGTGCTCACGATTACGTGTGCATACATCACGGAACTTTTCCACCAATCTTTAAGATGAAATATTCAAATTAATTTTTTAAATATTTTTCAATCAACGTAAATCTGCAGGAATTGAATATTATACTGTATGTGAATTAAATATTACTGTGTCAGTGAGTTTAGTTTTTTAATGAATTCTTACTTGATTATTGCGAGAAAATCATAAATAGATTTATGAGAACAATTCCGTAATACAGTCATTATTATCGCTTTGTTTATCGATATTTCTATATGTTGCAACATTTGTTTCGTAACTTGACAAGAGCATTTACTTTTTGAAAGACGAAGAAAGCAGTAATTGTGTTGTTACTTTGCACATTAATGGAAGAGTTCTTTGATGTAAAACAACATCGCTTGTAAAGGCTGATTGTCGTGGAAAAGATACCGAAGAATTATTATTAACAGAATAAAAAAAAGAAGAAAGGAAAAGTTCTTGAAAGGAATAATAAGTTGACATTTCAGTGGCGTAGTACGATATTTTTATACGCGTTTATTTGGTAGTCGATGTAATTTTTAAAAAATTCTTAAATTATTTAAATTTTAAAATTTCTTTTATTCGCGATTATTACGTATTTAGCATGATAATCAAATCGTTATGGGACTTTTTTCTCAGACAGTTTTTGTATTATAAGTTAATTCTTAATTTATCATTTAGTTATAGCAAACAGAAAAAAGAAATATGAATTTTAATATTCGGGTTACACGATCTTTTTTATTCTCCGCATTATAGAATAATATCAAAAGCAAAAAATTTGCATTTGCTACTGTACGTTTGTATTTTTATGTTTCTTTATTTAAAATATTCTAGTGTATACAAAATATGTTGCATATTTATTATCCAGAGGTACAATATCGCAGAAATTACGCAGAAACATCTGACTGCATAAAGGATCTTCGCCAATAGGGAATGCCAAAGCATGGAAAAACTGGAGCGAAAATTTCGGAAAATTCTCGTTAAGATGATAATGTACCGTGAAGTGCATCGAGCATTGCTGTACGGTTGAAACGCCGTCAGGGTGTAAGGGATGCGGTTTACAATATCTGATATTCTAACGCAATATTCCAGGTTTCTGTGTGTGATCCAGATATGCGGAAACACAACGAACGATATAATTCCGCTACACCGCTTCACCATTAGTTTACGATCCCCATGGGCATACGAAGGGTTGGGCGCGATGTTTATGGGCCCTGGTAACAGAGAACCACATAACGTAGCACCCTCTTCAGAACTGCCGGCAGAAAGTTATAATTGCTGTATGTTAACGGACGGTCCTGACGACAGGGACGCTGACCGCGTTTTTATGATACACTAGCTACTGGTTTTTACCAGTCTTCCTCCCTTAAGTATAAAAATATAAAACAAAATTTAAAAAAAAAAAAATCGACAAAAATTAAAGCAAGTGAAATTAAAATCAAACACCTCATAATTTTGACGGAAAAAATGTAATGTAGAAAATTAAAATGTAGATTACTTCGGTGTTGTCGATTTATGAAAGTGAAATTATCATTATCTTTATCTAGCAGAAACTTTAATTTGAAAACTTCCCGAATTAGATCAAAGAATATTAATTTTTATTGATTCTGGAGCTTTTTTTAAATAAGTTGTAATACCATAATGTATTTTTAATAATAAAAATTTTTATTTTATGAATTATACAGAAAAGGAAAGTTTACATCTTTTTACAATAATCGTTATTTTGGGCGCTTGCAAAATGTGCATAGGATTCTCATAAATCACAAATGCCGAGCCCACCACAAGGCTTAATGAGTCGCCGTATCGACGCGGTTTTCCTCTCGCTGTGTCCCGCGTCCTCCGGTTTCCTCCTCCGACGGAGGGAGGGAGGGCTTTCCCAACTACTCCCCAAAGACTATAGATTATTGCAACTTCAGACGCGCAAGGGATGGAATTAAAAACTTCTGCCGACTCCTGTCGGGAGTTACCTGTGGCTGACGGATAGAGCTTTAATTGGCTTTGTGTGGAAAAGTTTTAATGAATATACGTGGTACTTCGGTACATTAGCGTTTTATCGGCGTGTGCTCTTATTGTCATCATTGTTCGCTGTTTCGACATAGTATTTCTGCAGGCGGTGCAACCATGCAGTCCAGTACCGCTGCAGTGTATTGTCGCACACCTCATGTACTGTCGCTGGTGTGCCGCACGTGTAAGCAATCACGAGTAATCCACGTTTTATCTGTAGAATCAAGAGATATGGCCAGCTATAGTATTGTGACAGAAGGATTAAAGCAATACTGGAATGTCTTTCAATAATGAATAATCGTTAAAAGTCATTACGAACGATAACATTATTGTAATTCGTTACTTTTTATGTTTTCAAAAAATATTAATAGCGATAATTTTTTTACTAAATGCATCTGATAAATAAATTATAGCAAATCAGTGAAAGTGGTCCAAAAACAGTGAAAATTAGTTTTTCTAACAAAAAAATTATATCTATATTTTGTAAAAGATTTCGATAAAATATTCACCACAAAGGGATACAGATTGGAAGCATTGATAGCTCCGATGTATGCAGCAATTTGTATAGGCCCATCGTATGTTTGCTTTAAATCCAATTTTTTCTTATCTGACTTTTTCCAATCAATTACGTAATTTTCGCCCCTATAAATTTAGTATGCGTGAGAGAATATTAAGTGAATATAGAACGCTTTAAATTTTTTTTCACTTAAAAAATTTGTAAATTGAAATTGTCAAAGTTTACAATTAAGCCGCACAAAACAGCCAATTTATCAATTTATTTTATTTATAAAAAGTTAACTACCAATCATGTGCTTTAGTGCAAAAATTGAAAAAAATTGCAAAAAGTGAAGTTAATTGGTTTGGCCTTTAAGCAGCTTAATTATTTTGCATATATGTATATACCCAGTAAACAAAATGTTAATAATGTTGACTCATTAACAGCAACTTTAATTAATTTGATCAAATTTGTTGTCAATTAGCGAACATTACTGACATTTGGATATACATATTTTGTAAAATGTACAATATATAATAAATCTGAGATAACTCCATTTCTACAAATATGAATTCAAGAGATGAAAAATATATAATACTGAAACATGAACATACATCTATTTACATTAAACAAAATTTTTTAAATGATTTTTAGGATTGTAAAATAAAGAATTGCATCTTTAGAAATCAGACAGTGACATCTGCTGTGCATGTCCCGTTTGGATCTTTATCTAGAAATAGAGTTTACCTTCGATGGGGAAACAAAATACCTCTTTTACCTGTAGGAGGCTACACAATCGATTATGCCCTTGTAACGCAATTTTGTGTGAGCCACGTGCGTCTCGACAGCTTTTACATAGCGCACATCCTCCAAAACGTGTTGAACACTTTTAAAAACTGGTTCGATTCTTGAAGGAACTTCATAGTCTTTTTCCAGCAAGTTGTGCATTATACACGAATGTAAAGATGCTCCATCTTCTAATAATGCTGTGTATAATCAAAAGTAAATAGAGATTTATTTCTCATATTTATTCAAATAATTTTTAATAAATATCCAAAAAATATATTTCATATTTCAATGTTTCACAAAACAATTGAATACCTTTCTGATATTTTTCAAATCCTTCTTGTCCAAGTTGATTTATCATTCTTTTCTTCCATGCCTCTAAAGCTAGTTTCGATTCTAGTGGCATAGTTTCTGTGAGAATTCTAGTTACACTGGGAAATTTTATTGTTTCTGGATCATCCATTCCAGAAATGGAGAATATTTCTGTCGATTCTGTGGATGATTCTTGTTTGCTGCCCATTATTGGGAAAGATAGCAGATTCTTTATAATAATGTCAGATAGACTTTTAGAGGACACATACTTAATAGATGTATTTTTAATATCAGATGTATTGGAATTTGAAGCATTCTTATGAATACTGCTACTTTCTATAGGCATATCTTGATTAAAATGTGAAGACTCTGTTATAGAACCAACTTTATTGTGATTATTATTCATATCTTGAACAGTTGACAATTTGGAATTAGTAATTGAAAGTCTTATTTTTTGGACTTGATTATACTTAAAATGAGAAATCGTTTTTACATTTTCGTCAGTTGAACTTTTGTTAAACTTTGTCAAAAGCTTTTCTTCGCTGTCATTAGAATTTGATACGTTTTGTGATTCTAAAATAATTTTTTTCAGATTATTGCCAGAATTTTCCATAACCCATGAAAATTCTGTATCTATGTCATTTGATTTTTGCTGGCTAATTTTTCCTTTCTTTTCCAATTTTAGTCTTTTCTTCTTTTCGGCTTTTGTTTCAACTAATGTACCAAACACTGATTTATATTCTTTCATCAACTTTTTTATTTTATCAGCTTTTGAAGATTTTCTTCTAACAGATATTTGGTACATATTTCGTGCAAATGTTGAATATAAAATATACTTGAAAATTCTCAACATAGTTGTTTTCTTATAGATTAATGTGTAGTTGCAAATTATTTGTATATTTAAATGATCATTTGTCGCCAGTTCTGTTAACAATTAAATATAGTATAAACAAAATAATGCAAAATATAAAATATAATATTATTTTTTATTAAAACACTGATAGAAACGTTGATATTTGATTGATTAAAAAAGAAGTTAGTAAATTTAGCAATGAAAGATATTTGTTGTACCTCTTTTATTGAAATAGTTTTATAGTTTCATATAAGTATATAATTGCCGAATATGAATAAATATATAATTTTTTGCCGACTTATTAAACGTAAACAAAACTTACCAGGGAAAAAGCCGTACGTTTTTTTGACTGATTATATATGCCGTACAAAATTTTCGTATATAAATATATAAAAACCAAATTCTTACAAGATCATTACGTTTTATGGCACAAAAATAATATAATTTATTATTATTTAACACTGTAATATATGTGCAGTGTTCAACTAAACAAATCAAAAGGTTATGTACTCATGACATGCGTGAATAGCATCTTCTCGACATCTACCGCTGCTTCCATACACTTTCTATAGTTATCAGAGCCAACAGCTGTTTCCCGCGGTTTATTGATTCGTATTGAATACTGCTACCTACATGTATTTTAGTATATGAACTATTACGTGTTTCTTTGACACTGTCGATAATGATACCGCTATTAATACATATGTTTAAACTACATTTATAAATTTTGCATCAAGAGTACACTTGTGTGTATAAAATAAAATAATGTAGTTCTAATTCTAAAATGGACGAAATTATCAAGATTTGAACATTTGATAATTTAAAATAATTTTTATTTTGAGTAATTAATTAACTTTTATATTTATTTATCTATTATTTTATTTAATGTTTTATAATGATTGTTATATTTTAATAAATTACTTACAATTTTTTTATATTTTATTTTAATCTTTAATATGTTTAATGTTTTTATTTCTATTTTGTTACTTTTGTTGTTACTTATTTTTTGTTTGTAATTTGCGAATTATTTTGCATCTATGTATTTAATATGTTTTTAAAATATGAGTTTATAAAATTAGCTGAAAACGTTATAATTTTCTGCAATTGTGCAAATATTCTGCAAATATCAGAAGATTGCGTCAAGTATTACAAACTGCACACATTCTTATGCATTCGGTTAAGTTTAATGAATGAAGAATTCCGGATTTGCACAATCGAATCATAGACTAAACAATTTTATGTCCATTGATTAAATCTAATTTTACCTGAGTATTCCGGGGAGCAATAAGATGTATTGATATATTATCGGCCATCATAGTAACTGGTGCTACAGGTTCATTTCGCAATAAGATCTGCAAGGCTGAATCTGAAATAAGTTGCGTATTTTATCTCATTAATTTGAATTGCTTACTATTAAAAGACGTTGCATTTCAGAAGTTACATATTTATGACGATCTTTTACGGATATCGAATTTCATGGATGTCGTGCTATTTAAAGAAATATTTACTCATGTTTATTCTTTGCATATACACGCAACTATAAAATTATAGCTAGGAAAAGATTATTAATTGATGAAAAAACGTCTAAATATTTTTAAATATTTTTGCATATTTCAGATCCTTTATAAAAAATAAGGTGTCTGAATAAATTTACAGATATGTATATATATTTAATCATAGCACGTTTATTATTACCGTTATTTTTTTTTTTTTTTTTTTTTTATATTTTATGAATGTATAAGATTATATATTTGTATAAAAGATTCACGATTTTTTTAATAAGAAAAATTATATATAATTATATAATTATCATAATTAAATTAACTTTTATATACAATATAATTAATTATCTATAAAAACATATATAATTAACTTATCATACAATTAATTTTTTCTTAGCTTGATGCCAATCATAATAAGATGCTCATCATTATAAGATATTTTTATATAATATTTTTTTTCTTATTCATAATTGGGAAATTAAAGTAAATGAGTTGAATAATAAACTGAGATGTCCATGAACTAATTAGCATCAGAAAAATAACAGATGGTGCAGAGTAATAAGAGAAACGTGTATCCGAAACTTTTACCAATGCTGGCACTTACATCCGGTACCGATCTTGATCTATTCATGCCGATATCCGCGATTTCCCGCGTAGATGTAGTTGGTCAAGCGGGGTGTGCCGGTGCAACCCTCTCATTGCGCTCGCTTTGCACAACAGCCGTTCGCACGCGACCTTTGATGCGATAAACCATTCTCCCCTCCCTCGCAAAAAATTAGCGTTATGACGTGCTTTATTGACGTGCATTGATAGTAAGACTATCGCGCGCTGTTGTAAGATCTTACTAGCCTTACGGCCCTTTCGAAGACTCGAAGGTGTATCCCCTACTCTCTTTCTCAAGATTAACGAGCCTTTAAGATTTTTTTTTGCTAATTTAATAACGGCCTGCTGTCGAATCGAGTTCATGGCAGTTCATAAAACGGTGATTATTCCAAACGCCGACGTAACAGAAAGATAACGCTTGCATCAGACAATGATAAATGGTGTTGTTAATTTTTTTAGCAGTTAATTCTTTATTTCATTGTTTAGTCAAAAAGAATTTTTTTGTGCATTTTAATATATAAATTAGGAAGTTTGTAATTAAAAATTAATTTTGAAAAATATATTTAGCTAACAATAAACTTGAAAATAACTTTTTTGAAGAGAACAAATTTTTGTGACAATTTTTTTCTGGTGAAACATTTCAAATTTTAAATGCTAAATTTTTTTTATTTTCTTATCGTCTTATTTTTTCCATTGCTTCAGTCGTAAAACGTTAATAATAAGTTGCAACACAAGGAAAGTGCAAGAGGCAAATTGTACAGAAAAAATATCTTCGTGTTTTTATATAACGTTGCAATTGATAATCAGCAGGACTGCGAGTGAAAGTTTCGTCATTGCTGAAATTTAAGATGTACTGAAAAAACATATCGTTATGTTATATTAATGAATCAGGATGGATATTGATGATTGCATTGTTGCGCATTTAGATTGAGAAAATTATGCTTATATGATATATTTTTAATATATGCAGTTGATATATTAGAGACGTCATATGATATCTTTTTTCTATTGACGAGCATTTCTTTTGATTAATTAATTAATTAATCATTGACTAACTCTGAGTTAGCAATCGTCTTTTTAAGTTATCCACTATCTATAATGTAGACAGAATAAGAAAATTTAACCGATATAATAATAATTATTTTAGAAGTCCAAAAATTAATATAATTGTAGTTTTAATAATGAGAAGATTAAAAGTTTAAGCTTAACACGATAAATATTGAATTTACACGGAGACTATTTTACTTTATCTAACAGAAAAAGTACGATACTATATGTGTACTACAAATGACAATATAATTATAAGTAGTTTAAATCATTTATTTATTTAACTCATTCGTAATTTTGAATCGTTCAAATTCAATTTAATGAGAGATATGAAAAGAAATATTGATATATTCTATATTCAACTTTTATCTACTTTACGGAAAATATGTGTTGATTCTCTTTGAATAACCGATCGATCGATTCTTGATTTCCATCGACGTAAATGATGTTAATGTCGATCGCCCGATCTAACAAAGAATTTTCGTGACGAGTACGATAGAAAAATCATTTTAGAAAGGCGTATTAGGCACGCGTACCTCTACCTTCTTACTTCTATAGACTATCACGCTAACTGCTCTTACATCTCTTTCTGCATGTGTGAGTGCGTGAGTCGCGTAAATGTGCGATACATATACACACATATAATTCGTCTCGGTGAGATTCAATACTGTGAGAAAAGACTCCACCGGTATAAAAAGGGGTGTGTCTTGTGAAGTCAGCATCAGTTTCAATAGTGACTTCTGCATCGTCGCATCATCGTCGTCACCATGAATGCTGTAGTAAGTAATTTCAATTTTTCTTCAAGAGTATAACTAAAAATGTTATTATCTTTGCGCATAAAATTTCCTCCAAATGTATGAAATATCCGCAAATAATAGTTTGTGAATTATTTCTTTATCTTATTGTTAAAATTTCTTGCAATACATATGTCTCATACAATTTGTTAACTCTCTAATGATTGTGACGCTAAAATTTTTTTTGTAAATTCTAAAAAGTTTTCATATATATATACGCGTTATAATAGTAATTATGTTTTTTTCATCATTTTTTTAATGTATAATGAGATCGAAGAGAAAAAAATATATTTTTCTTACATTTAAATTCTCAGTGAATTAGCATTGAGAGCGAACTGTTTTAATATGATGAGTATTTAGTTTGATGCATTTTAAAATTCTAAAACAAAAATTTTCCAGATTTTGTTGGTTACTCTTGGCTTGGCAATGCCCATTTATTGTCAGGAGACGCAGGTAGAAAAAAAACAAGAAAAAAGAGGTGTTCTTAATTCTGGTTACGGTGGATATGCAGGAGGTTTAGCTGCAGGAGGTATCTATGTAAAATTGCTTGATTTATGAGCAATTCATATCTTGGACTTTATAATGTTCCGTATTAATGCTTCCATTTGATTTCGATTTTTGCGCCCAAATATTTCACGTTCAGTGATTTGCGCGGATCCACTTTGTTCACAAGTCATGCGAAACGCCTTTCTAATTTTAGGCTACGGAGCCGGTTACCTTGGTGCTGGTTCGGGTTATTCTCTGGGTCATGGCATTGCGTCTGGCTATGGGTACAGCGCACCCATAGCGTCCCATGGCTATAATGCATATTCGTCGAATCGTCTCGGCGGCCTGGGATACGGTGGTCTAAGACAAGGTTACGGAGGTCTCGGTTACAGCGCGGGACTTGGACTTGGATACGGTCCGAGCATCAGATACAACACGGGTCTCGGATACGGCGCTGCAGGATTGGGATACGGTGCGGGACTCGGATACGGTGCGGGACTCGGATACGGTGCGGGATTGGGATATGGAGCGGGACTGGGACAAGGTCTCGGAGCCGGTTTTGGGGCCGGTTATGGCAACGGATGGTGACGACACAAGCAATAATAAATAATTGACGTTGCGAAACACCGATATGACTTCGGTTTCCTCTATCGACGCTGTACCCTTTTTAAATATTTGTCTTCAAGTTTTGTACTTTGTAATTTTTTAAATAAATTTTGTATTTTTTAATAATCATAGTCTTTTTCTGTGACCTTTGTTGTAGCGAAAGGAAGGTGTGTTTTTTTATAAGCATGATTTTCGAATTTGCATATATATTTTTATTTTTATTTATATATGAATCAATTATTAAGCAAAATTGAGATAATAATTTTTATTTTATTTAATAAATTGATTGATATATAAATAAAAATAAAAATATATTGAGATATGAAATATTATCTTAATTTTATTTAATTTTGTAATTGTTTTTATATTCAAGAAACATTATTATTATCATTTTATTATTATTTTTTAAAAATATTTATACTTTTAAACTTGTTATGCAATGTGTTCGTCACACACACACATGTTCTTTGCCTTCAAGTATATAACATAGAAAACATATTTGAATAAAATATTTTTGTCTGAATATAAGACAGAATACAAATTCAGAGTAAACAAATTGTAAACAAAAATTTAATTATTTTTGCGGTAGAATTGATCGGCAAGTAGAATTTCTACTTTATGTACGTATCTTGTCATATAATAGTTTGCCTTTTCGTCACTAGGCACCGCTAAGTGAACATCAGTGAACACAAGTTATCATATCAGATGAGGTTAAATTATTGTAGAAAAAGTTAGTTAATTACGTTAATCATGAATGCCTTAGCCAGGAGCGTTATAAACATAGCGAAAACTTGCATAGCAAGTTCTATCCAAGGTACTGTTACCACACGACATAACATTATTATTTTTTTGGTTATCTAACCTCAAATGTAACATCCAATTTGCAATATATTGTCAACATAATTATCTTAATAACGAGAAATTTATTGGTAATTTTTAAGCGAGGTATTTATTTTTGAAATATGTATCAGAAATATTTTATTTTATTGTTTATATTTTTTAAAGCTATTCTGGCTGTTTATAAAGTCTGACCATTTCATTAATTTATTCTAGGTAGCAAATCAAGTTTAACAAAGTTCTATACAAATCATTATATTCAAGGTAATACATAATATTAAATAGTTTATTCGAATAATGAATTAAAATCTTATATTCGCTATTAACAGGAAGTATACTAAGCGCTACAGGAACATGTGTGAATGCAACGGTGCGAGGTAATAAAATGTATATATTTTTATAGCAATCACAATTATAATAGTTTTTAATTTATAATGAAAAGTTAGTCTTATTGGGTCTTACCGGGTGACCAAATGATTATTAAAGATGATTTTTAAGTATTGATATTTGTATGTAAATTACATGTACATTTTTGTGTTATTGATCATTTACTGTTTTAGTCTTTTGGTTCTCTCTGCCAGTAAATTGCTAATTTAATATTAAAGAAAATAGTTGACAAGAAGTTGTTATTTATAAAGCCTATTTTGTGAAACTAGTCAATTAAAGTCACATCTAATTGATATCATTTTGATTTATGTAATAGATTTATGTTATCTAAATATCTATCTATTATATAATATACATATAATTTTAGATAAGATATCTTATTTTCTCTTATTGAAATAATTGCATGATAAGTCTACTTTGTTTATTTCATAATTTGATTTTTTAACCCTTTGCATCTCAAGCTTTATAGTGCATACTAAATGTATGTCATAGTAGTGGCTTCAGAGGACTGCAAAGGGTTAAACAAAATTTACATTATTTTGAATTATACGAAAAACATTCTACAAATCATAAATATCTTGGTTTACGCAGCTGATATAAATTTTAAAGTGCAAATTTAAATAGCAATTTGAAAATAAAAAATCGAGATGAAGATTGAAATAAAACAAGTCAGTTTGGTGATCTATTTACGTGAAATCTATTTATGTGAAATCGTGTGAAATATCCGGGGCATTGTGCATAACTAGGCTGGTTCTCTCAAAGATCATTTGTACAGGCGCCTTTCGTAGAGATACATATCTCCGCGGTTTTCTCGGCTTTAGCGGGCGAAAGGAGCGATCGAAGGAAGTTGGTTAAATTTCCCATCGCGCGTGGCATTCTTCCGTTGTGAAAATATGTGCACCCCTCACCTCTTTGATCCTTAAAGGCAGAGATCTCGAAATACGAAAAGGGATCCATTCGGCCACTTCGCAAGAAAGGGCTCGCACAGCGTAAAGACGACGTTCTCGTGACCAATAGCGAAAATCGCTGGGAATTGAGGGGGGTGACGTGTCCATTTGCGGTTGACCAGTTGTCACTGGGGAGATCAGCGTAGGAGAGAGCGCGTGTTTTCCCCTTTCCGTTTTTCTCGCAACCCTAAAGGGCGGATCCGTGAACTATTCATGACACATTCGTGAGAGCGTTCGCAAACGACGACTTATGAGAATTGAAGGTTCTGCGTTTCGTTAATTTCATAAATCACTAATTTTATTTGTATCCATTCTACCATGCCGTTTATAATTAATTTATATAATCGTTCCTAAAGTAATATTATCGATTTGTTTAATGGCAAGCTTTATTTCATTTCGAAAATTTATATTTACTTCCAGATTTTCAAATAACTTGTACAACATTTTTTTATCTACGTTTAGCTATTGGTATTGGAAGGTTTATATTTTTAACATTTTTAATCCATCTGTCATGATTCAATTACATTACGCTATATATTCCGCAAAAACAATTCCGAATTGAATGATTGAAAATTAAAAGTTGCTTATACATTTTTAACATAAAAATGTTGTCAAATCGCAAGTGTCTATACATTTCTTATCGCAATTTAAGAAACAATTGTTTTATATATAAATTTTGAGTATCAAATGTAATTAAAATTAATATAATATGATAAATATCGATTTATTATTAATCTATAGTTTTCAAATACCACGGTATAATTATTATACAACCATCTTAAGAGAAGGAATCCTTAAATCCGCATTTTTTTTGACCGTAAGATCGTAACCATAACAAGGATGAATGAAGGTGAAAGAACGACGTGCGACTATGCAGTAAAAGCGTAACAGTAAGATTGAAATTTTCGCAATGTAATCTTGCGTATTCATCTCTGAAGAAAAGGGTTTGCTTTCTGTGAATAATGGTTCTTCCTGCCTTAGTTAAACCTAAGTTAGGGTTCAGGGATTAGCCAGTGCCCAGCTTTGGACATCTGTCGTATTGATGGACCGTGGTCAGTCAGATCGAAATGAACAACAATGGTACAGTCTTCTTCAACAGGCCTTGAATGTGTTGAATCGCGCGGCAGATCGAAAAATCTTACAGGCAGATCGAGAAATTGTCACATCTGACATTTCATTTCGAAGAATGATCGCTTCATTTTTTCCGACCTTACTGTCATACGACTCTCGTTTTAAAAATTTCTAAAAATGTGAATGGGTTTTTTAAATTAAGATATCTTTCTATCAAATTTATTGACACTCTAGAAAGTATAATATTATCTAAATTAATAATAAACAGCATGGTAGAATAAAACAATAAAATTAATAATTATGAGCAATATACAAAATACGTTTATATTAAAATTGAATCTTCTAATTGTGTGTACAGCTCAAGATCTTTTAAAAAATTTCAAAATTTTTATCTGCCTCAAAAGTAAAACAAATTTTTAAAAATTACGTGGTTTAAACTGATAAAAATTAATTGTGAGTTATTAGAGATTGCAGATTATTCACGAAATTCATCAAATTTATGACGAAATACGTTCAGCAAAATACTGAAAAAAACTTTCAGACATATAATATTTTTGAAATGTCAAATGATGATGTTTATATTGCTAATGCGCCTTTCTTATTTCTTCCTGTCGGTATCGTTTCATTTTTTGAAAACATTCATTATTTTCAAGAGACGGCTTTTGGGCCAGGTTCAAAATTGGATGGCTGCATGGGGTGCTAAACTGACGAAATAATAATTTAAGCAACAAGGGCGATAAGTGCATTTTAATGCTCTTATGTCCGCTCTTTGTCGAGAATAATAAGTTTGGAGATCGAGATGAAGTTGAGATCTTCAATATTATCTGGTAAATCACACTTAACGTTCGAGTTGCTTATAATATTTCTTGCACGCTTGGACATTTTTATACGTTTACGAGTTCTGGTATATCGAAAATTATTTGACATCTTTTTAATCGATCAATGTTATAGTTTTTAGTAAAGCTACAATCAACACACACATAACCGATTACTGTCAGTAATATTAATTATAGTCAGTAGTAGACTGTGTGATCTCAAATTTTTATCTCAAAATTGACTGACTTGCCCGGCGGCTCTCTAAGCCTTCGGGCCTGTTCAATGCTATTCATCAAATCTCAGAAATCACAAGCACGTATTAAACTGAAAGTAGTTCAACTAGTTTTTCTTTTGTAATTTTCTTTGTCA
Organism: Linepithema humile; assembly: GCF_040581485.1. Classification (NCBI taxonomy): domain Eukaryota; kingdom Metazoa; phylum Arthropoda; class Insecta; order Hymenoptera; family Formicidae; genus Linepithema; species Linepithema humile. Next base: position 8,054,395 of record NC_090130.1, on the reverse strand, counting down.
AAGTTTGCTCTATTTAAACTGAAAAAATTTAGGGAAAAATTACTTAAGTTCCCTAAACTTTTTAAGTTTAAATAGAGCAAACTTTCACAAAGACAGAGCCGCTCTTCTTTAAGATTGATGATCTGTTGTAATGTCCCATGAGGATTCTCTGCAGGAGATTTTTTGTGGTCAGACATTACACATTTTCCAATTGTGTGTTCCAAAGAAATTCTTTCTTTTATCTAAACACGTTTCTCTCGTATTGCATGTTTTTTCCGAAAACGAGAAAGATAAATACGTGTTACAATTTTTTCGTAGTTCCACGTTTTTATAGTAAAGTTATACTGTATTCCATGAGAGAATTATTAAGCACGGTTTGCGCATTTAATAGTAAAGTGAGAGGAAAATACAAGTTGCTTAACACTTAGCATTTACTAGCACACATATGCAAGAGAATAAGGAGAGAATACCATTTTTTTCTTAACTATAAACCCATTTGCATTAACATCAATTTGACGTGAATACGTCGGTATCGTTTATCACGCGATGTTTACCATCCAGTGGGCGGATTCTAAGGAAGGCTGGAATTTAAGCGTAATTGCGAACGAAAGTCAAGTTCTTTTCTAGACTGTTCTTTTGTAGACTGTTAATATTCTAGTAAAATCAGATATACGGAATGAAAGATTACGTTCAGTTTTGCACGTCAGTCTTTGTTGAAATCTATTTGAAAATTCGTTAAAAATTAATTTTTTTTAATTTGTTTAAAATGTAGATAGTTCCAAATTCTGACTGATGTTTTTTTACAGTATTTTATTCCATTTTTATCTATATTAGATCTATTTTATTAGGTTTATCTATTCTTTGCTTCATAATTTCGTAAGAGATATGCACATGAACTTGGCGCGAGATATTACTTCTTGATATGATGCTTTTATTATCGCTTTTAAATACGAGACGCACATTATTGCTTTTATACAATATTAATAATATATAAGATAATACATAAAAAGATCAGATATATATAAGATGTCCGATTTTAAATAATGCATCTAAATATTCTGAAAACGAGACACTTGAAAAGAAAAGTTTTAAATGAAAATTGTGCTGTTGGCAAAGAGACAACCATCTTATATTTCTCTGCAAATGCATAACTTTAATCTGGAAATTTTTTCCCAAAAGTCTTTTATTTTAAAAATATTTCGATGCTTTATTTAAAATGAGACATCCTGTATAATGATATTTTTCAGCCTTGCGTTCTCGAGCGATTTTGAAATTATAAGAATGTTTTTCGTAATGTGATGATTGCATAAAAATTATGTTGTATTGATTAATATTTGAATCTAAAATAAGTTTGAACACAATTATATTAATCACGTGAAAAATGAGCTCGATAGTTCACACGATTTCGATATTAGGATAGTTTTTTTATCAAAATTATTTTTTACGTCAATACGGGAAACGATTACATGATCATTCATACATCTAGGGATAAATCTTTTGGGACAAATAAGATTAGGAAGCACATTATGGCAAATGCACAGAAGAAACAGACCATACAAAAGACCCAAGCCTTCGAAGAATCCGTTTGGCGGTCATCCATTCATGAAAGGTGTAGTTTTAAAGACGGTCATTAAGAAGCCAAAGAAACCTAACTCTGCTAATCGAAAATGCGTCATTGTAAGATTATCAAGCGGGAAAGAGATGGCGGCATATGTTCCTGGTACGATGATATTTTGTGTTTGCAGCTAATTACTGATTGATTTATCTCTGTAACAGAAAGATGTATGTTATGTGAGAAGCAGATAACGTCGAAGTTGCACGTAGTTAAAGTGTAAACTATTTTCAGGTATAGGTCACAATTTGCAAGAACACAACATTGTGCTGTGCAGGGTTGGGCGGCTGAGGGATACACCTGGTGTTAAAATTAAATGTGTTCGTGGAAAGTATGATTTGCCACATGTAATAAAGCGCGATTAATTTGTAAATTATTAGCTACTATCATCTCTGGACTGTATTAGAACGTAATGTAATTCCTATATATATTCCTTTATCAGAAAATATCAAATAAATCATTTTGTTTTTGTTAATTATGTTCAGATTGAAAATAACGGTGTTTCTTAAAATATTTAAAGGAGCGACATTTTCTTACGAATTTTTACTTTTCAGCGGAATCTTATATAATTCTGGGATTCGTTGTTTCTTATAACATTAGAGAAATGTCGCAAATATTATGATATCTTTTAGTACTATTAACAAAATATTCTCATACTTATTGATAATATTAATAATTATATAAGATACGTAATATCTGCGACAAATCTTGGACTGAATAATTTTCCCGCTTTTTTGAAAGCTTTATAACAAGGGACTACAAAATGTTCGAACAATATTATGCAATAAATATGTTTATACAACAAGATTATAACGATGAAGATTTTTCGCAAATCATAAATTACGATTGACACACTTTTTAGACAAATGTCACTCACCCTGCGTACGCCGTTACTATCAGGACCATTCAGGTAACGGTGGACCGTTTCGAGGAAATTCACAATAGAAAGGGTTGACGATACGGGTTGCACTTCGTTCTTTGAATGTAGGCTGGTCGGTGGACTTAGCGCATCTGTAACTCCCTCTGCAATCTCCATTCGCCCACCCAAATACTATTGACCATATGACATGCTGACCAATATCCGTATTTTTCGGAAAGGAAAATTGTTCTCAACCTAGAGTAAAGGATTTCTAGGACAAAGAAAGATTCATCTTGATCAAGTTACAAGATCCATCTTGTAGATATGCGACAATGAAACAGTTGTTGCATTATCAGATACTTTATGTGTTTTCTATGCATCAAAATTGCGTTTTATTTCTATCAAATTTATATTTGTTTTGACAACAAAAACAAAAATAATTTTATATTTCATAAATGTTTTTTTTTGTGCATTAATTGCAGAAATTATCTAGAAGAGAAATTGCGTAGCTTTGGTATCTTTATTTTTTTATTTGGATATTTTTAATTAGATTTATATATGTGAGAATGAGAACCCAATGAGAATCCAAATAACCTATTCGACGAGATGATTGTAACGAAAAGCGCACGAGGCGTACGGACGTCTGAGTGTTTCATTAAATTTTGGTGAGTTTTCATCTTCTCTGTTTTATGGAAAACTAAGTATAGCTGACGTCATCGAGCAAAGTTCGTGAGAATTTATTTCTTTTCTTGATGAGAACTTTTACTTTTTTTCTTTTAGTATTTTAATCTTTCTAATTATAAATATTACGATAATCGTGTACAACAGAAAGAAAGAAATGTTTTGAATTAGTTGTTACGCTTTGTTAAATATAAATTACCATTTTAATGATATTTCAAAGGATAAACACATTAAAAATAGAAGCACGTTAAGTCATAAAGATTAACAATTTAGTAATAAGAAAGTTCACTGAACTTTCACTAAATGATAAAATAAGTGTTGCAAGAAAATTCTTATCTGTGATGTTATCTAATAACATTTTATTTTGATAGTAAGTTTTCTAGCCTAGTGTTGTGTTGTGTAACATGGTTGTTATACACAAATATGTATACAAGATTATATTGTATTACTATTTATTGCTATCCGTTGGTTTTTTCACACGGACAGTGCCGAATTTAAAGAAGTGGGGGCCTTAATTCGTAAAAGATCAAAATTATTGAAAACTTATTTAAATTTAAGTTATCAAAGTTGAATACCATATTTCAATATTATTGCAACAAATATTTAAGATATATTTAATAATGCAAACTACAATGTTTACGAAACTCTGGTATCCAAAATGCACATCGCGGTTACCCGGAAACCAATGGCATATATTTAAAAAATATTTGATACATTTCCAAAAAAATACATCAAATATAAATATATAGATTTTTTTAACCAAATTTTTTTTTTAATCAAGTTTTGTTTATAGGGGCCTCTCTGGGCGATCGCCCTGTCGGTCTTCACTCAAATCCGGCACTGAATATGGATAATTAAAGCATAGTATCGTAATCGAAAATGAAGTGAGGTTTTAGTTATCGTTCACTTTATATATCTAATCTGATTGTGAAATTAATGTCTGTTTAACGTAATAAAAATATTTCAAGAGCAGATATGCGCTAAGAACTAACAGTCGTCGCCAGTAAATTTATTCAACGATGGTAACAAAACTGAAAGAAAGTTAACAATGCTTGAGTTTTCAAATAGCCACGGCCCTTGAAAGCCTTTCAAACAAATGGCAAGTAAACGTTTTTCGTGTTGTCGGTGGCTCAACTCTTTGCTATTCGGCTTAGTAACTTGATACCATACAATCTGCTGCGAAACCTTCTGCAGTCTCGACGATTCGACACCAAATATTTTCTATATTATGAAGGGATTTTCGGTTTTAAATTCTTAGTGGTGCTGTTATTTTGTACTTATAATATTGAAGAAACACTTTATTTCTAAAATTAATATTGGGAAGTTCTTTAATTTTATTCTTCTGTGGAAATATTTATAAAAATACATCCAACAATATAAAAACCAAGCATTTTAATGAAATCAAATATAGTTATTAAATGAAGTCCACTTTATTCGTAAGATGATAAGCTATATTAACTTTTTCATGTGAGAAATTATATACAGAATCGTAACAACTGAAAAAAATTTTTTAATTTTGAGAGAGTAAGAAAATCTCTCAGGTTATATTTGTAACATTGCGAATATCTGCATACATAGTTATATTTAAATTGAGTGGAACTTTTTGACTCGCATATTAAAGAGATCCATCTTCATACACAAAGGTGATTTTTATACAAAAAATAAAATTTTATTTTTGAAATGCGAAGGTGTGTTTGCTGTGGAAGTGTATTAAAAAGGAGTGTGCATTAGACCAATATGGCCGATTGGAAGGAGCTTACACCTCCTGTGCCAAGAATAATAGAAGTTCGCAATGAATGATTGATTGTTGGCTAAAAACGAATGGAGACGATCGCCCGGAGACCGGAATGACGGAGATGATGGACGTTAGGGACCAAAAAAAGTTCGTAAGGTTTGCATAACTCTGTAACAAATACCTGATTCAAATAGAATACCTGATTCTTTTGTCGTAGAAAAAAAATGGAATTTGAAAGAAGACGGCATGACTGAAAGATTGATTATGTCTAAAAATACAAGTTGCAATAGGCAAAAAATTTTGGCATTTTTCGATAGGAAATAGAAGAAGCGTAATTGCAATTACTTCGCACTTTTTATATACAGAATGTCTCATGAGAAGTTGCTAAAACTAATTAGCTGTCATTTTTAAATGCACATAGGAAAGAAAAAAAGTAAAATATTTTCTAACAATTTTATTTATATATAAATTAAAGATAATATTTTTATCATCAAATAAATGTTTATAAGAAAAGGACAAATATCAAGGACAAAAATCAAGTCAATAATTTCCATTTAAAACAAAAAAGGCTTAAAGATATATTAAGGTCTTTGAACGCAATGATTTTAAAGCCAAATAATTTTGTTATTAATTATTAGATTATTTGGAAGGAAAGAGAAAGTTTGTGAAAAGAAAATTCAAATATGTGTAGTTTCTCTGAATTTTTACTCAGGACACACATTGCGATTTTTACAGAAACATAATCGCCGGAAGTTGGATTTTATCAGGAGCCTATTATGAAGTAAACAAATGACAATAGATATTTTTGTTGAATGGCCGAAGTTGACTTGAAGATAAAGAGAAATAGGAAGCTTTTTTCGGTTTCTTTTATCTTCTCTGCAGGAAATAATGTTAGGCAATCACAATGAAATAGATTATAGTTTATAATAGCTTGTTTCATTTTTATAATAGCTTGTTTTATTTTTATAATAGCTTGTTTCAAAAAAACATTTTTTATTTAAAAGACAAATTAATTAAATAAAACCTACGAGGAATTTAAGTTTAAATCTCTCACACAGATCGTTATCAAAGCTTTAACCATTATATTTACATATATATCTCAATTGATTAATATCAATATAAAATTTAATTTTTTTTTTTTCTCGATATTTAAGAACTTAATTATTTCTTATATTAGTTAACTATATAAACTATATATATATTTCTAATATTAATTTATTATATTATATGGAATTGAATAAACTTTTAAGAGTAATATATGAAGCAATTCTCTGGTATGTAATTTCAAACAATAATGTTGATCAGAGATTGTACAATAACAATATTTCGGTAATGATATATCAATAATGGTATCAATTTTGTCATTTTCGATCGACCTTTTCTGTCATTTTCAACGTTCAATTACTTTACGTAAAGTCGACAGCCATTAGTCAAACTGAATTACGAAACGATAAATAACGCAAACAAATAACTCAACGATTGCGTTAATTAGCTAAGCGAGTGGTAATGGGAAGTTAAATAGCTATTTCATCACTTATACATATAATATTGAAATTTGGCCACAGAATATGACATAGACTCACACGTACATGCACACACGTGCCTATGCGAATATTTCGAATTTAAATATTAAATAGCGAGTCCTCCCGATTGTGTGGACAATACAAATACAAAAATGAAAAATTGAAATCCATCGATTTTTATACATGCAATTTATTTGTTAGCAATAATATAGTTGTCGCTGAAAACTTCAAGGCGCGGCAGGTGTGTATTATTCTTATTCTACGATTCCGTCATTTACGAGAACGTTTTGGGAAAATTATCAGTGCCAACGGCACATCTGGCCATTCACGGTTAATCCGGACATTTCGAGAGAAGTGACGGGGTGGATGCGCGTCCATCCGATACCGTTACGAAGCGAACATGTGCATTTGTGAGTATGCGGCAGATGCAAATAGCGAATGCATTCATCCGAGGACCGACCGACCGCCACGGGAAAGACCATCGCAAAATAACGGGTTACGGTCCTCCGCGAATGCACCATAGAAATGTGGGTTATATAGCCAAAAGAGCAAAAATTTGTATACATGGGAAAGGAGGCGATGCGATGAATTGAGCATCGGGTGCTTTTCTATGAATGACAAGACGCTTGTCCGGGTCCAGAACGGACGACTAAATTTGGCGTGATCACGAGAAATCGATATAATGAGATGTCATTCTTGTCGTGTCAGGAATAACTGTTTCTTTGCTTAATTTCTGATTTTTTTATTCTATTTTGTTGTCAATTTTTTTTTTTTTTTTATAATATTAACATAAGCCGCGGATAGAAAATTTTGACAGATATATTACGTTGAAAAGATACGAATATTCACTTTGCGAAGTAAAATTGTTATTATCTTTTTTGCAAAAAAAAAAGCACTAATGTGTAAATATATTTTGAATAAAAAACTTTAGTATACATTTTTTAATTAATCACATGCAACTGTCAGAAAGCATTATTGATTATAGATTTAGAAATCGTTATTATTGATATAATTGTTGCTTTCTTCAAATTGCGAGAATTCTTTAACTTTAATTTTTTAAGACAAAAATTGTCCAAAATCTTTCAAAGATATAAAATGCATATTAATTTTTGATCAGTTTAAAGCGGCTCTTTAACTTTTTCATTACTGATTTACCGATAAAGTAATTTTTTCAAACTAAAAGATACGATACATTCGACAAATCTATATTCATTTACTAAAAATTTTCCGCATCATTAAATTCTTTTTAGGAAGCAAAATATTCCATGATTGTAGATGATTGATTCTTCTCTTTGTAATGCTTTACGCAATGCTGATGTAAAGAATTTTCCTGTTTAAAAAGTTCAGTTCCATTTCCAATTCAGTCATTTCAGAGAAAAAGTCATAAATCATTTTGATTTAGACTTTTTTTCTGAAATTTCTTTGATTTAGCAGAAAGAAGGTTTGTGCAGGCCTCAGATAAACGTTTAAAGAAATAAGTTAAAATGTTTTGAACAATGTGTTAGGAAAGATAAAAGGCATGATATTTTTTTGATGGGCGATTGCCTTTCGTGCGCATGTGTAAATAATACTATCGGCCCGCCTTCGGCCGACTCAATACTACAGAGTGTTTATTGAGCGTTCATTACTCATATAAATTATCAATTCTTTTACACATATTAATAATATATAAAATATATAAATAAATAAGTACATGCTATGTTACGTACAAAATATCAGTATGCATGTCTCGAAAATATTATCTGCAAAATTTTTAATCGATTTTGTATAGGAATATACATGCGTGCGACGAACAAAAATATGAATATAAATTACTTATAGAAAGCTAAAAATCGCTATTATTTTCGACAAGATTAATTTTTTGACTTATTAAACAAGTATTTTTACAAATACTACATTTTTTGTTATAAATTAAAATTTTTTTTAGCATTCTGTAGATGCCTATATTTTAATATGGCTGCTAATTGTAAGTGCAATACATTCAAGAATATCAATATCGATTTGATAACTCTGATGAGATTTGATAAAATAAAAATTCTTGTGAGACTTAAGGTAACATTAACAACTCTAATATAAATAAAATCGTTTGAACAGAATCTTAATTTGCTTAAAATCTGCAAATAAATTGATTCGAGAAATATCGCTATTAATTATCGGAATATAATTATGAAAGAAAGTTCTTGGTCTCCTTACACGTAAAACTCGCAAAATAAAAGTGCAAGAAAAATTGAGTCTATTCTCAAATCTGTAATAGATTAAAGAATTATAGCATTACATATTAATCTATATTTTGGTTTGTAATTGTTTTCTTATAAGACTTAAATTATTGCATTGTCAAACGATGTTAAAATTGTCTTATTATTTATATTGGAAAACATTTAATGTGAAGAAGAATTAGAAATATTATTTGGACAACATTCTATTCTATTTTATTTTTAGTAAATTAATAAGAAAAGAAAAATTAAATGAAAGATTGACTTGTTAGTAAAAAAAAAATTTGTTCTTAAAATAGAATGTAATAAGTTTTCGAAATTTATATAAAATGCCACATATATCGTAATAATTTATAAGATATATTTGAAACACGACGTTTTTTAACTTTTAAATGAATGTTACAAATTAAGAATTTATCATGTTTTTTTCTTTGCTACCATCTTATTATACAGGGTGTCCGGTAATTGCTGAATCACCTCTTGGGTGCAGGTAGAGCGGGTTAAACCGAGTAGAAAAATCTATCGTTTTGCGATTTTCGCAATAATTAATGAGAAATTAATTAAAGAAGATCGGCCAATTTGCGCGAGTCTAAGCGCGCGGCGAGAAGAAACAGCCCGTTGTTACGTGGTCGCTAGGACGCAAGGATCTTACACTTCGCCGTATGTTGTCATTTGTAGAGCGCTCCACCCAACGATTTATCGCGTGTCTACTAATCAAATAACAGTGGGCTATATCGCTACGGGTCTCTTCTCGCCGCGCTTTTAAACTCGCGCAAATTGGCCAATATTTTTTAATTAATTCCTCATTAATTATTGCGAAAATCGCAAAATAATAGAGGACTTTTCTATTCGGTTTAAACCGCTCTACCTACACCCGAGAGGTGATTCAGCAATTATCGGACACCCTGCATATTTATATATTTCTTTACATTTATCTTTTACAATTAATCAATTGTGCTATCAATGCAATATTTGCATTAGATCTTCCTATCAACTATTAAATAATAGCGATAGTTTTTAATTTATGATGAAGCATGTTTATTTGATGTACCACGTAATGATGATAAAGATAATTAAAATGTATGACGAAATAATATTACATTATACTTTACAAATGTCTAAATAAAAGTAAGAAATAAGCGCACGAATAAAAATGTACAGATATAAGAAAAGGTCTTGCATATCTATGGCGTCTTCCTAAGTTTGAAAAGGCATTTTGGTGAACACGTGCTATTGCGATACTGTCAGCCAACAGGTAGTATACTTTCCCCACTACTTTTCCTAAGAACGCCTATGTCGGGCCCAGTCACAGGGGGTTAACGAAAAGATTCCCCATCTGAGCCCAACCCCAGGGCTCAGATGGGTTCGAGACTTCAGTGGGCGAACACATGTTCGGCTTTCTACGCATATATTATAATGCAATTATGATCGCATTATAATATCGTAATAAAGAAGATTGAAGAAAAGAAATTGTCGTCAATATTGTTGTGATACCAGTGGATCGAGTGTAACCTTGGATTAGTTTGGATTAGGTAAGCGAAACGATGATTATTTACGTGTCGCGAAAGGATTCCGTTATATGTTAGAATTTGCATCATTATACACGTGGTCAGACAGTTAAGCTCGTAAATAGAATCTTGTGGTTTGTGCAAATTAAAATCGTGTCGGATTGAGATATCATACAATAAAACATTCAAAGACGATTTAAAATGAATGTCTTTAAATTTTTTTATCGGCAAATAGGAGGCATATAATATTAAAGCTACTTTTTTCAAGTTTTTAAATCCATTAATAATATTTGGAGTATATAAATTATACTAATGATATAAAATAAAACAATGTCAAATTAATATTTTAACGGTAATATTAAGATATTTAAATATTTACGCGTGTCGAAAGCGTAGCGTTGCGCAATTTTATAAAAAAAGTAGTGTGATTCTAGTGACAGAACAACATTCAAACATTTCACGTAATATTTGATGATATAAGAATATTTTACGAATTAAATTTCTTTGTACAAATTTATATAAATATGTTCACTTGAGATTATTTTTGAACATTTTTACATGGAACAACATGAACACAGAATGTAAGTGAACTTTCGGAAATTTAATCAATTCTTTTATATTCGAATATATCTAAATGTTGTCTAGTTTAAAATATCTTTGCAGGAATTTATCCCGATAAAATAATTTCATCATAAAAGCACTGAAAATTCTAATAAAAATATTGTAGTCAATTAAAAATTTATTCAATTTTTTCAATGTATGATATCTTTCAGAAAGTAAATTGTCAGATAGAAACAATACATGAATATTTCAAGTGAAAAAAGTATATTTATGTTAATGTTGATTGGTAAAATTAGTTGGCAAATTATATTATATATAAATATGTATTAAACATTCTTTGTGCTGATTAAAAGCGTTTTCATTGTGTTGACTGATATAGAGAAGATTTCCGATAGGTGTAACCCCAACGCACGAAATTATGATGAAAATTTTTATGCTGTAAATTACTGTAATTACTGAAATAATTAGAAAAAAATTACTATTTATTCCGTCGCATAGTATTAATATAACCGATTCCGAAACTCACTGATTGAGAATTCGCGTTTCCGATCGGAATCAAAAATAATTATTTATATTTAGATGCTTTAAACACAATGATGAATGATTTTATATTGTTAGTATATTTTTGAACACTCACCACTAAAAAAAATTTTGAAACTCACATTTGAATAGAATTTTGAAACAAATATTATTGTATCTATATTCGTGATTTAGGCTATATTTAAATTATCTGATCATTGAGCATTATATTTACGGTATTAGTAATATTTTATCGCATCCAAACTCTCTTAATTTATACAACTGATTATATGTAGATAAAATTGCAAACAGAAATTACAAGTAAAAGCCGAAATCAATTTTTCACTTTTAATTTCCGCCAATCCGGGAATTTTGTCAACCAAATTTGCCGATCGACACTGCTTATTAACTAATTTTCTATATAAGTACTTACTCATTAACAACTAATTACAAAGTAATTAATCGAAAATTATCGGACACATTAGTGATTCATAAGGAAAATGACACAAGTGACATGATAATGACAAGATGTGTGATAGTTTTTTGTTAATAATTGTTAAAACACCTCAAAAATGTTATTAATTTATATGTATTTTGGATGTGTTGACTTTTTTGTGTGTGTGTTTTTAATTTATATTTATCAAATATACTATTTATTAAGCCGTTTTTCTGCCATACTCTTGTGCCACTTTTCTTATAAAAGAAAATTATAAACTGAGCATATTCTTGAACTTTTAATTTTTTCAGTATATAAATTAATAATTCTAATTTAATTTTAGCCATTGGCCACGTAATGGAGCAAACGACAAATGATTACAAGGAAGAGAACTCAAACGAGTCTCAGACCTGGGATTTATCTGTTCGTCCGCACGCGAATCAAGAAGCTAATATAAACTTAAACACGGCGGAATCACTGATTTTAGATCTATCATGTAAGAAGCGCGTGATGCCGATGTTGACTAAAGAGTTGGTGTCTTCGATCTCACTTGCAAGCAGTCTCGTGAACCAACAGTATCAACAACCGGGTCTTCCAGATGCGGCGCAGCATAGTCCTATTGCCGGCATACCGTCGGTCTCGGAACCTGATTTGCCGAAAAACACTAAATACGAGCCCACTCACGACAACAATCTGATTAATAACAATTTACCTGTTGTTTCGTCCTCGACCGCAATGATATCGCATGAACAAATGCTACTTTTGCAGCCGCGTGCTGATATCATACATATACCGGTAGCGACATTTCCGGTAGTAGCGCCGAATATACCTATGCCGTACGCAGACGTACAATTTAACGAAGCAATCAACACTATGTCACCGACAGCGTTATCACAGATGATGCCATCTGGGCCATTGTCTAGCAAAGCGGAATCATCATCACCATCACCAGGCCTAATAAGAAAAACACAGAGACCGTTTAAAGCCTATCCAAAAAATCCCTATTACTTCGTAGACTCCTTGGACTACTTGGAAGAGCATGAGAAATACGATCAATTTCGAGAGAAAGTGCTTATAAATATGAAAAGCACTGCAAGCTCGAATCCTAAAATGCGAAGGGTGTCCAAGAATTTTGCGTCGCCTACTAGCACCGTCGTTGAGAAAGACGCAGCTTATTTGGAAAAAAGGAAAAAAAATAATGAAGCGGCAAAGCGTTCTAGAGACAACCGAAAAGCCAAAGAAGATGAACTTGCTATCAGGGTGGTTTACCTTGAAAAGGAAAACATGATACTCAGAAATAAAATAAAAAAACTCAAGCATTTTTTGATACAGCGTGATCAATTCAACAATATAAACTTGGATACATCCGATGATCAAACATTTTATTAGTATCAATATATATATAATTATCACATGTATATATATATGATATATAATATATAAAAAATATATATTATATACACACATATATAATATATAAAAATTTATATATATATATAAATATATAAATTATCACATGTATGTGTGTGTGTATATATATATATACATATATATGATATATAATATATAAAAAATATATATTATATACACACATATATAATATATAAAAATTTATATATATATACATATATAAATTATTACATGTATGTGTGTATATATCCTATACACACGTGTTAATAATGATTCACAACTGTATATATAGGTTTAATTTATGAGATATGTATATATAATGATAAATATATAATCATATTGAAGGCAATTACAATATTGTGATGATTTAATGTAATATCTTCCACAAATATGTACAATTAATTTCATTTACTGCTGTTCCTTATTATAGAGGATTGATTATACTATTCAAAATAAGAAAAAATATAGCAACTTGCTCAGTTCCTTTAATACATTTCATCAAATATATTACTTTTTTACATATAATTCTATTTTACTGCATAGAATCAACACAATGATTAAAAGTTACAAAAAAAGATTGATATGTGTAGATTTAAATAATAATGTACAAGCTTTGCTAAGCTGCATTTCTTTTATTCAAGCTTTTTTGTAAATAAAAAAATTGAAATATTTAATAGCCATATTAACTACATAAGCGCATATTTTGATGTTGAGAATAGATTAAGAATTTGTTAATCTAAAGATGTAAATATTTATTTGTTTTAAAATATATTTTTCAGCTGTCAAACGTTAAAATTCTTTACAAGATCATAATCCTTATTCATTTCAATCACATTTATACATTCTTAAAATTAAATTCTTACAATTATTCTTAAAATTTAAATATACATTCTTAAAATTAAATTAATGAAAGTCTAATTAATAAAATTAAGAGATATTTAAAAAGATTTCCAACTATCAATCAGGCAGCGAATCTGCTAATTCCATCATAGTTTCTGACTCGAGAATATTTTTTTCCCTGTTCTGATTATTTGTAAGCACCTTTGAGAAGGATTTTTGTACTTGTCTAGGAACAAAAGCTAATGGTGTTGTTACTTTAGTTTTCACATTAGTTGATGGAATTGTTTCTACACTAATATTATTTTCACATACT